>NC_053494.1:94015096-94361346 GCF_905171775.1 Rana temporaria | reverse complement strand
GAGCATGGCTTTCATTATTAGTCACCTTTTACTGTAACTCCTTGAAAGCAGAGTCCATAGCCACAGTATTATTAACTGGCATAGCTGAATAAAGCCCTGTACACATGAACGGTCCATCCGATGAGAACGGTCTGAAGGACCGTTCTCATCGGTTAACCGATAAAGCTGACTGATGGTCAGTCGCGCCTACACACCATCGGTTAAAAAACCGATCGTGTCAGAACGCGGTGACGTAAAACACAACAACGTGCTGAAAAAAACGAAGTTCAATGCTTCCGAGCATGCGTCGACTTGATTCTGAGCATGCATGGATTTTAAACCAATGGTTGTGCCTACTAACGATCGTTTTTTCTATCGGTTAGGTATCCATCAGTTAAATTTAAAACAGGATTTTTTTTTTTTAACCTATGGATAAATAACCGATGGGGCCCACACACGATCGTTTGGTCCGATGAAAACGGTCCATCAGACAGTTCTCATCGGTTTGACCGATCGTGTGTACGCGCCATAAGTCTCCAGCCAAATGCCTCACTCTGTTGAGTGTAGATTGTGGACTGCTGTGTAGACTGCAAGTACTGATAGCTACAGAACTCATTGTGACATGTAAAAAGTAGACGTGCGGTTAGTTTTGTTCCGAATTAAAATTTGGACACATTTTTATTTTTGAAAGTCTGATGTATTTCCGAATTACAATAGTACTGAATATAAACAAATCTGAAATAAAGAAAAAAAAAATTGGGATGAAATTTGAATTTGAATAGTTTTTTAATACTTTTAGAATTCAAATAGTTTTCAAATTCAAAAAGTTTTCCAATTTAAATAGTTTTCAAATTCGATTTCTAAAAGTTTTCAAATTCAAATGGTTTTCCAATTTCTAGAGAGAATAAAACAGAATAGAAAATAAAGGAATAGAATAGAGAAAAAATAGACTAGAATAGAATATAACAGAAAATAAAAGAATAGACTATAATAGAGTAAAACAGAACAAAATAGAATAGAAAATAAAAGAACAGAATAGACTAGAATATAATAGCAACAAATAGAATAGAATAACTTAGAAATAATATAATCATCTTCTGAAATTCGAATTTCAAATAGAATAGAATTGAATACATAAGGAAATAATAGAATAGAAAAAAAGAATAGAATAGACTATAAAAGAATAAACAATAATAGAATAAAAAAAACAAATAGAGAAAAAGGAATACAACCATTTCACAAGACTAGACTAGAATATAATAGCAACAAAAAGAATAGAATAGCGTAGAAATAATATAATCATCTTCTGAAATTTGAATTTCAAATAGAATAGAATCTGAATACATAAGAAAGGAATAGAATAGAAAAAAAGAATAGAATAGACTATAAAAAAATAGAAAATAATAGAATAAAAAAAACAATAGAATAGAAGGAATATAACCATTTCCCAAAATTCAAATAGATCAATTTGAATTTGAATAGAATAGAAAATAATAGATTAGAATAGGAAGATGGTTATATTCATTCTATTCTATTCTATTTTTATTCTATTATTGATTCTATTTGAATTTTGGAAAATGGTTATTATTTCTATTCTATTCTATGTTTTTTTAATTCTATTCTTTCCTATTCTATTAAAATTTCAGAAGATGTTTATAATCTATTTGTTTTGTTCAATTTTTTTATTCTATTCTATTGTTTTACTTTCTATCCTATTTTGTTCTGTTTTACTCTATTATATTATATTCTTTTATTTTCTGTTCAATTATTTTCTATCCTATTCTATTTTTGTCTACTTTATTCCTTTATTTTCTAGTCTATTTAATTCTCGTTGGAAATCGAAAAACTATTCAAATTCAAAAAGCTTTTCAAATTCGAAAACTTTTCGAATTCAAAAGCTATTCGAAATTGGATTAGAAAACTTTTTGAATCGATCTGAATTCAAATTAGCAAAATTTGAATAGATTTGAAAATTAATAAAAAAAAACAATTAAAATGAATTAAACAAATTTAACTAAACAAATTTATGTAAATAATGAATCAAAACAAAAGGAAACAATTTTTTTTTGTTCTGCACATGTCTAGTACGAAGTAGAACCATGTTCTATGGTGGCATCTACAGTTCCAGTAAATGGAGTTTGTTTTATCACTAATACAGATGAAAGGTTTGCTACCTCTTAACGACTGTATTTTTCTATTAGTAGGGTCTGTACCTCAGGTGAATTTGTACCTAATTGATTGTATCGTATGAAAAACTGGATATGCCTGACCTGCCTGTTTTTCCTGCCTTATTTGGGATGTGAGATTGATTGTTGATTGATTTTTTTCTTTATATAACAGATATTTAACTTGTTTTCCTAACATATGTTTTGTTGATGTATTTCACACACAAATTACATAGGGCCAGATCCTCAAAAGAGATACGCAGGCGGATCTGCTGTTCCGCCTGCGTATCCCTGTTTCTATCTTTGGAACTGATCCACAGAATCAGTTTCCAAGAGATAGACAGAAGATCCGGTAGGTGTAATAGTTTTACACTGCTGGATCTTAAGATGCAGTACCGCGACCGCCGCTGGGGGCATTCATTGTCGAAATTACGCGTCAGGTATGCTAATGAGGAGTTACGTCGATCCTCAAAGCTTTTTCGCGTTCGCTACGTCGCCGCTACGTTAGTTTCCCGTCGTTTAGTTACACTTTTGTAAAGCAGCCCTACTTTTACACAGCAGGCGTACTGCTGTGTAAAGTATGGCCGTCCTTCCCGCGTCGAATTTTTAAATTTTAAGTCGATTGCATAAGCCGTACGGGAATACGGAAATACGCTACGCGCCGATCAAAAAATGACGTCACGTCGCGCAAAGCACGTCGGGGAATTTGCGTCACAAGCATGCGCAGTACGTCCGGCGCGGGAGCGCGCCTAATTTAAATGGTACTCGCCCCATTAGATTAGGAACGCCTTGTGCCGGACGGATTTGAGTTACACCGCCGCAAATTTCCAGGTAAGTGTGTTGTGGATCGATACCTAACTTAGGAAATTTGCGGCAGTGTAACTTAAATCTGTTAAGTTACGTTGCGCTGCGGGGCTGTGGATCTGGCCCTAATTTCCTAAAGTTTTTTTAAAGTGATAATAAAGTATTTTTTTTGTCTAACTACATGCTGACCGCCCGCCGTTGTTATACATCGGCTGTTTGAAGAGGAATATCGTTGTTATGGCAGCAGCTAGCTACCATAACCCCGGGGACCTCTTTAAGAGTGGGCGGTCAGCTTTCAGATAAAAGTGGTCTCTGCAGTGGATTCACCACAAGATCACTTTTATCTGTGACGGTGGTGCCCTCCCCCACTTACTGGAGCCGCTGGCAGCGGCGGAGGCGATCGGGTCCGCCCTCCTCTGTGGTATGGAGCTGAGTGAGGGGAAGATGCCCCTAACCCAGCTCAATACCATTGCAGGGTGGAAGCAAAGTCAAAACGCCACTTCTGCTCATAGCTCTTAACCAGGGCAGGACTTAGGGTGGTGGGGGCCCCTGGGCTTGAGTGTTGAAGGGCCCCCTGGAGCCGAGAATTGGGGGGGGTCGAAGATGTTGAGCGAGGGGGGGATCATAGTTGTTGAGCGGGGGGGGCGCATTAAAGTTGTTGGGGGGGGGGCGCATTAAATTTGTTGAGCGGGGGGGTGCCTCTCACCTGTGCACAGAATGTGTCGGCTCTCTTCCCTTAAGCAGACATCCACACTCCGGTTCCTCCAGGGGGGGGTTTTGCAGTTGTTAAGCGGGGGGGAGTGCCTCTCACCTGTGCCGACAGCCGGGGCCACAGACTGTCATTAGCCCGGCTGTCGGCTTTCTTCCCTTCAGCAGCCACAGTCCTCCACACACCGCTCCGGTTCCTCCTGCTTCCGTGCTGCCTCCTCTTGCAGTGCGGGAAAATTAACCCTTTCGCGGGACTGCAGGAAGAAGCTGTCTGTGCGGGAACGTCCTGCAGAGTCCGTGCGTGTTGGGAGGTATGCGCAGGGCCGCCATCAGGAATTTTGGGGCCCCTTACTAGGATTGCCACCTGTCCAGGAATCACGCGGACAGTTCAGGTTTGGGATCTTGTGTCTGGGTTTCAGTCTGCCTGAAACCCGGACACATTATTTAGACTGGGCTGTGGCTCCCCAAGTAACTGAGGTAGTCACACAAAAATCTGTTGCCATTCGGGAGATGCAGGCCGCTGTCTGGGGGCAGGTTTGGCATCACTGAGGGGGAGCCATGATGTCCGCAAGAGCAGTTTGGCCACACCCACTGTTTGCCACAGCAAGCTGCATTACCACTCTCCTTGAGGCACCCAAAGGTGCCCCAAGTCTTTTATAATCCTATTGTGTATACTACGAAAAAAATGTGCCCTGTGCCGCTAAAGTGTTCGGGTTTGGCTTGAAGAAAAGGTGGCAACTCTATCACTTACACAGCTTAAGGCATGGGCCCCCTGGAGCAGAGAACCGGGGGGGGGGGGGGGTGCTGCCGCCTGAAATTGAGAAGCGGGGGGGCCTTTACAAAAAAAAGAAGAAAGAAAAATGTATATACAGTACAGACCAAAAGTTTGGACACACCTTCTCATTCAAAGAGTTTTCTTTCTTTTCATGACTATGAAAATTGTAGATTCACACTGAAGGCATCAAAACTATGAATGAACACATGTGGAATTATACATAACAAAAAAGTGTGAAACAACTGAAAATATATTTCATATTCTAGGTTCTTCAAAGTAGTCACCTTTTGCAGCAGACACATCTCTAGAACTGGTAAGAGGAGACTGTGTGAATCAGGCCTTCATGGTAGAATATCTGCTAGGAAACCACTGCTAAAGAAAGGCAACAAGCAAAAAAGACTTGTTTGGGCGAAAGAACACAAGGAATGGACATTAGACCAGTGAAAATCTGTGCTTTGGTTTGATGAGTCCAAACTTGAGATCCTTGGTTCCAACCCCCGTGTCTTTGTGCGACGCAGAAAAGGTGAACGGATGGACTCTACATGCCTGGTTCCCATCGTGAAGCATGGAGGAGGAGGTGTGATGGTGTGGGGGTGCTTTGCTGGTGACACTGTTGGGGATTTATTCAAAATTGAAGGCATACTGAACCAGCATGGCTACCACAGCATCTTGCAGCGGCATGCTATTCCATCCGGTTTGCGTTTAGTTGGACCATCATTTATTTTTCTTGTCAAGAATATCTTTATTAAATGCAAGAATAAATTGTACATGAAGCATACATTCGTTACAGTAATCAGGTGGTTATTATAACATAAGATTGACTAACAGTATCATCTTTCTTAAACAACAATAAACGGGAATATTTTAGCCATGTTCTGTGTACTATCGCAGGAAGAGTTTAAGTAGTTAACATAGCCAAATATGTAATCCTTACAACTGGACCATCATTTATTTTTCAACAGGACAATGACCCCAAACACACCTCCAGGCTGTGTAAGGGCTATTTGACCAAGAAGGAGAGTGATGGGGTGCTGCGCCAGGTGACTACCTCTTGAAGCTCATCAAGAGAATGCCAAGAGTGTGCCAAGCAGTAATCAAAGCAAAAGGTGGCTACTTTGAAGAACCTAGAATATGAAATATATTTTCAGTTGTTTCACACTTTTTTGTTATGTATAATTCCACATGTGTTACTTCATAGTTTTGATGCCTTCAGTGTGAATCTACAATTTTCATAGTCATGAAAATAAAAAAAACTCTTTGAATGAGAAGGTGTGTCCAAACTTTTGGTCTGTACTGTATATATAAAAAAAGGGGGGTAGCCATCCGGGGCCCTGGGTACCTCTGGGCCATTTAATAAAAATAAAAAATAAACCTCTGGGCCCTTTAATAAAAAAAAAAAAAAAAAAAAAAAACATTTATAAAAAATACATAAAAAAAGAGAAGTTGCCATCTGGGGCCCTGGGGCCTCTGGGCCTTTTAATAAAAAATTAAAAAGTATAAACACAAATAAAAAAATAAACATTTATAAAAATAAATAAAAAAGGGGGGGTTGCCACATGGGGCCCTGGGGACCTCTGTAAAAAAAAAATATATATATATAAAAAAAAGGGGGGTTGCCATCTGGGGGCCCTGGAGACCTCTGGGCCCTTTAATAATAATAAAATATAATAAAATATGATATATATATATATATATATATATATATATATATATATATAAAAAATATATATATATATATTTAAAAAAACATTTTTTTAAATAAAAAATAAATAAAAAAAGGGGGGTTGCCGTCCGGGGCCCGGGGGACCTTCGGACCCCTAAAAAAAAAAAAAAAAAGGGGGTTGCCATCCAGGGGCCCTGGAGACCTCTGGGCCCTTTATTAATAATATATATATATATATATATATATATATATATATATATATATATATATATATATATATATATATATATATATAAAAAAAAAATAATAAAAAAGAAATACATTTTTTTTTTTAAAGGGGGCCCCCTATTGGGTGGGGCCCATGGGCTTGAGCCCAGTCAAGCCCAATGGTAAGTCCGGCCCTGCTCTTAACCACTTGACAACTGGGCACTTAAACCCACTTAATAACCAGACCAATTTTCAGCTTTCGGTGCTCTCACATTTTGAATGACAATAACTCAGTCATACAACACTGTAACCAAATGACATTTTTGTCCTTTTTTTCCCACAAATAGAGCTTTCTTTTGGTGGTATTTGATCACCTCTGCGGTTTTTATTTTTTTCGCTATAAATGAAAAAAGAACAAAAATTTTGTAAAAAAATGAATTTTTCTTCATTTCTATTATAACATTTTGCAAAAAAATAATTTTTCTTCATAAATTTGGCCTAAAATGTATACTGCTACATATCTTTGGTTAAAAAAAAAAAATTTGGATATTATTTAGTCTGGGTGAAAGTTATAAGGTCTACAAGCTATGGTACCAATTACTGAAAATTGATCAATTTGATCACATCTGAAGTACTGACGGCCTATCTAATTTCTTGAGACCCTAACATGCCAGAAAAGTACAAATACCCCCTAAATGACCCCTTTTTGGAAAGAAGACGTTCCAAGGTATTTAGAAAGAGGCATTGTGAGTTTTTTGAAGTTGTCATTTTTTCCCACAATTCTTTGCAAAATTAAGTTTTTTTTTATTTTTATTTTTTTTCCACAAAAGTATCATATTAGCAGGTTATTTCTCACACACAGCATATGCATACCACAAATTACACCCCAAAACACATTCTGCTATTCCTCCCGAGTATGGCGATACCACATGTGTGAGACTTTTACACAGCGTGACAACATACAGAGGCCCGACATGCAGGGAGCACCATCAGGCGTTCTGGAGCACCCAGACCAGTTCTGACATTTCTCTCCTACATGTAAAAATCATCATTTATTTGCTAGAAAATTACATAGAACCCCAAAACATTATATATGCTTTTTTAGCAAAGACCCTAGAGAATACAATGGCGGTCATTGCAACTTTTTATCGCGCATGGTATTTGCACAGCAATTTTTCGAACGCATTTTTTTGCTTTTTAAAAAAAAAAACATTAAAGTTAGCCCAATGTTTTTGCATAATATGAAAGATGAAGTTACGCCGAGTAAATAGATACCCAACATGTCACCCTTCAATATTGCACACGCTTGTGGAATGGCGCCAAACTTTGCTACTTAAAAATCCCCATAGGTGACGTTTTAAATGTTTTTACTGGTTACATGTTTTTAGTTACAGAGGAGGTCTGGGGCCAAAATGATTGCTCTCGCTCTAACGTTCGCAGCGATACCCCACATGTGTGGTTTGAACACCGTTTTCATATGTGGGCGGGACTTACGTGCACATTCGCTTCTGTATACGAGCACGCGGGAACAGGGGCGCTTTAAATATTTTTTATTTTTTTTATTGTTCATTTTACTTTATTTATTTTAGTTTGACACGTTTTTCCCCAAAAATAAATGTTTTGATCACTTTTATTCCAATTACAAGGAATGTAAACATCCCTTGTAATAGGAATATAGCATGACAGGTCCTCTTTACAGTGAGATATGGGGTCAATAAGACCCCACATCTCACCTCTAGGCTGGGAAGCCTGAAAAAAAACAAAAAAACAAACGATCCTGGCTTCGATCGCAGCGGTGAGTCGGAAGAAGCACCGGAGGGCGAAGGGAGTGGGGATGTCCCCTTTTGCCTCCCGTAAGAACGATCAAGAGGTGGAACAGCCGCCATGATCATTCTTATGGTGTAGAGAATCGCCGGCTGAAAAAAATGATATCTGAATGATGCCTGTAGCTGCAGGCATCATTCAGATATCCCTGCACAAAGTCAAGGACCTCATATGACGTGGGCGGGAAGTGGTTAAAACAAATTTTTTACCCCAGAGTATTTTCTGGGTATTGCAGAGTATTGGCCGGGGTATTGCAAAGTATTGGCCGGGGTATTGCAAAGTATTGGCCGGGGTATTGCAAAGTATTGGTGCGGGGGTATTGCAGAGTATTGGTGTGGGGGGTATTGCAGAGTATTGTGTGGGGGGTATTGCAGAGTATTGTGCGGGGGTATTGCAGAGTATTGTGTGGGGGGTATTGCAGAGTATTGTGTGGGGGGTATTGCAGAGTATTGTGTGGGGGGTATTGCAGAGTATTGTGTGGGGGGTATTGCAGAGTATTGTGCGGGGGGTATTGCAGAGTATTGTGCGGGGGGTATTGCAGAGTATTGTGCTGGGGGTATTGCAGAGTATTGTGCGTGGGTATTGCAGAGTATTGTGCGGGGGGTATTGCAGAGTATTGCGCAAGGGGTACTGCAGAGTATTGCGCAGGGGGTATTGCAGAGTATTGTGCGGGGGTATTGCAGAGTATTGCGCAAGGGGTATTGCAGAGTATTGCGCGGGGGTATTGCAGAGTATTGCGCGGGGGTTTTGCAGAGTATCGCGCGGGGGTTTTGCAGAGTATCGCGCGGGGGTTTTGCAGAGTATCGCGCAGGGGTTTTGCAGAGTATCGCGCGGGGGTTTTGCAGAGTATCGCGCAGGGGTTTTGCAGAGTAATTGCGCAGGGAAGGCAGAGCATTGCAGAGTATTGCACAGGGAAGGCAGAGTATTGCAGGGGTTAATGCAGGGATGGCTGAGCAGGGATGGATGGATCTGTGACTGCAATAGTCACAGATCCATCCCACACTGCTGCTGCCATCCGCGCTCTCCTCTCACACTGTACCGATCGGTACAGCGAGAGGAGGGAGGAACCGGCGTCATCAAATGACGCCGGTTTGTTTACCTGTGATCGCTCCGTCATTGGACGGCGCGATCACATGGTAAAAGACCGCTGTTATCGGTCAGTTACCGTGATCTGTGTAGCGCCGGGTCTCATAGACCCGGCGCGCACAGAATTTTCTTTGTGCGCGCCCGAGGCGGCGCGCATTACTAATTCTGCTGGGCGACGTTCCATAACGGCGGCCCCCAGTTAAGCAACCACCTTGCCGCCGTTATATGACGGCGGCTGGTGGTTAACTGGTTAAAGGGACATTTAAAAAACAAAAAATTTCAAATGACATTTTTTTTATTGCATTTTTGTGTAGATCTGAGGTATTTTCCACCCCTACTCTATACTACCACTTTTACCTACAGGTAAGCCTATAATAAGGCTTACCTGTAGGTATAAAGAATATCTCCTAAACCTGTACGGTTTAGGAGATATTCCCCTCGCAATGCGCCGCTGATTGCAGTGGAGCATGCGCAGGGGGGATCCTCGGCGAAAGGGCCGGCAGCCGCCGGACCTTGCCGGAATGAAATCTCCTGCGTGCATGCGCAGGAGTGACGACATCGCCGCTCCAGCAGGGGCGGACTGACAACTCATGGGGCCCCCGGGCAATAGAAGATTATGGGGCCCCCGGGCATACAGATGGCCACCACGCCAGGAGGCAGTGCAGAGGCGGGGCAGCTAAAATCTCTGTATTTTCACATCAAAAGCATGTCGGTTTCAGACATATCAGGGACAGATGTAAAAAAAACACAGATTTTTACATACTGTCCCTGGTTTTACTGAGCCTGGTAACCCTGATGGGCCCCCTAGTGGCATGGGGCCCTCGGGCAGTGCCCGAGTGACTCAATGGTCAGTTCGCCCCTGCGCTCCAGCCAATCACAGTGCTGGAGCGGCGATACCCGGAAGACACGCCAGGCAAGATGATATCTCCCTCGGCGTGGACCAGGTAAGTTCTCTTCACCTCGTTCCGAGGTAAGTATTTCATAATGAGCTAGTATGCGGTGCATACTAGCTCATTATGGCTTTTGCCTTGCAGGTGTAAGAAAACAAAAAGGGATATGCAACCGCTTTAAGAGGTCATGCCATGCTTTTTTCTATTACAAGGGATGTTTACACTTCTTGTAATAGGAATAACAGTGACACATTTTTTTGTAAAAATAAAAAAGTTAAATAAATAAGAAATTTAAATAAGATTTTTTTTAATAACATTTTTAACGCACCCCGTCCTGTTGAGCACGTGCACAGGAGCGAACACATACATGAGTAGTGCCCACATATGAAAACAGTGTTCAAAGCACACATGAGAGGTATCGCAGCGATCGTTAGATCGTTGCAGAACATGCAACATGTAGAATTTTTTAAACATCGTCTATAGAGTTTTTTTAAGGGTAAACGTTTGTCATAATTTTCAAGTGTGACATGTTGAGTATCAATTTACTCGGTGTAGCATCATCTTTCACAATATAAAACAATTGGGCTAACTTTACTGTTGTCTTATTTTTTAATTCAAAACAGTGTATTTTTTCCCAAAAAACGTGCGCTTGTAAGACTGCTGCGCAATATAGTGTGACAGAAAGTATTGCAACGACCGCCATTTTATTCTCTAGGGTGTTAGAAAAAAATATTTGTTTTAAACCAGTAAGCACCAAATCTCAAAACGAGGCTCTGTCATTAAGTGGATAAAAATAACAAACATGTTATACTTACCTGCTCTGTGCAGTGGTTTTGCACAGAATAGCCCAGATCCACCTCTTCTGGGGTCCCTCGCTGGCGCTCCTGGCTCCTCCATCCTGCCAAGTGCCCCCACATCAAGCATCTTGCTATGGGAGCTGCTTCTCTCTGTGTCCATTCAGACACAGAGCCATGGCTCGACCACGCCTCCTCTGTTTTTACACTCTCACTGCCTTTAATTGACAGCAGCGGGGGCCAATGGCCAATCAGGAGGAAGAGTCCTGGACAGCCGAGGCTCTTGTGCAACATTGCTGGATCGAGATAAGGCTTAGGTAAGTATGAGGGGGGACTGCTGCACAGGAGATTTTTTAGAATGCATTAAGATAAAAACCTTCTGCCCTTAACCACTTTAAAGATGTGAGAACTCGTTTTTTCAGGATCTGTAGTAGGAAATTGTTTTGCTCCCAAAATGTGCATTGAATAGTAAATTGATATGTACATATCTACATATCTACAGAAATGTACCTATTGTTGAGGAATATATTGGAATTTAGGATTTTGTACCTGGAGTTTAACTTTATTTAAGTTGGAGTGAAGAACTATCAAATGCATTTGATTAGTTATCCACAAATGTTCTGTTTGGGGATGACGGCAACTGTATCTTAATACTCACAAAAGTATTCGGATGTGGTTTTGACTGTATAATTCAGAATTGCATTTAGGAATAAAAATGATTGTTTAGCTCCCCATGCACATTTAGTGCAAATGATCTAACTAGTAAATATTTTATTACTTTCTTGTGTTGCCAAATCTGTGCTTTCCGTTCTGCACTGATTCTGCTTTGCGTTCAGCAAGAAAGCATACCAAGAACAGAAAATGTTTTCTGGTAACTACTTTTCACTGCGGTTATCAAAGTAGCATGACAGATCGGCACTGATCCAAGCCTGCAGTATCAATCTCCCAGGTTTATACTCTGTATTCTGGTGCTGGCAGAAAAAGAGCAAATTTCACTTCCAAAATGTAATCTAGCATTTAGATACCGCTGCACACTGTATTCAACTGGCTTTGTGAAAGAAACAATCAGTGCCAAAAAATGAACAGTGAAATAATGCTGTGCGGCTCAATACAATAATATACCCTTATATACACTTATGTAAACATGCACAGCTGCTAAACATTCTTAATGATACACCACACTTGTTGCAAAATCGTTATTATAAAATAATGTAGCGCTATGTGTATAAACAATTCAATACCAAATTAAATAATAGTGCAAAATTATAATAATAAATCATGAACATTAATGATAAATATTCCACTGAAAAAAAAAATGAAAATTCTTCTTATAACAGTAATTCCACACACTTCCACCACAGTGATTATTCGTCCTCAAAAGGATCCAGCATGAGTGCACACCATCACCAGTAAAAATGTTCGCTCACCTCCCAGATGAATTAAAACTCATAAACAGGTCTCTCCATGAGTCCTTTACGTTCTCCTTCCCTTAATGATCAATGGTGGATATTCCAACAATCCGCAGACTGCTCCTCTCTACTGGTAACTCCGTACACTTGTAACCAGGAAACAAACCACCTCCCAGCTTCGCTCAAGACTCAATGAGTTTAGGACATGTAAATAACAAGTATAGAAACCATAGCGTTCTCTGTATACAAGTTTATTAAAAGCTCCAAAAACAAGTTGCACTTACAAGATAAAACCTAAAAATTCACATATATAAACCTCAGCTGTAGCGCCACCGTGTACACACTCACTGTGCCAGGCCTGACATCACACTATCGGCTCCTCCCTTCTAGATGTGTATCGGCCTCTCACTGGCCTTCCTCAGTAGATGGGTGGGCCGTACTTCCTAAGTTAATTTATAGTATACCATTGCCTCTGTAACCCTCCGGGCGTCACCGTGGACATGTCTGCGGTGCATAAAGATCCTCCAACTCTCCGTGTCTCCAGGATATACAAATTCCCAGAACAGGGAGTGCGTTGGGCCATAGAGAAGGTAAAACATCATTGGAGGGGGTTAATTATATTAGGCAATTAAGCCAACGTGATTCAGCTTGGATCTATGAGACCCAGGTTTTGACACCTTGGGGGCTCAACATAGATTTCGATTTAAACTGTTTATCAGTTGTGGTACTTTAAAAGTTCCTAGTAATGCTAATTATGTAATAGATAGTAACCAGAGTTTGCCATGAATGTCTGAGGAAGGCCAATGAGAGGCCGATATGTGTCTAGAAGGTAGGAGCCGATAGTGTGACGTCAGGCCAGGCACAGTGAGTGTGTACACGGTGTCGCTACAGCTGAGGTTTATATATGTGAATTTTACAGTTTTATCTTGTAAGTGCAACTTGTTTTTGGGGGCTTTTAATTAACTTGTATACAGTGGTTTCTATATGGTTTCTATACTTGTTATTTACATGTACTAAACTCATGGAGTCTTGAGCGAAGCTGGGAGGTGGTTTGTTTCCTGGATACAATTGTACGGAGTTACCAGTAGAAAGGAGCAGTCTGCGGATTTCTGGAATGTCCACCATTGATCATTAAGGGAAGGAGAACATAAAGGACTTGTGAAGAGACCTGTTTATGAGTTTTAACTCATCTGGGAGGTGAGCGCGTATTTTTACTGGCTCCTTTTAAAGACGAATAATCACTATGGTGGAAGTGTGTAGAATCACTGTTATAATAAGAGTTTTCTGTTTTTTATTCAGTGGACTATTTATCATTAATGTTAATGATTTATTATTATAATTTTGCACTATTATTTAATTTGGTATTGAATTGTTTATACACACAGCGCTACATTAATTTATAATAACGATTCAACTGGCTTTAGCTCAGATTCAAGCCCATTTGTCAAGCCCCTCTGACATGTTTCACCCACATTTGGCTTAATTGTCCTCTATGATTAAGCCTAGTGTGGGTGAAACATATCAGAGGAGCATGGCTGGGATCTGAGCTAAAGCCAGTTTTTCATTAATCTTTCATTGGAGTTGAATAGTGTGTCCTGCAGTATCTGCATGATTTATCAATAGTATCATGATGCAGGTTTGTCATTACCTGATTTTGTGCAGTAATCCACAAAGGCAATACCCCATTATCCCACCATTCAGACATGTTTTGTGTTTTCTTAAAGGAAATCTTCTGAAGAGTATCAGGATTATGCATCAAATTATGGGTGACACCGTGATCTTCCATCCAGCGTCCTATAATGTTCAAATATAAAGATTGTAATTACAAAAAAAAAGAAAAATCTTGAAAATATATATTTTAGTGCTTGAAAGTTACATTACAAAAAAATGATCTATAAGTACGGTAATAATAAAGCCAACAAAATAAATGAACAGCTGTATGATCCACAGATTTAGCATGACAGAAGCATGACATACCAATTGAACAAACATGAGTAAACGCTGAGAAGAAAATATAAATCAGATTTTTTATAATTGGGAGGTATAATAATACATGTTTTCGCTTGTGAAAATCTGACACTTTTGGTTGTTTTTGCCTAATGAAATTTTAGCCATACCCCCTCAGGAGCCTCTGGGTATTCTGGGTACCCTGTTTACTACTGAGCCCTGAGTAGAGTGTTGCTCTTGCTGATACCACCAAAATACCTTGACATATACACACTAAGGAGATTAGTGTTTAACTGTCATGAAAATGGCAAAATAAGAAATAGAAAACAATTGACGAAGTCACAATCACAACTTTTTTCAAAATGGAGAAATAAAAAAAAAAAAAAGTTAAACCAATTAGTTTTTTACATACTTAGACAAAAGGCAGGGTGGTGAGTGGTTAAACCACTCCCACGTGTCCTGCAGTACTGAAGATTTAAATGTAAGCTCCCAAGCAGACATATTTTTCACAAGTGAGCAAATAAGATGAGAAGAAAATAATAAAAACTGGGCTAACTCACTTGTGGGCTCTCAGTGAGAAGAGTCAGATACCCCAAACACATGAAGAACTATTCTGCCGGCTGGTTGTGGCTCTTATGTTGGTGCACAATAGGGATGTAGTCTCTTTGAGGAAAATGGAGTTGCCCAAAGGATGGTAAAAAAGCTAAGGGAGTTTTAAGTTAACAATGATAGGGTGAAGAGTCACTTGAAGGATATCAGATGATAACAGAGATTGCTTTAAAAGGAAAAAAAAGGGGGGGGGGTTTGAATTCAGGTATCCTGCAGGCAGTGTTGATAAAGATAGTAAGGATCTTAGACTGCAGCACTGGATGGGTTGCAGCGCCTGTGCCTAGAGGTAGAGGCCTGTACTGTGAACTGTTTGGATCTCTAGCAACTGAATACAACAAACAGGCTTGAAGAAAATGGCAGCATTTTGTGATGGTTAGGAACCCTCTCACCTGATCATACAGTGCAGCAGAGCGAAGCCATGACCTTCTGTTTGGAAAGGGGCCCCCCTTTGCCCTCCTCTGGTATGGCTGGGTAGATGGCGAGGACCTGCAGATTCTGCTGACCTGCCCCCTCAGGATGATCAGCTCTCTCGAACGGCTTTAGCATCTTACCGGTTTAAACTAATCCAGCCTGGGCACGTATGGATCCCCTCTCTCTCTCATCCGGCTTCCAACACAGTCTCTCCCATGTACCTGGGCTTTTCCCTTTTTAAGTGCTCCCGCCCCTTTGCCAGTCCTCTTGGGCAGTGTAGTTCAGCTTCAACTAATCTGTATGAAAGAATCCTGCTTACAGCATAGGCTCAGTATCCCAAGCATTCCTGTATATGCTGTGTGATAACTAAGTTGCAAAACACTGTCATCTTGTGGCCAAATACAATTCTGCATAGGAGTAACATTGCACAGTGTTACAACATTTTTCTAGAGTTTATTAGACAGGTGCATTGTTCCTATAATTTTTCCAACAGGCATCCACAGAGGTGGCACCCTAAGGCCTCGTACACACGACCGAACATGTCTGCTGAAACTGGTCCGCGGACCAGTTTCCGCGGACATGTTCGGTCGTCTGTACGGCCGACCGGACAACTTTCCGGCGGATCGGACAGGTTTCCAGCGGACAACTGTTTCTTAGCATGCTAAGAAACATGTCCGCTGGAAGCCTGTCCGTCGGACATGTTCGGTCGTCTGTACGACTCACCGGACATGTCCACTCGGCCGAAAGCCCTCGCATGCGTCGAAGTGATTCGACGCATGCGTGGAAGCATTGACCTTCCAGGGTCGCGCACGTCGCCGCGTCATCGTCGTGGCGACGGCGCGGCCACGTCACCGCGTTCGCTGTCCGCTGGAAATTTGGTCTGATGGTGTGTACAGCCTCGGACTGTTTTCATCGGACATGTCCCGTCGTGTGTACGAGGCCTAAAACGTATGGCATAAAGAATTTGCTGGTATGAAGGACTGCATTGTGAATGGTGTATATATCTTCCCTTTTTTGCTGTAAAGGTGGGTAGAGATGGATTGAAATTCAGCCATTTCAGCAGGGAGGGCCCTCAATGTTTAGTTCAATATTTTTTTATTGATAAAGGAGAGGTGTACATTACACAAGTATAATGTGCGTTAACACATAGATAGAAATAGACATTTTAATATTGGTACCATAACGTCACATTATATAGAGAATTTGTTAGCTTCAACAAGTTAATTTATTATATAAACCTGTCTAGCCTATCATCTATTATGACATATTAAGGGTCAGTGACCACCACTATCCACTCATCGAGTGGTGCCCACACATTACAGATATGCTAGGGCGTTTGTTATTGTGCTAAGGGCCCTCAATCTTTGACATAAGTTAATCGATAGATTCTCCAATGGCTTCGCTGGTAAACTGATGCTGATCAGTCTATTCTGACATGATTTATAAAAAAAAGCGTAGCGCTCCACTTCTTGTAATGATGATTAAATCGAAATATGAATATATATTCTGTACACATAAAAAAATACTAATAAATCTCTCAACTAAAAACATTTATATCAAACATATCACTATAACATCCGTGACCTTAAATTAGTGAGAAAAACACTTTAAATGGCACTCTACCTAAAAGTGTCACAAACTTATGTGCTCCAAAAATATGTGATTATAAACTCTAAAAAGTCAATTAAAGTGTCTGCAGAAATCAATTAGTTCACCCGTAGTGCTTTTTATTCAGTGTCACACTGTGATTGCCACACATGTGCAAAAATGTGCTTACCATCAGGATTTGACCCCTATATACAGTATACAGTGGATATAGATTGTCAATAAATGTTTGCCATCATTTACAGTGCCTTGAAAAAGTATTCATACCTCTTGAAATTTTCCACATTTTGTCATGTTACATGTAAATGTATTTTATTGGGATTTTATGTGATAAAACAACACAAAGTGGCACATGATTGTAAAGTGGAAGGAAAATGATAAATGGTTTCCAATTTTTTTACAAATAAATATCTGAAAAGTGTGGTGTGCATTTATGTATTCAGCCTTTACTCTGACACCCCTAAATAAAATCCAGTGGAACCAATTGTCTTCAGAAGCCACCTAATTAGTAAATAGAGTCCACCTGTGTGTAATTTAATCTCAACAAAAATACAGCTGTTCTGTGAAGCCCTCATAGGTTTGTTAGAAAACCTTAGTGACACACCCTGCCCCAGAGCACCCACCCCCCCCATGTTGAGGGCATGCGGCCTGGTACGACTAAGGAGGGGTGGGGCACTCGCTCGTCCCCACTCCTTTCTTGACTGGCTGGGCGGCATGCTTGGATACGGGTCTGGTATAGATCGTGGGGGAACCCCCACGCTGTTTTTTCGGCGTAGGGGTTCTCTTTACAATCCATACCAGACCTAAGGGCCTGGTATGCCCCTGGGGTGAACCCATGCCGTTTTTTTATTTAAAATTTGGCGTGGAGTTCCCCCTCATGATTCATACCAAACGCTGTGGCTAGAATTGGCGGGAATCCAAGTCGGATCCCCGTCGCTTCTATGACACACTCGCTGGAATGTGCTTTTCCTATTCCAGTGAGTGCGAGATGTCGACACCATGTCACCGAGAATCAGCGCGATGCCGTCGTGCTGGAAACACATTCTCTGCGACAGGTACTGTAGTAACAAAACACAGACACAGAAGGAGTGAGAAAAGACCCACATAAAGTTATAACAATGCGCAATGGGTGTGCAGCCGGAGTAGAGGGGGATAGGCCTTCAGCATAAAACAGTGTAAAATGTAAACAATCTCCCTCGGCATCGGTGTCAGCAAAACTAAACACATAAAACAGTATTCTAGAGTTGGTATTGTGTATAACTTGGCAGAGAGAGTCCGCCTTTCCAGAAAGGGAGAAAAGAAAGGGGAGAGAGAGGAAGAGAAGAGGGAATAAGTAAAGAAGAGCAGTTGATTACCGTGATGACTCCTGCAACAGTTTAAGGTGGGTCCTCCCGTCAGTGCCACCTCTCCCAGACCTTATCATAATTGTCCAGCCTATCTTGCATTCTGGCCGTCTACATTTTTTAATTTTGGAATTTTCGTATTTTGGAATTTTCAAATTTTCGAAATTCGGAATTTTGGAATTTTCAAAATTCCGAACATTTGAATTTTTTAAAATTCGGAATTTTGGAATTTTTCAAAATTTGGAATTTTCGAATTTTCAAAATTCAAAAATTCCAAAGTATGAAAATTCAGAATTTTCAGAATTCGAAAATTAAATAAAATTCGAAATTTCTAAAATTCGAGATGCGAAAATTCGAAATTGTAAAATTCGAAAATCTAAAATTCAAAAATGGTAAAATTCAGAATTTTCGAATTTCCCGAATTTCCTAAAAAAGCAAAAAAAACGAATAAAACGGAAAATTTTTTTTTTTAAACTTCCGAAAAAAGAAAAAAAAACGAATGAAACAAAAACGAAAAAAAAATAATTTTTCTAATTTCCTGAATTTCCGAAAAAAGAAAAAAAATGAATGAAGCCAAAAATAAAAAACACATTTTTCGGCAGTGCACATGTCTACTAGTAAATCAACAAAAGGATTACCTCACAATTTGGGATTTTATGGGCAATAGAATAAATTCCAAAAGATTATAGAAAAATATTTGAAAAATATTTGTATATTGTTCTATATATTTTTGGGAATTTATTCTATTGACCATAAAATCCCAATTTTTGAGGTAATCCATTTGTAAAACTGGGGCTTAGCCGCAGTCTGTACTGGGCCCCATGATTTCTAATGGTGGTCCTGCTGGTAGGACAGTGGAGAGGATAATTGATTTACTGCATCTGCACCCTGATTTGGCCCCAACCCAGGGGGGGAGCATTATGGGAAAGGAGAAGTTAGTGATAGGATCCACGAGCAGGTATGCATGAAGAGAGACCCAGCAGGAACTGGGGAGCTAGTGGCCTGCAGTACAGGACAAGTTGGGTGGCGAGAGAGGACTCCAGCAGAGAGTAAGAAGGTGAGTCTAATGCGCTACTGTGAGTATACAGATCAAAATTAACTTAAATAAACATACGTGTAATCTGAGGCAGCTATATCTAAAGTGTTCACAATACACAAAAAATTGTAATAAAAATAAAAATGATAAGCGCTTCAGATATGTGATAGGTGACCACAATAAGGGTTAATAAAACAATAAAACAATATATATATAACAAAATATACCACAATCAAAATAGGGTCAAAATTAGCTACTCTTGTAGCGAACATAGGGGGGCTGATTTACTATGCTCTGTGCGCTGCGCTGGTTCATGCCTTAATTAGTGCGCCGGGTGGAGGCTTAATTGGGCGCATGAACCAGCGTAGCAGCCGGCGCATTGAAAGTAATATGTAAAGCCGCGCCGATCTCCCTATAGAAGTCTATGGGAGAAATCAAAAGTGTTCATTTTAAAGGCTAATCTGCAAGTTTTGTCCTAAAAAGTGTTTGGGGACCTCAGTCCTGCCCCAGGGAACATGTATCAATGCTTTTTTTATTTTTTAAAACGGCCGTTTTTTCGGGAGCAGTGAAATTAATAATTCTTAAAGTGAAACAATAAAAGTGAAATATTCCTTTAAATTTCGTACCTAGGGGGGGGGTGTAATGTCAGCATGTGAAATAGCGCATTTTTCCCGCACTTAGAACTGCCCCTGCACAAAATGACATTCAGAAGGAAAAAAGTCATTTAAAAATTCACATGCGGCTATAATGAATTGTCGGCTCTGACAATTCTAAAGGGATTCATTCATAAAACAAAAACAAATTATGTGTAGGGGTTCCCCCAAATTAAATTACCAGGCCCTTCAGGTCTGGAATGGATATTAAGGGGAACCCCACCGTAAAAAACAAAAAAAAAAAAGACGTGCGGTTCCCGGCAAATATCCATTCCAGGCCCTTCAGGTCTGGTGTGGATTTTAAGGGGAACTCCACCCCAAATTTAAAAAAAAAATGGCGTGGAGTCCCCCTAAAAATCCACACCAGACCCTTATCCGAGCACGTTGACCTGGCCGGCCGCAGAAAAGAGGGGGGGACAGAGTGCGGCCCCCCCTCTCCTGAACCGCACCAGGCCACATGCCCTCAACATGGGGAGGATGTCCCCATGTTGATGGGGACAAGGGCCTCATCCCCACAACCCTTGCCCGGTGGTTGTGGGGGGTCTGCGGGCGGGGGGCTTATCAGAATCTGGAAGACCCCTTTAACAAAGGGGACCCCCAGATCCTGCCCCCCCCTATGTGAAATGGTAATGGGGTACATTGTACCTCTACCATTTCACCCCCAAAAAAATGTCAAAAGTGTTAAAAATGACAGTAGACGGTTTTTGACAAATCTTTTAATAAAATCTTATTTTCTTCTTTCCTTCGGGTTTCTTCCGCTGCTTCTTTCTTGGGTCTTCTCGTCCACATCTTGCCCGACGTGTTCTTCTATCTTCACCGTCCGTCCTTCAGCCTTCTGGTCCCGCATCTTGCCCGTTGTCTTCTCCTGTCTTCTTCTCCGTCCGTCCGCCAGCCTTCTCGTCCACATCTTTTTCTTCCCCGGACCCAGCGTTTGAATTTGATTTGGCCGCCGTGTTGCGCTCCTGGGACCCGCCCCCCTCTGACGCCACAAGTAAACTCCTTAGAACAGTGGTTCTCAACTCCGGTCCTCGGGACCCACTTACAGGCCAGATTTTAAATATTACCTTGAGGAGAACGTTTCAGTTAATTTCAGTTATTTTGAAAACGTTTCAGTTATTTTGAAAACGTGACCTGTTAGTGGGTCCCGAGGACCGGAGTTGAGAACCACTGCCTTAGAAGGTCATGTGCGTCAGAGGGGGGCGGGGTCACAGAGCGTCACACGGCGGGGGAATTCAATTTCAAGCGCGCCGCCCGGAGAAGAAGATGCCGCCGCTTCCAATTGAAGTTCCCGCCGTGTCACACTCATGTGACCCCGCTCCCCTCTGACGTACATATGCCACACGCGGACTTTCATATGAGTTTACCTGTGGCGTCAGAGGGGGGCGGGTCCCAGGAGCGGGAACACGGCGGCCAAATCAAATTCAATCGCGGCGTCCGGGGAAGAATTAAGAGGTGGACGAGAAGGCTGGCGGACGGACGGAGAAGAAGACAGGAGAAGACAACGGGTAAGATGCGGGACCAGAAGGCTGAAGGACGGACGGAGAAGATAGAAGAACACGTCGGGCAAGATGTGGACGAGAAGACCCAAGAAAGAAGCAGCGGAAGAAACCCGAAGGAAAGAAGAAAAGAAGGTTTTATTAAAAGATTTGTCAAAAACCGTCTACTGTCATTTTTAACACTTTGACATTTTTTTTGGGGTGAAATGGTAGAGGTACAATGTACCCCATTACCATTTCACACAGGGGGGGGGCGGGATCTGGGGGACCCCTTTGTTAAAGGGGTCTTCCAGATTGTGATAAGCCCCCCACCCGCAGATCCCCACAACCACCGGGCAAGGGTTGTGGGGATGAGGCCCTTGTCCCCATCAACATGGGGACATCCTCCCCATGTTGAGGGCATGTGGCCTGGTGCGGTTCAGGAGAGGGGGGGGGCCGCACTCTGTCCCCCCCTCTTTTCTGCGGCCGGCCAGGTCAACGTGCTCGGATAAGGGTCTGGTGTGGATTTTTAGGGGGACTCCACGCCATTTTTTTTTCAATTCGGGGTGGAGTTCCCCTTAAAATCCACACCAGACCTGAAGGGTCTGGTATGGATATTTGGGGGGACCCCACGCCATTTTTTGGGGGGGTTTTTACGGCGGGGTTCCCCTTAATATCCATTCCAGACCTGAAGGGCCTGGTAATTTAATTTGGAGGGACCCCCATTTTTTTTTATTTTTTTTTTATTATTTTTAATGAGCAATGACTGTATTCTTTATAGCCATGAGTACTTTAAACTTCCTTTTTTTTGTTTCACTTCAGAAATGACATCTTGTACAGGGACAGTTCTAAGCACGGGAAACATGCGTGTACCCCCCCTCCCCCCCTGTATGAAATTTAAAGGAATATTTCACTTTTATTATTTCACTTTAACCACTTCCATACCGCGCCTATTCTGGCACTTCTCTCCTTCATGTAAAAATTATATTTTGTTCCTGGGAAATTAATCAGGACCCCCAAACATTATATATAATTTTTTAGCAGACACCCTAGGGAATAAAGTGGCGGTCATTTTTTATTTGATTTCCAACGGTATTTGTGCAATAATTTTTCTAACGCCTTTTTTTTTTGGCCAAAAAAAAAAACACGGTTCATGAATTAAAAAAATAAAAAACAGTAAAGTTAGCCCAATTTTTATGGATAATGTTAAAGATGATGTTACACCGAGTAAATAGATACCTAACTTGTCACACTTTAATATTGCACACACTCATGGAATAGCGCCAAACTTTGGGACATAAAAATATCCATAGGCGATGCTTGTTTTTTTTTTACAGGTGACCAGTTCAGAGTTACAGAGGAGGTCTAGGGCTAGAATTATTGCTCTCGCTCTAACGCACGCGTCAATACCTCACATGTGTGGTTTGAATGGTGTTTACATATGTGGGCGGGACTTACATGCATATTCGCTTCTGAGTGCGAGCTTCTAGGGACAGGGGCGTTATTTTATTTTTTTGTTTGTTTTTTTTACCTCATATTTTTCTTCTTGCACTTTTTTGACACTTTTTTTGATTTTGGATCACTTTTCTTCCTATTACAAGGAATGTAAACATCCCTTGTAATAGGACTAGTGTGTGACAGGTCCTCTTTATGGAGAGAGGCGGGGTCAATAAGGCTGGAAAGCATGGTATTGAAAAAAAAAAAAAAGATCTCATGCTTTCAGCTGCAATCATGTTCGTTCAGCACAGTGGTGTAGTGTATAGCACTTTGACCTAGCAGCAAAAGGGTCGCTGGTTCGAATCCAGCCCGTGACACCATCTGCATGGAGTTTGCATGTTCTCCCTGTGCCTGCGTGGGTTTCCTCCCACAATATAAAAACACGCTGTAAATCGGATCCGGTCTAAATAAGCCCTAATATGCAGTAGTATATTTAGGTTTTGTTCTGCCCTAGGCCTGACTAAATATCTGCACCTCCTAATAGAAAAATCACCCACCCCTTCCTGTCAAGGTCACACCCTGTTTTTGTATGACCCGCCCAGGAATTTTCAGGGGACCCACACACTAGTTCTGGGGGGGAGGGGGGCACTGTATTCCCTTAACCACTTCCATACCAGGCACTTACGCACCTTCCCGCCCAAGCCAATTTTCAGCTTTCAACACTGTTGCACTTTGAATGGCAATTGCGCGGTCATACAACACTGTACCCAAACAAAATTGGCGTCCTTTTTCCCCCACAAATAGAGCTTTCTTTTGTTGGTATTTGATCACCTCTGCAATTCTTTTTTTTGCGCAACAACTAAAAAAAGACTGCAAATTTAGAAAAAAAAAACGTTTTTATTTTTTTCTGTTAATTTTTTTGTAAATACGTTTTTCTCTTTCAATTACGGGCACTGATATGGCGGCACTGATGGGCACCGATGAGATGGCACTGATGGACATCGATGAGGTAGTACTGACGGGCACAGATGAGGTGGCATTGATTGGCGGCGCTGGTATGCGGCACTGATGGGCACTCATAGGCGGCACTGATGGGCACTCATGGGCGGCACAGATGGGCACTCATGGGCGGCACTTATGGGTGGCACTGATGGATACTTATGGGTGGCACAGGTGGGCACTGATAGGTGGGCACTGTGCATGGATGGGCACTGTGGGGTGGCACTGATGGACACTGTGGGGTGGCACTGATTTTCCCAGGTTGCCAGTCAGTGGGCACTGATTGGAATCTTTTTTCTTTTTTTTTTAATGCTTTTTGTTTTTTTTTCAATGCCTTAATTAGTGCGCCGGGTGGAGGCTTAATTGGGCGCATGAACCAGCGTAGCAGCCGGCGCATTGAAAGTAATATGTAAAGCCGCGCCGATCTCCCTATAGAAGTCTATGGGAGAAATCAAAAGTGTTCATTTTAAAGGCTAATCTGCAAGTTTTGTCCTAAAAAGTGTTTGGGGACCTCAGTCCTGCCCCAGGGAACATGTATCAATGCTTTTTTTATTTTTTAAAACGGCCGTTTTTTCGGGAGCAGTGAAATTAATAATTCTTAAAGTGAAACAATAAAAGTGAAATATTCCTTTAAATTTCGTACCTGGGGGGGGTGTAATGTCAGCATGTGAAATAGCGCATTTTTCCCGCACTTAGAACTGCCCCTGCACAAAATGACATTCAGAAGGAAAAAAGTCATTTAAAAATTCACATGCGGCTATAATGAATTGTCGGCTCTGACAATTCTAAAGGGATTCATTCATAAAACAAAAACAAATTATGTGTAGGGGTTCCCCCAAATTAAATTACCAGGCCCTTCAGGTCTGGAATGGATATTAAGGGGAACCCCGCCGTAAAAAACAAAAAAAAAAAGACGTGCGGTTCCCGGCAAATATCCATTCCAGGCCCTTCAGGTCTGGTGTGGATTTTAAGGGGAACTCCACCCAAAATTAAAAAAAAAATGGCGTGGAGTCCCCCTAAAAATCCACACCAGACCCTTATCCGAGCACGTTGACCTGGCCGGCCGCAGAAAAGAGGGGGGGGACAGAGTGCGGCCCCCCCTCTCCTGAACCGCACCAGGCCACATGCCCTCAACATGGGGAGGATGTCCCCATGTTGATGGGGACAAGGGCCTCATCCCCACAACCCTTGCCCGGTGGTTGTGGGGGGTCTGCGGGCGGGGGGCTTATCAGAATCTGGAAGACCCCTTTAACAAAGGGGACCCCCAGATCCTGCCCCCCCTATGTGAAATGGTAATGGGGTACATTGTACCTCTACCATTTCACCCCCAAAAAAATGTCAAAAGTGTTAAAAATGACAGTAGACGGTTTTTGACAAATCTTTTAATAAAATCTTATTTTCTTCTTTCCTTCGGGTTTCTTCCGCTGCTTCTTTCTTGGGTCTTCTCGTCCACATCTTGCCCGACGTGTTCTTCTATCTTCTCCGTCCGTCCTTCAGCCTTCTGGTCCCGCATCTTGCCCGTTGTCTTCTCCTGTCTTCTTCTCCGTCCGTCCGCCAGCCTTCTCGTCCACATCTTTTTCTTCCCCGGACCCAGCGTTTGAATTTGATTTGGCCGCCGTGTTGCGCTCCTGGGACCCGCCCCCCTCTGACGCCACAAGTAAACTCCTTAGAACAGTGGTTCTCAACTCCGGTCCTCGGGACCCACTTACAGGCCAGATTTTAAATATTACCTTGAGGAGAACGTTTCAGTTAATTTCAGTTATTTTGAAAACGTTTCAGTTATTTTGAAAACGTGACCTGTTAGTGGGTCCCGAGGACCGGAGTTGAGAACCACTGCCTTAGAAGGTCATGTGCGTCAGAGGGGGGCGGGGTCACAGAGCGTCACACGGCGGGGGAATTCAATTTCAAGCGCGCCGCCCGGAGAAGAAGATGCCGCCGCTTCCAATTGAAGTTCCCGCCGTGTCACACTCATGTGACCCCGCTCTCCTCTGACGCACATATGCCACACGCGGACTTTCATATGAGTTTACCTGTGGCGTCAGAGGGGGGCGGGTCCCAGGAGCGGGAACACGGCGGCCAAATCAAATTCAATCGCGGCGTCCGGGGAAGAATTAAGAGGTGGACGAGAAGGCTGGCGGACGGACGGAGAAGAAGACAGGAGAAGACAACGGGTAAGATGCGGGACCAGAAGGCTGAAGGACGGACGGAGAAGATAGAAGAACACGTCGGGCAAGATGTGGACGAGAAGACCCAAGAAAGAAGCAGCGGAAGAAACCCGAAGGAAAGAAGAAAAGAAGGTTTTATTAAAAGATTTGTCAAAAACCGTCTACTGTCATTTTTAACACTTTGACATTTTTTTTGGGGTGAAATGGTAGAGGTACAATGTACCCCATTACCATTTCACACAGGGGGGGGGCGGGATCTGGGGGACCTCTTTGTTAAAGGGGTCTTCCAGATTGTGATAAGCCCCCCACCCGCAGATCCCCACAACCACCGGGCAAGGGTTGTGGGGATGAGGCCCTTGTCCCCATCAACATGGGGACATCCTCCCCATGTTGAGGGCATGTGGCCTGGTGCGGTTCAGGAGAGGGGGGGGGGGCCGCACTCTGTCCCCCCCTCTTTTCTGCGGCCGGCCAGGTCAACGTGCTCGGATAAGGGTCTGGTGTGGATTTTTAGGGGGACTCCACGCCATTTTTTTTTCAATTCGGGGTGGAGTTCCCCTTAAAATCCACACCAGACCTGAAGGGTCTGGTATGGATATTTGGGGGGACCCCACGCCATTTTTTGGGGGGGTTTTTACGGCGGGGTTCCCCTTAATATCCATTCCAGACCTGAAGGGCCTGGTAATTTAATTTGGAGGGACCCCCATTTTTTTTTATTTTTTTTATTATTTTTAATGAGCAATGACTGTATTCTTTATAGCCATGAGTACTTTAAACTTCCTTTTTTTTGTTTCACTTCAGAAATGACATCTTGTACAGGGACAGTTCTAAGCACGGGAAACATGCGTGTACCCCCCCTCCCCCCCTGTATGAAATTTAAAGGAATATTTCACTTTTATTATTTCACTTTAACCACTTCCATACCGCGCCTATTCTGGCACTTCTCTCCTTCATGTAAAAATTATATTTTGTTCCTGGGAAATTAATCAGGACCCCCAAACATTATATATAATTTTTTAGCAGACACCCTAGGGAATAAAGTGGCGGTCATTTTTTATTTGATTTCCAACGGTATTTGTGCAATAATTTTTCTAACGCCTTTTTTTTTTGGCCCAAAAAAAAAACACGGTTCATGAATTAAAAAAATAAAAAACAGTAAAGTTAGCCCAATTTTTATGGATAATGTTAAAGATGATGTTACACCGAGTAAATAGATACCTAACTTGTCACACTTTAATATTGCACACACTCATGGAATAGCGCCAAACTTTGGGACATAAAAATATCCATAGGCGATGCTTGTTTTTTTTTTACAGGTGACCAGTTCAGAGTTACAGAGGAGGTCTAGGGCTAGAATTATTGCTCTCGCTCTAACGCACGCGTCAATACCTCACATGTGTGGTTTGAATGGTGTTTACATATGTGGGCGGGACTTACATGCATATTCGCTTCTGAGTGCGAGCTTCTAGGGACAGGGGCGTTATTTTATTTTTTTGTTTGTTTTTTTTACCTCATATTTTTCTTCTTGCACTTTTTTGACACTTTTTTTGATTTTGGATCACTTTTCTTCCTATTACAAGGAATGTAAACATCCCTTGTAATAGGACTAGTGTGTGACAGGTCCTCTTTATGGAGAGAGGCGGGGTCAATAAGGCTGGAAAGCATGGTATTGAAAAAAAAAAAAAAGATCTCATGCTTTCAGCTGCAATCATGTTCGTTCAGCACAGTGGTGTAGTGTATAGCACTTTGACCTAGCAGCAAAAGGGTCGCTGGTTCGAATCCAGCCCGTGACACCATCTGCATGGAGTTTGCATGTTCTCCCTGTGCCTGCGTGGGTTTCCTCCCACAATATAAAAACACGCTGTAAATCGGATCCGGTCTAAATAAGCCCTAATATGCAGTAGTATATTTAGGTTTTGTTCTGCCCTAGGCCTGACTAAATATCTGCACCTCCTAATAGAAAAATCACCCACCCCTTCCTGTCAAGGTCACACCCTGTTTTTGTATGACCCGCCCAGGAATTTTCAGGGGACCCACACACTAGTTCTGGGGGGGAGGGGGGCACTGTATTCCCTTAACCACTTCCATACCAGGCACTTACGCACCTTCCCGCCCAAGCCAATTTTCAGCTTTCAACACTGTTGCACTTTGAATGGCAATTGCGCGGTCATACAACACTGTACCCAAACAAAATTGGCGTCCTTTTTCCCCCACAAATAGAGCTTTCTTTTGTTGGTATTTGATCACCTCTGCAATTCTTTTTTTTGCGCAACAACTAAAAAAAGACTGCAAATTTAGAAAAAAAAAACGTTTTTATTTTTTTCTGTTAATTTTTTTGTAAATACGTTTTTCTCTTTCAATTACGGGCACTGATATGGCGGCACTGATGGGCACCGATGAGATGGCACTGATGGACATCGATGAGGTAGTACTGACGGGCACAGATGAGGTGGCATTGATTGGCGGCGCTGGTATGCGGCACTGATGGGCACTCATAGGCGGCACTGATGGGCACTCATGGGCGGCACAGATGGGCACTCATGGGCGGCACTTATGGGTGGCACTGATGGATACTTATGGGTGGCACAGGTGGGCACTGATAGGTGGGCACTGTGCATGGATGGGCACTGTGGGGTGGCACTGATGGACACTGTGGGGTGGCACTGATTTTCCCAGGTTGCCAGTCAGTGGGCACTGATTGGAATCTTTTTTCTTTTTTTTTTAATGCTTTTTTTTTTTTTTTCAATGCCTTAATTAGTGCGCCGGGTGGAGGCTTAATTGGGCGCATGAACCAGCGTAGCAGCCGGCGCATTGAAAGTAATATGTAAAGCCGCGCCGATCTCCCTATAGAAGTCTATGGGAGAAATCAAAAGTGTTCATTTTAAAGGCTAATCTGCAAGTTTTGTCCTAAAAAGTGTTTGGGGACCTCAGTCCTGCCCCAGGGAACATGTATCAATGCTTTTTTTATTTTTTAAAACGGCCGTTTTTTTCGGGAGCAGTGAAATTAATAATTCTTAAAGTGAAACAATAAAAGTGAAATATTCCTTTAAATTTCGTACCTGGGGGGGGTGTAATGTCAGCATGTGAAATAGCGCATTTTTCCCGCACTTAGAACTGCCCCTGCACAAAATGACATTCAGAAGGAAAAAAGTCATTTAAAAATTCACATGCGGCTATAATGAATTGTCGGCTCTGACAATTCTAAAGGGATTCATTCATAAAACAAAAACAAATTATGTGTAGGGGTTCCCCCAAATTAAATTACCAGGCCCTTCAGGTCTGGAATGGATATTAAGGGGAACCCCGCCGTAAAAAACAAAAAAAAAAAGACGTGCGGTTCCCGGCAAATATCCATTCCAGGCCCTTCAGGTCTGGTGTGGATTTTAAGGGGAACTCCACCCAAAATTAAAAAAAAAATGGCGTGGAGTCCCCCTAAAAATCCACACCAGACCCTTATCCGAGCACGTTGACCTGGCCGGCCGCAGAAAAGAGGGGGGGGACAGAGTGCGGCCCCCCCTCTCCTGAACCGCACCAGGCCACATGCCCTCAACATGGGGAGGATGTCCCCATGTTGATGGGGACAAGGGCCTCATCCCCACAACCCTTGCCCGGTGGTTGTGGGGGGTCTGCGGGCGGGGGGCTTATCAGAATCTGGAAGACCCCTTTAACAAAGGGGACCCCCAGATCCTGCCCCCCCTATGTGAAATGGTAATGGGGTACATTGTACCTCTACCATTTCACCCCCAAAAAAATGTCAAAAGTGTTAAAAATGACAGTAGACGGTTTTTGACAAATCTTTTAATAAAATCTTATTTTCTTCTTTCCTTCGGGTTTCTTCCGCTGCTTCTTTCTTGGGTCTTCTCGTCCACATCTTGCCCGACGTGTTCTTCTATCTTCTCCGTCCGTCCTTCAGCCTTCTGGTCCCGCATCTTGCCCGTTGTCTTCTCCTGTCTTCTTCTCCGTCCGTCCGCCAGCCTTCTCGTCCACATCTTTTTCTTCCCCGGACCCAGCGTTTGAATTTGATTTGGCCGCCGTGTTGCGCTCCTGGGACCCGCCCCCCTCTGACGCCACAAGTAAACTCCTTAGAACAGTGGTTCTCAACTCCGGTCCTCGGGACCCACTTACAGGCCAGATTTTAAATATTACCTTGAGGAGAACGTTTCAGTTAATTTCAGTTATTTTGAAAACGTTTCAGTTATTTTGAAAACGTGACCTGTTAGTGGGTCCCGAGGACCGGAGTTGAGAACCACTGCCTTAGAAGGTCATGTGCGTCAGAGGGGGGGCGGGGTCACAGAGCGTCACACGGCGGGGGAATTCAATTTCAAGCGCGCCGCCCGGAGAAGAAGATGCCGCCGCTTCCAATTGAAGTTCCCGCCGTGTCACACTCATGTGACCCCGCTCTCCTCTGACGCACATATGCCACACGCGGACTTTCATATGAGTTTACCTGTGGCGTCAGAGGGGGGCGGGTCCCAGGAGCGGGAACACGGCGGCCAAATCAAATTCAATCGCGGCGTCCGGGGAAGAATTAAGAGGTGGACGAGAAGGCTGGCGGACGGACGGAGAAGAAGACAGGAGAAGACAACGGGTAAGATGCGGGACCAGAAGGCTGAAGGACGGACGGAGAAGATAGAAGAACACGTCGGGCAAGATGTGGACGAGAAGACCCAAGAAAGAAGCAGCGGAAGAAACCCGAAGGAAAGAAGAAAAGAAGGTTTTATTAAAAGATTTGTCAAAAACCGTCTACTGTCATTTTTAACACTTTGACATTTTTTTTGGGGTGAAATGGTAGAGGTACAATGTACCCCATTACCATTTCACACAGGGGGGGGGCGGGATCTGGGGGACCTCTTTGTTAAAGGGGTCTTCCAGATTGTGATAAGCCCCCCACCCGCAGATCCCCACAACCACCGGGCAAGGGTTGTGGGGATGAGGCCCTTGTCCCCATCAACATGGGGACATCCTCCCCATGTTGAGGGCATGTGGCCTGGTGCGGTTCAGGAGAGGGGGGGGGGGCCGCACTCTGTCCCCCCCTCTTTTCTGCGGCCGGCCAGGTCAACGTGCTCGGATAAGGGTCTGGTGTGGATTTTTAGGGGGACTCCACGCCATTTTTTTTTCAATTCGGGGTGGAGTTCCCCTTAAAATCCACACCAGACCTGAAGGGTCTGGTATGGATATTTGGGGGGACCCCACGCCATTTTTTGGGGGGGTTTTTACGGCGGGGTTCCCCTTAATATCCATTCCAGACCTGAAGGGCCTGGTAATTTAATTTGGAGGGACCCCCATTTTTTTTTATTTTTTTTTATTATTTTTAATGAGCAATGACTGTATTCTTTATAGCCATGAGTACTTTAAACTTCCTTTTTTTTGTTTCACTTCAGAAATGACATCTTGTACAGGGACAGTTCTAAGCACGGGAAACATGCGTGTACCCCCCCTCCCCCCCTGTATGAAATTTAAAGGAATATTTCACTTTTATTATTTCACTTTAACCACTTCCATACCGCGCCTATTCTGGCACTTCTCTCCTTCATGTAAAAATTATATTTTGTTCCTGGGAAATTAATCAGGACCCCCAAACATTATATATAATTTTTTAGCAGACACCCTAGGGAATAAAGTGGCGGTCATTTTTTATTTGATTTCCAACGGTATTTGTGCAATAATTTTTCTAACGCCTTTTTTTTTTGGCCCAAAAAAAAAACACGGTTCATGAATTAAAAAAATAAAAAACAGTAAAGTTAGCCCAATTTTTATGGATAATGTTAAAGATGATGTTACACCGAGTAAATAGATACCTAACTTGTCACACTTTAATATTGCACACACTCATGGAATAGCGCCAAACTTTGGGACATAAAAATATCCATAGGCGATGCTTGTTTTTTTTTTACAGGTGACCAGTTCAGAGTTACAGAGGAGGTCTAGGGCTAGAATTATTGCTCTCGCTCTAACGCACGCGTCAATACCTCACATGTGTGGTTTGAATGGTGTTTACATATGTGGGCGGGACTTACATGCATATTCGCTTCTGAGTGCGAGCTTCTAGGGACAGGGGCGTTATTTTATTTTTTTGTTTGTTTTTTTTACCTCATATTTTTCTTCTTGCACTTTTTTGACACTTTTTTTGATTTTGGATCACTTTTCTTCCTATTACAAGGAATGTAAACATCCCTTGTAATAGGACTAGTGTGTGACAGGTCCTCTTTATGGAGAGAGGCGGGGTCAATAAGGCTGGAAAGCATGGTATTGAAAAAAAAAAAAAAGATCTCATGCTTTCAGCTGCAATCATGTTCGTTCAGCACAGTGGTGTAGTGTATAGCACTTTGACCTAGCAGCAAAAGGGTCGCTGGTTCGAATCCAGCCCTTGACACCATCTGCATGGAGTTTGCATGTTCTCCCTGTGCCTGCGTGGGTTTCCTCCCACAATATAAAAACACGCTGTAAATCGGATCCGGTCTAAATAAGCCCTAATATGCAGTAGTATATTTAGGTTTTGTTCTGCCCTAGGCCTGACTAAATATCTGCACCTCCTAATAGAAAAATCACCCACCCCTTCCTGTCAAGGTCACACCCTGTTTTTGTATGACCCGCCCAGGAATTTTCAGGGGACCCACACACTAGTTCTGGGGGGGAGGGGGGCACTGTATTCCCTTAACCACTTCCATACCAGGCACTTACGCACCTTCCCGCCCAAGCCAATTTTCAGCTTTCAACACTGTTGCACTTTGAATGGCAATTGCGCGGTCATACAACACTGTACCCAAACAAAATTGGCGTCCTTTTTCCCCCACAAATAGAGCTTTCTTTTGTTGGTATTTGATCACCTCTGCAATTCTTTTTTTTGCGCAACAACTAAAAAAAGACTGCAAATTTAGAAAAAAAAAACGTTTTTATTTTTTTCTGTTAATTTTTTTGTAAATACGTTTTTCTCTTTCAATTACGGGCACTGATATGGCGGCACTGATGGGCACCGATGAGATGGCACTGATGGACATCGATGAGGTAGTACTGACGGGCACAGATGAGGTGGCATTGATTGGCGGCGCTGGTATGCGGCACTGATGGGCACTCATAGGCGGCACTGATGGGCACTCATGGGCGGCACAGATGGGCACTCATGGGCGGCACTTATGGGTGGCACTGATGGATACTTATGGGTGGCACAGGTGGGCACTGATAGGTGGGCACTGTGCATGGATGGGCACTGTGGGGTGGCACTGATGGACACTGTGGGGTGGCACTGATTTTCCCAGGTTGCCAGTCAGTGGGCACTGATTGGAATCTTTTTTCTTTTTTTTTAATGCTTTTTGTTTTTTTTTCCATATTTTTTTTTTTTTGCCCACCCTGGTGGTCCAGGGTGGGCATCCCTGGTGGTCCAGTGTGGTGATCCGAGGGGGGGCTGCGCTGATAAACAATCAGCGCGAACGCCCCCTGTCAGGAGAGCCGCCGATCGGCTCTCCTATACTCGCGTCTGTCAGACGCGAGTGAGGAAGAGCCATCGATGGCTCTTCCTGTTTACATCGTGATCAGCCGTGATTGGACACGGCTGATCACGTGGTAAAGAGTCTCCGTCTCCGTGAGAGACTCTTTACCGAGATCGGAGATGCAGGGTGTCAGACTGACACCCCGCATCACAGATCGCCGCGCTGCGTGCCCCCACAGGCGCGCGCGACATGAAATCCTGCAGGACGTCCTGTCAGGATTGTGTAACCACTTCCTGGACGTAAATCGGCCATAGGCTGGGCGGGAAGTGGTTAATTTGCATAGTTTTTGTCTCACTTCCTGTTTGGCTATGAGGCAGGAAGTGAAGGCAAATCTCCCCAATTGGACACAGATAATACAAAATAAACTAACAGGGCATGTAACCCTCCCTCACTCTATCCAAAATTAAAGAAAATAAAACGTGTTGATTATAGTTCTAGACTCAGGGGCGGACTGACCATTGAGTCACTCGGGCACTGCCCGAGGGCCCCATGCCACTAGGGGGCCCCATCCGGGTTGCCAGGCTCAGTAAAACCAGGGACAGTATGTAAAAATCTGTGTTTTTTTTAGATCTGTCCCTGATATGTCCGAAAATGACATGCTTTTAATGTGAATATCCCAAGATTTTAGCTGCCCGCCTCTGCACTGCCTCCTGGCGTGGTGGCCATCTGTAAGCCAGAGGGGCCCCATACTCTTCTATTGCCCGGGGGCCCCATGAGTTGTCAGTCCGCCCCTGGTTCTAGTTTAAGCACAAATTTCATAGTGTTTTATTGAGAGCCCTAAGAAAATATAACCATGCCAATAGGCCAGGATACAGCGTGGCTAATATGTATGAATGTGTGTGTTAGAGCACCCCACAAACACCACCCAATGTTAACTAAAAAATTATTAATTTGCAAATAAGTATTATCTGCTCATTTTTTTGGGGATGTCTGCATCCCTGATAGTGAGAACATTTGTGAGGTGTCTTCACCCTTTCTAATTCATTCACTTCCTGTCACATAGCCAAACAGGAAGTGAGGGTAAAACCTTACTAATATCTTTTCTTGGTGACACAGAGATCAATCTAAATAGTTTCCCATTATGTAAATTGCACTCTAGCATTTTGCGGTGTACACCCCAAATTATTAGGGATCTTGGACTTTGGGGTCCATTTACTAAAGGCAAATCCACTTTGCACTACAAGTGCAAAGCGAGGAAGAAAACAAAACAACTTTGCTTCTACAGGATTGGATGTTAAAACCATCAGTGCTTCCTCTCTGATTTTCAGCAACTATGCTTGTACTGCAGAGTGGCTTTGCCTTTACTAAACCCCAAACGAAATAATCATTTGGGGCAGGGATCCTCAAACTACACCCCTCCAGCTGTTGTAGAACTACACATCCCATGAGGCCTTGTAATGCACTGACATTCACAGACATGACTAGGCATAGTTACATAGTTACATAGTTACATAGTTAGTCAGGTTGAAAAAAGACACAAGTCCATCCAGTTCAACCACAAAAAACAAAATAAAAAAACACAGTAAAATCCTATACACCCAACTCCATACCCACAGTTGATCCAGAGGAAGGCAAAAAACCCCAGCGGAGCATGATCCAATTTGCTACAGCAGGGGAAAAAATTCCTTCCTGATCCCCCGAGAGGCAATCGGATTTACCCTGGATCAACTATACCTACAACTCTTAGTACTCAGTTATATTCTGTACATTTAGGAAAGAATCCAGACCTTTCTTAAAGCAATCTACTGAGCTGGCCAGAACCACCTCTGGAGGGAGTCTGTTCCACATTTTCACAGCTCTTACTGTGAAAAAACCTTTCCGTATTTGGAGGTGAAATCTCTTTTCCTCTAGACGTAAAGAGTGCCCCCTTGTCCTCAGTGATGACCGTAAAGTGAATAACTCAACACCAAGTTCACTGTATGGACCTCTTATATATTTGTACATGTTGATCATATCCCCCCTTATTCTCCTCTTCTCAAGAGTGAATAAGTTTAGTTCCTCTAATCTTTCCTCATAGCTGAGCTCCTCCATGCCTCTTATCAGTTTGGTTGCTCTTCTCTGCACTGTCTCCAGTTCTCCTATATCCTTTTTGAGAACTGGTGCCCAAAACTGAACTGCATATTCCAGATGAGGTCTTACTAATGATTTGTACAGGGGCAAAATTATATCTCTGTCTCTGGAGTCCATACCTCTCTTAATACAAGAAAGGACTTTGCTCGCTTTGGAAACCGCAGCTTGGCATTGCATGCCATTATTGAGCTTATGATCAACTAAAACCCCCAGATCCTTCTCCACTACAGACCCCCCCAGTTGTACTCCCCCTAGTATGTATGATGCATGCATATTCTTAGCCCCCAAGTGCATAACTTTACATTTATCTACATTAAACCTCATCTGCCACTTAGTCGCCCAATCAGACAGAGCATTGAGGTCGGCTTGTAAATTGGAGACATCCTGTAAGGACGTTATTCCACTGCATAGCTTGGTGTCATCTGCAAAGACAGAAATGTTACTTTTGATCTCAGACCCAATATCATTTATAAATATATTGAAAAGTAAGGGTCCCAGCACTGAACCTTGGGGTACACCACTCATAACATTGGACCATTCAGAGTAAGAATCATTAACCACGACTCTCTGAATTCTGTCTTTCAGCCAGTTTTCTATCCATTTACAAACTGATATATCCAATCCTGTAGACCTTACCTTACACATGAGCCGTGTGTGCGGAACTGTATCGAACGCTTTTGCAAAATCCAAATATATCACGTCCACAGCCACGCCTCTGTCCAGGGTTTTACTTACCTCTTCATAAAAGGAAATCAGGTTTGTCTGACAACTTCTGTCTTTCATGAATCCATGTTGTCTGCTGCTTAAATAGTTTTTTTCCAGCAAGAACTCATCCATGTGGTCTTTTATTAAACGTTCCAGTATCTTCCCAACTATAGAAGTTAAACTAACAGGTCTATAGTTACTTGGTAAAGACTTTGTTCCCTTTTTAAATATGGGCACCACATTGGCCCTGCGCCAATCCAGTGGTACTATTCCTGTCTTTAATGAGTCCCTAAATATTAGATACAGTGGCTTTGAAATGACAGAGCTCAACTCACCTAGGATCCGTGGATGGATGCCATCAGGTCCAGGTGCTTTATCCACCTTTATTCTGTCTAAATATTTCTGGACCATATCACTTTTGAGCCATTGTGGATTTGGGGCTGTGTCACTCCCACCCCCATTTTGGACATGAGCTCCCCCATGCTCCATTGTATACACAGAGCTGAAGAAAACATTTAGTAAATTTGCCTTCTCTTTGTCCCCAGTCACCCACTCTAGATTATTTTGTAAGGGGCCTACATGCTCAGACTTCACCTTTTTACTATTAATATATTTAAAGAATTTTTTGGGGTTTGTCCTACTATCTTTTGCAATCTGTCGTTCGTTTTGAATTTTTGCATCCTTGATTTCCTTTTTGCATATCCTGTTATATTCTTTGTAACATTTAAACAACACTAGTGTTCCTTCATTTTTATATTTTTTAAAAGCTACTTTCTTATTGTTTATAGCTTTTTTAACTTTGACCGTGAGCCACATAGGTTTTATTTTTAGCCTTTTAAACTTATTGCCCATGGGAACATACTTTGCAGTGAGGTTCCACACAGTCTTTTTGAAGAATTCCCATTTCTGTTCTGTGTTCATCTGTGCCAATAGTCCCTCCCAGTCCAAGTCCTGGAGAGCAGCGCTCATCCTTGGAAAATTTGCTCTCTTAAAATTTAGTGTTTTAATATTTCCTGTATGTATTTCTTGCTTATAGTTAACATTAAATGAAATCATGTTATGATCACTGCTACCCAGGTGTTCCTTTATCTGAACATTAGTAATAAGCTCTGCATGGTTTGAAATTATCAGGTCCAACAGGGCATCATTCCTAGTTGGGGCCTCAATAAACTGCACCATAAAATTGTCCTGCAATAGGTTTTTAAATTTTTGTCCTTTAACTGTCCCAGAAGTGCCATTAATCCAGTCAATTTCTGGGTAGTTAAAATCCCCCATTATTATCACCGTCCCAGACCTTGCAGCCCTTTCCATCTGTGCAAGGAGCTGAGTCTCCACCTCCTCATTAACATTGGGTGGTTTATAACAAACTCCAATGATTAATTTTGAACTACGCACATCTGTATGCAGTTCCACCCATAATGCTTCAGCCTCATCACACTCTCCATCAACCAGGTTCTCTTTCACGCTTGCTTTGAGGTCACTTCTCACATAGAGACAGACCCCTCCACCTTTCCTTTTTACCCTGTCTTTCCGAAAGAGAGCATAGCCAGGAATATTAATAGCCCAGTCATGTGAGGATTGAAGCCAAGTTTCAGCAATACCGATTACATCATAGCTCTCCTCATGCATCAGAGCTTCCAGCTCACCTGTTTTGCTTGGCAGACTTCTGGCATTGGTGAACAAACACTTAAATGTATTGTTACATTTTTCTCTGGTGTTTTTCATATAATTTATAGTAGTACAAATGGCACTATTATTTCCAATGGCTGTTTGCAACATGGGAACTTTCTTGTCACCTGCCATAACCCTCCCCCCATCTATCCCCATTCCACTCTCCATTAATGTCTGACCACTAACTGACCTGTCTGCTCGATGTAAGTCCCGCCCACATATATAAACATCGTTCAAACCACACATGTGAGGTATTGACGCGTGCGTTAGAGCGAGAGCAATACTTTTAGCACTAGACCTTCTTTGTAACTATAAACTGGTAACCTTGAAAAAAAAAAAAAAAAGGTCGCCTATGGGGATATTCACGGAATGAATTTTGGCCCCATTGCCAGGAGTGTTTCCAATAGTAAAGCGTGACATGTAAGGTATCTATTTACTCGGTGTAACATCATCTTTCACATTATCCCCAAAAATTGGGCTAACTTTAGTGTTTTGTTAATTTTTAACCACTTGAGCCCCGGACCATATTGCTGGTCAATGACCGGGCCAGTTTTTGTGATTCGGCACGGCGTCGCTTTAACTGACAATTGCGCAGTCGTGCGACGTGGCTCCCAAACCAAATTGGCAACCTTTTTTTTTCCCCACAAAGAGAGCTTTATTTTGGTGGTATTTGATCACTTCTGCGTTTTTTTTTTTTTTTTAGAGCTCTAACCAAAAATAGAGCGACAATTTTAAAAAATCAAGAATTATTTTTACTTTTTGCTCTAATAAATATCCCCAAAAATATATATTCTAAAAAATAAAAAAAAACTCAGTTTAGGCCGATACGTATTCTACATCTTTTTGGTTCCAAAAAATCGCAAATAGCGTTTAGTGTTTGGTTTTGGCAAAAGTTATAGCGTCTACAAAATATGCCTTTTTTTTGTTTTAACTAGTTATTGCGGCGATCAGCGATTTTTATCGGTACTGCGACATTATGGCGGACACATCGGACACTTTTTTGGAACCATTGGCATTTTTTTAGCGATCAGTGCTGTAAAAATGCATTGCTTACTATAAAAATGCCACTGGCAGGGAAGGGGTTAACACTAGGTGCGAGGGAGGGGTTAAATATGTTCCCTGGGTGTGTTCTAACTGAAGGGGGGGTGGGACTGACATGGGTAAATGACAGATCGCTGTTCATGAAGGGGAACTCCAGACCCCAAAAAAAAAATAACGTGGGTTCCCTCCAGGTGCATACCAGGCTCTTAGGCTTGGTCTGGAACATAAGGGGTTAAACCCGCGCAAAAAAAACAGCGTGGGGTCGTCCCCCCCAAGATCCAAACCAAGCTCTTATCCCAGGCACGCAGTCTGGCCAGACAGGAATGGGGGTGGGGACGAGCGAGCGCCCCCCCTCCTGAGCCGTACCAGACCACATGCCCTCAACATGGGGGAGTGTGTGCTGTGGGGGAGGGGGGCACTGCCCCCCCACCCCAAAGCACTCTTGTCCCCATGTCGATAGGGACAAGAGCCTCTTCCCTACAACCCTGGCCGTTGGTTATCGGGGTATGCGGGTGGAGGGCTTATCAGAATCTGAGAGGCCCCTTTAATAAAGGGGCCCCCAGATTCCGGCCCCCCACCCTATGTGAATGAGTATGGGGTACATCGTACCTCTACCCATTCACATGGGGGAAAGTGTAAAGTAAAATAAAACACCACACAGAATAAAATATTTTATTAATCTGCTCCGGAGCCCCCCCTTTCTTCTTTAGCTCTCTTACAAGGGGGGGTTTCTTCTCTCCCGATCTTCCGCCGGGACCCTGGGCTTCGGTGATTTCTGCCGGGGGAGGGCGCCATCCCTCGGTCCTCTCCGGAGCCTTCCGCCGGATGCCCCCACCCCATTTAAGCTCTTTTACATTAGGGGGGGGGCATCCGGACTTCGGGGTCTTCTGCCGGGGGATGGCGCCTATCCCCCGGTCTTTCCGGTGCCTTCCGCCAGGGTTCCGGTCTTCCTGGTCTTCTGCCGGGGGTGCGCCAACTCCCAGGTCTTTTCTCTTCTGTCTTCTCTGCTCCCTCTTCTGCCTGGCTCCCCCGCGGAGCCAGGGCTTTCTTCCGTCTTCTTTCTTCTCTCTTCCTTCTTCTGCCTGTCTCCTCCGGGAGCACAGGGCTTGTCTGCGCTGTCCTCTCCCTTCTCTTCCATTGGATGTTGACACGACGAGGTCCGGCGCTGGAATGCCGTGTCAGCGGCGGGCATGGACTTATATAGGGCAATGCCACCATGTGACCTCAACCCATGTGACATCACATTTCCATCATGCCCAGGGAATGTAATGTCACATGGGTTGAGGTCACATGGTGGCATTACCCTATATAAGTCCATGCCCGCCGCTGACACGGCATGTCAGCGCGGAACCTCGTTGTGTCAACATCCAATGGAAGAGAAGGGAGAGGACAGCGCAGACAAGCCCTGTGCTCCCGGAGGAGACAGGCAGAAGAAGGAAGAGAGAAGAAAGAAGACGGAAGAAAGCCCTGGCTCCGCGGGGGAGCCAGGCAGAAGAGGGAGCAGAGAAGACAGAAGAGAAAAGACCTGGTAGTTGGCGCACCCCCGGCAGAAGACCAGGAAGACCGGAACCCTGGCGGAAGGCACCGGAAAGACCGGGGGATAGGCGCCATCCCCCGGCAGAAGACCCCGAAGTCCGGATGCCCCCCCCTAATGTAAAAGAGCTTAAATGGGGTGGGGGCATCCGGCGGAAGGCTCCGGAGAGGACCGAGGGATGGCGCCCTTCCCCGGCAGAAATCACCGAAGCCCAGGGTCCCGGCGGAAGATCGGGAGAGAAGAGACCCCCCCTTGTAAGAGAGCTAAAGAAGAAAGGGGGGGCTCCGGAGCAGATTAATAAAATATTTTATTCTGTGTGGTGTTTTATTTTACTTTACACTTTCCCCCATGTGAATGGGTAGAGGTACGATGTACCCCATACTCATTCACATAGGGTGGGGGGCCGGTATCTGGGGGCCCCCTTATTAAAGGGAGCTCGCAGATTCCGATTAGCCCCGCCCGCATAACCCGACAACCAATGGCAAGGGTTGTCGGGAAGAGGTTCTTGTCCCTATCGACATGGGGACAAGAGTGCTGTGGGGTGGGGGGGCAGTGCCCCCCTCCCCCACAGCACACACTCCCCCATGTTGAGGGCATGTGGTCTGGTACAGCTCAGGAGGGGGGGGCGCTCGCTCGTCCCCACCCCCATTCCTGTCCGGGCCAGACTGCGTGCTTGGGATGAGGGCTTGGTTTGGATCTGGGGGGGGACCCCCGCGCCGAATCGGCGTGGGTTTAACCCCTCACGTTCCGGACCAAGCCTAAGAGCCTAATGTAGCCCTGAAGGGGGACCCGCGCCGATTTCAAGTTTGAAATTTGGCGCGGAGTTCCCCTTCATGGCTGAAAACAGCTCGGAGATTCCCGTGCGCCGCGTCACCCAGCGCATTCACGGGTACGCCGCTTGGTATGTACCAAGATTTTCACGGCGTACTGACAAGGCGCACAGGAAGCGCCGAAATTTCTCTCTGCGCATGCCCAGTATGCAAATGAACCTCCCGAGGTTCAGGCGCACTGTGCAAGCGTACGGGGATCTGTTTTCAAAAAACACTTTCCCTTTCAATTCGGCCCGCCAAACACATTCAAACACATGTCACTTCACTTCCCCTGCATCTCCCCACCTCCCCCCCTAATAAACTCCCGCCCAAACCCCCGCAATTTACATTTCAATATGCCGTGCGCCAGGTCTGTACTGGTGCACAATGCACCCTCTCCTGGGCGCACGGAGCACATTAGTAACTAGGGAAATACACTGCACTAGCAGCGTATTTCTTTAGTAAATGACCAAACGGCTGCTACTCCTGCTTTTACTCCATGAGTCATGGAGTAAAGGCTTGGTAAATCAGCCCCAGAGTGTGACTGAGTAAACACTCCAAATGACACACAATCTGCGACTCTATTCACCAGCGTGCATCAATGTGCAAAGTGACAGTGAACATAATAAATATAAGTGAATGAGTCTATATAAGGGCGTTAGATGGTATGGTGGATGGTTGATGTCTTCTCTCTGATAGATGGTGTTAGTACAGATATCCACAAATGGTCTCGTAGTTCCCTTACCTTGTAGTTGCTATATATTAACATATAGTGCAATTTCTCCAAGGTGCGAGTCTCACTGCTTCCACCAATATTCCCTCTGGCTGCTGAGAGCTGTTCAATCTGCCAATGCTCTGTGATCCAAGGGGGCAGGTAAGAAAGAGGGAGAGAGAGAAAAAGAAAGCAGATGCCTCCAATCGTGAAGTGAGTTTTAAAATCGGGGTTCTTTAATTGGGTAAAGGTGGACTCTTACATGTAATAGGGGGATACAATGCAAAAAGCGTAAGGACGCGGCGAGCGTATTGCCGTCTTACGTCTGTTAGCCTCCGGCTTGTGCGGGTATCACTCTTTTTGCATTGTATCCCCCTATTACATGTAAGAGTCCACCTTTACCCAATTAAAGAACCCCGATTTTAAAACTCACTTCACGATTGGAGGCATCTGCTTTCTTTTTCTCTCTCTCCCCCTTTCTTACCTGCCCCCTTGGATCACTGAGCATTGGCAGATTGAACAGCTCTCAGAAGCCAGAGGGAATATTGGTGGAAGCAGTGAGACTCGCACCTTGGAGAAATTGCACTATATGTTTATATATAGCAACTACAAGGTAAGGGAACTACGAGACCATTTGTGGATATCTGTACTAACACCAGCTATCAGAGAGAAGACGTCAGCCATCCAGCATACCATCTAACGCCCTTATATAGACTCATTCACTTATATTTATTATGTTCACTGTCACTTTGCACATTGATGCACGCTGGTGAATAGAGTCGCAGATTGTGTGTCATTTGGAGTCCAGCAGAGAGTACTGTGAACAAAACTAGGCGAGGCATGAAGAGTGCAAGTCAGGGGAGAGAGTAGTTGTTAAGGGAAAACCACCTGGAAGCAGCAGCAAAGCCTGGAGACACACAGAGGCAAAATAGCTCTCTCTGTACATGGCTAGGACATCCCAATTAGCCAGCTGCTCAGCTCTAAATATAAAAAAGAGCCCTTTTGTAAACATCATTACAGACTGACCTCTTTAGAAACCAAACATTGAAGCCTAATGTTGTGGCGGCACGACTTCGGGGGCGACTCTGCAAGTCGTCCTGAAGACGACTTCAGAGGCGATTAGCAAAATGACTTCTGTATAGCCAAGCCTGACTGTAGGCTATTCCTGGTGTACGTGTTCAAATACATTTTCAGGCAGGCGGGCAGGTGATGCAGTGATCTGCAGTGCATAAAATATATAAACAGTCTCATACATATATATCCACTGCATTTTAGTCTAGCCAAGCCTATACCTGACAGTAGGCCATTCCTGGTGTACCTGTTCAAAGACACTTTCAGGCAGGCAGGCAGGCAGGCGATTCAGTGATCTTCAGTGCATAAAAAATATATATACAGTCGCCTACATATATATCCACTGCATTCTAGTCCAGCCAAGCCTATACCTGACTACAGGCCATTCCTCGTATACTGTTTCTAGTAAACTTCAGGTGGTGTTTTGCTAATCTAATTGTACAGTATGTCTGGAAGGCCACCAAGGAGAGGCAGACGCTCACAGGCCACTAAAAGAGGGCAAGCAGGCTCTGTGTCTATCATCATGCCCTGAGGACTCCACCGAACTGTTCAACCACAGTGTCGGGTACATGCTGCAGGAGGATGAGCAGCGTTTTGAAGGCTCCGAGGATGAAGGTTGAGGATGAAGGCAGTAACGTGAGCCCAGAGAGAGGGGGTGCCCAAGAAGGACAAGAAACTGGCAGTCATGTTCCCCCAGATGCAGCATACTGCCAGGTTTGCTCCAGTGGCGAGGAGGGAGGGGATGATGAGGTCACTGACTCTACGTGGGTGCCTGATAGAAACAGGAGGAGGAGGCACATCTCCAATGAGACAGGATGCCCTCTAGGGGCCAGCTTAAGGGCAGCCAACCAAATGCATCACACTGCAGAGCTCCGCATGTGCAGGGCGTGTTTTTTAAAAGTTCTTTGGTGTGGGCCTTTGTTGAGTCGTGTGCAGCAGATCGCACCATTCCTGTTTGCAACATATGTCTCAAGCGTATCAAGCATGGCCAAAACAGCAGCCACTTGGTCACCACATGCTTAACCAGACATATGTTGACCTAACATGCAGTCCTTTGGCAACAGTACTTAACCAGTTCCTTACCGAGCCATAGTAAAATGACGTCGGCAGGAACCTTCTCTCCCTCCGGGTGGACGTCATATGATGTCCTGGGCTTCCCGGCCGGCTAGGGGGCGCGCGACTCACGCCGGCAGCATTGCTCGAGTCCCGGTGCACGTGCCTGGCGGCCGCAATGTCCGCCAGACACCCGCGATTACCCGTGATCACAGCAGGACCGTGGATCTGTGTGCGTAAACACACAGATCCACATCCTGTCAGAGGAGAGGAGACCTATGTGTGTTCCCAGTACAGAGTAGCACAGATTGTTCTCCTCCCCTTGTGAGTCCCCTCCCCCTACAGTTAGAATCACTCCCTAGAGAACATATTTAACCCCTTGATCTCCCCTAGTGTTAACTCCTTCGCTGCCAAAAAAAAAATGTCCGATATGTCCGTCGCAATGTCACTGTCTCAATAAAAATAGCAGATCGCCGCCATTACTAGTAAAAAAGTAAAAATAAATAAAAATGCCATAAATCTATCACCTATTTTGTAGACGATATAACTTTTGCACAAACCAATTAATATACGCTTATTGCGATTTTTTTAACAAAAATGTGTAGAAGAATACATATCGGCCTAAACTGTGGAAAACATTTTTTTTTTTAATTGTGATATTTATTAAATGAAAAAGTAAAAAATATTGTGTTTTTTTTTCAAAATTGTCGCTCTTCTTTTGTTTATAGCACAAAAAAATAAAAACCGCAGAGGTGATCAAATACCAAACAAAAGCTCTATTTGTGGGGAAAAAATCATAAAGATTTAATTTGGATACAGTATTGCATGACCGCGCAATTCTTATTCAAAGTGCAACAGCGCTGAAAACTAAAAACTGGTCCGGGCAGGAAGGGGGTGAAAATGCATTGAAATGTATTGAAGTGGTTAAAAGACCCACACCAAAGAACAAGGCGGACCTCTCCTTGCTCCTCATCAGCTCGGATCTCCAACCCCACTATACCTTCAGTCCTCTCAGAGACCTGCACTGAGAGGAATGAAAGTGTAGAATTAGGTGTCCCAAGCACTTGCAGGCAATCTGCTAGCGGTACACCTAAATCCATGAATAAACAAAACGCAGCGCTGGGAATCTTAGTAGTGCACACACCACTACAAAAAACTGGTGAGTGTCCAGTAAGTGATACAAAATGATAAAAATACCAGAAAATTAAATGTACAGTGCAAATCGCATAATCATGTGACACAGTGCAAATTGCATAATCGTGCAACACAGTGCAAAAACATGCATAAATATCAAAAAATGGTGATAAACAATAAATCCTAAAGAATGAATATATATTGACACACAAGTCCTTGTATAAATATTTTTTAAGTGCTCCAGTGCAAATAATGAATACTCCAAAGTGCTTCAGTGCATGTGATATTCAAATAGCAGCATTCCTGGAATGATAAGTATTATAAGTATTGTATATATAAGTATATACAGCCCAGACTCACAACAGAGTATACAGCCCAGAATCACAGCAGAGTATACAGCCCAGACTCACAACAGAGTATACAGCCCAGAATCACAGCAGAGTATACAGCCCAGAATCACAGCAGAGTATACAGCCCAGAATCACAGCAGAGTATACAGCCCAGAATCGCAGCAGAGTATACAGCCCAGAATCACAGCAGAGTATACAGGCCAGAATTACAGCAGAGTATACAGCCCAGAATCACAGCAGAGTATACAGCCCAGAATCACAGCAGAGTATACAGCCCAGAATCACAGCAGAGTATACAGGCCAGAATTACAGCAGAGTATACAGCCCAGAATCACAGCAGAGTATACAGCCCAGAATCACAGCAGAGTATACAGCCCAGAATCACAGCAGAGTATACAGCCCAGAATCGCAGCAGAGTATAATGAATGAGTAACTTGTATAGCACTACAAACGCAAACTAAATCGCCTCAAGGTGCTTTTGCAGCCAGTGTCTGCCTGTGTCTTCAGAAGAGATGGGTCTTAAGCTTCTTCCTGAAGGCCAGATGGTTTTCTTCCAAGCGGATGTCCGTGGGTAGAGCGTTCCATAGCCAGGGTCCTTGGACTGCGAATCTTCATTCGCCTTTTGATTTGTAGCGGGTCTTGGGAATGTGGAGGAGGTTCTGGTTAGTTGACTGGAAGGGGGCGACTTGGGGTGTAGCGCTTTATTTTTTCACAGAGGTATTACAGGGCTTTTTCTTGTGTACATTTGTGAGTGAGACAAAGGGTCTTAAATGTAACCCGATCCGGGGCGTGGCCGCGGCATGAGCGAGTGAGGACGTGCTCTCCGCGCGCTCTTACCGACTCACACGGCGGTTTCCCGGGGGGGATTTCGACGCTGACCGATGCCTCCTAAGCGCAAGCCCTCACCGCAGCCTCAGCGTGCAGCCCGGGGACGGACCGGATCGCTGGAAGCCTTCTTTGGAGCCTGCAGTGACATGGCAAGTACAGCCAAGATGGCGCCCGGCCCTCGTGCTTCCAGGCCTGCTTCTCCTATAGTCTCCCCACATATGCAGGCTTCTACACAGCCTCACTCTCCTTCCGCCTCCAGCTCCGAAAACATTGAGGAGCATGGGAATGGCGTGGACCCCTGGGAGGACAAGGACATCCGCTCCCATATACTTTCTCTCCCCACTAAGGCTGACCTGGAGCGATTTGCTCACACAGTAGAGAAGGCCCTGAGACAAGATATAGCAGATCTGCAGGTGGACACTGCTCATTTGGGAGGCAGGGTAGAGACCCTGGAAAATCAATGGGAAGAAACCACCCCAGCCTTACAGGCGCTCACTGAACATTGCAAGAGGCAGGACCACAGACTTGAGGCCCTGCTTGACCAAATGGATGATTTTGAAAACAGAAGCCGCAGAGTGAATATACGCATTAGAGGCCTGCCTGAAGCGACAGGCCCGAGGGAGATTATCCCCACCCTGCAGGGGGTCTTTAAACAAATCTTAGGCCGACAAGCACCGGACTATATTGAGATAGATCGTGCGCACCGTGCCCTGCGCCCCCCCTCTGAGGACCCAGACAAGCCTCGGGACATTATTTGTAAGCTGCACAAGTATTCCCTTAAAGAACGCATTATGGCTCAAGTCAGGGGGGTCAGGCATGTGGACTTTGATGGTGCACAGCTTACTTTCTTTCCGGACCTGTCCAGACGCACTTTGATGCAGCGCCGGGCACTCAAACCCCTTCTGGGGGCTCTCCAGGCTGCCCAGCTGACTTACCGCTGGGGCTTTCCATTTAGCCTGTCTGTCACTAAGGATGGCCTGACGCATACCCTTCGTACCACAGATGACATACCCCGATTCCTGGATTCCCTGGGGTTACCTCATGTTGATATCCCAGATTGGCGGCAGTCTCTAGACATACCTCTACCTAATCGCCCTGGACAGTGGCTCCCTGCCCGCCACCGCAAGCGCCGCCGTGGCCCCAGGAGAGGCCCACCCGGCCACACACCACTTCCTCACTCCCCTCAAGGGGAGACCTGAACTGGGGTTTCTGCTGTTCCCGGCACCTGAACTGCCTTTTCTTCTTCTTTTATTTTCCTTTTTGAAGGCTGACATTGCTGAATAATATTCCCCCCTGATTGTGATTGCCGTTGCAATAGTCTCCCCTGGGCTCAGGGGTAGACGCTGTTTTAAAAAAATGCCCGCGGGTCGCTGGACGGACTCGCTCTCTGTGCCTCGTCACTAACCCCCCAATAGGCCGACTCCCTTGGAGTCATGCTCCCTTTTTGGGGACAACTTCTGCTCGCTGGCCCCCGCCGCCTCTCCTCCAGGAGGCGGGGGGGGTCCCCGACCGGCGGTATTATTGCACTATGCCAGGCCCGTTGGGCCTTGTGTTTTTTTTTTTGTTACATTGTTTGTTTTATGTTGATTGTTCTCTTTATGTACCCCTTTCATCCCTTGTGTTACTGGTACTAAGCATCTGTTATAACCGTGCTCTATTTCTTAGGCTCCCTCGAGGCTTAGTGAGTTCTGTGTGCTCCTGTCTGCTGGCGGGGTTGTGTGAGCGGTCCCTCCCACTTCCCATTGGCGGTCGGGCGCCCCCTCTCCGGGTTCAACTGCGATGGCTGATGTGAAGGTCGTATCCTACAATGTCCGTGGTCTGGGCTCACCGATGAAACGCAGTAAGTTGTGGCTTGAGATGAAACGCATGGGGGCTCATGTTCTTTTTTTACAGGAGACGCATTTCCGCACTGACTCGGTCCCCCGCCTTCCCATTCACCTTTACCCATTGTGGTTCCTTAGCAACTCCTCCCGAGCCAAATCGGGGGGGGGTGGCTATAGCCATACATAAAAATTGCCCCTTCGTTGTTGAGGACCAAAAACTGGACCCTAATGGTCGCTTTGCTTTTGTCAAGGGCACCATTTCCGGCCGTAAATATACCCTCGCTACGCTTTACGCTCCAAACAGTGGCCAGACAGCCTTTTTGAACTCGGTGCTGGAGTCGTTGTCTGCCTTCCGGGATGGTCATCTCATCCTGGGCGGAGACTTCAACGTCTGCCCGGACCCCCTTGCTGACACCTCCTCCGGCCGCTCGGGGCATTCATTTGCCTTTTTGAAGCGTTTTCGGAAGTCTCTGCAGACCCACCACCTGGTGGACTGTTGGAGATTGCTTCGCCCAACAGACAGGGACTATAGCTATTTCTCAGCCACGCACGAGGTGTACACTCGCATTGACCTTCTATTGATGGATCAGTTCTCCCTAGACTCCTTAGCCGGGGCCTCCATTGGTTCCATTACCATTTCTGACCACGCGCCTGTGTCCATCTCCCTGCGTCCCCTTTCGGTGGAGGCACGGACATGGTCGTGGCGCTTGAATGACGGCATCCTGGATGATGTGGTTGCTCAGAAACAGGTATCAGATACTATCTCCCTGTATTTCACGGAGAATACAGTTGGCGAGGTGGGTATGGGGTCCATCTGGGAGGGCCACAAGGCGGTGGTGCGGGGAGAGCTGATCTCGCAGGGAGCTTGGCTGAAGAAAATCAGGGAGGGTGAACTGCAGACCCTGCTGGCTAAACTCCGCACAGCAGAGCTTACACACAAGAAAAAGATCACCCCGGCGCTGGCGGGGGAGCTGGCCTCCCTTCGACAGAGCCTGGCTGACTTACTGGACTCCAAGATCAGGGCGCGGCTGCGATATCTGACCCACAAGTTTTACGAGTTCGGCAATAAATGCGGGAGGATGCTGGCTAGGGCCCTTAGGGGCCAACGAGACGCAGGACATGTACACAAACTAAAATCCGCGGCGGGCGTGCCTGTGATGCACTCCTCTAAGATAGCGGCAGCGTTTCGGGATTTCTATGCTCAGCTATACCACCTCCCAGACACTTTACCGGGCGTTTACGAACCGCAACGGGTCGCTCGAATACACCAATATTTGGCGGAGGCGCAGTTTCCACAGCTAGAAGCCTCAGTAGGCAAACAACTTGACACCCCTATTACTGTCGCAGAGATTCGGGCGGTGGTGAAAGACCTCCCTAATGGGAAAAGCCCTGGCCCGGATGGCTATACCAACGCATACTACAAAAAATATGTTGAGGAATTATCGGGGCCTATGTGCAAGTATTTTACGGCGCTGGCCTCTGGCACTGCTATGCCTCCTGAGGCACTGATGGCCCATATTTCGGTCCTGCCGAAGGAGGGGAAAGACCACTCCTTACCGGGTAGTTATAGGCCTATCTCACTCCTGAACACCGACGTTAAGATATTGGCCAAAATACTGGCCAATAGGCTTAAACCGGTGCTACCATCTGTTGTACACCCGGACCAAACTGGCTTTATCATGGGCAGGGAAGCGAGGGACAACGCGAACAGGGCGCTCCAACTGATACATTGGGTAGAATCACAGGCAGCCTTCCAGCCGTGTCTTTTGCTTTCCACTGATGCCGAGAAGGCATTTGACAGGGTGGACTGGACATATATGAAGATAGTTCTGACCAAGCTTGGCTTAGGCCCTAATATGCTGGCCTGGATCGCTTCCCTGTATAGCTCTCCATCTGCCAGGGTTAAGGTGAATGGACTGCTATCTGACCCCTTTCCGATTTGCAACGGGACACGACAGGGATGCCCGTTGTCACCCCTCGTGTTCGCCTTAACGTTAGAACCGTTGCTCAGCCGGATATGCCTCAATAACAATATCAGGGGTTTTACGGTGGGCCCGAGGGAGCATAAGCTGTCCGCCTATGCTGACGATGTGCTATTCTACGTGTCTGAACCCCTGGTCTCCTTGCCTAACATTATGGCGGAGCTGGCGGAGTTCCACCTCTTATCAAATTTTAAAATAAATTATGCCAAGTCAGAGATCAACATCCTTCTTCTCCCCCCCCCCCCCCCGTGAGGATCGTCTAAAGGCCCTGGCTGGGGTTTGCAGCCGCAAGCATTTATTGCTTGCCTTGTGGTAAGCCTCCAATCTTTATTGCATCGTGGTGGTGGCTGTCTCATTTGCCTTTCATTATCTGTTCACCTTCATATGAACTTTATTTAGTGTGGACACATTGAGACTATTTTTTATTATTTTTCTTTTACAGCTTCCCATTAATTTGGTTTTATTGGTTTCAATTTTTTATCTGTATCAATCTTTGTTTAGTTTTAACTAATTACTAGCGCAACTTCTTTTCCCCTTTTTCTATTTATATTGTGTATGTATGACACTCTGTTGTTGCAGCTTTGTTAGGAATTTTTTGATTGTTCTCTAGCGCGGTAACTCCTTTTTTATTTCCAAGTCAGAGATCCTGTCACTAAATATCCCCCCGGGATTGCGCACGCAGCTGCAATCCGCTTTTTCGTTTACATGGTGCCAGTCCTCCCTGAAGTATCTAGGGATTCAACTCCCAGCGAACTGTGCTCAGCTGTACGAGTGTAACTACGCGCCTCTGCTCTCGACCATTAGAGTAGACCTAAAGAGGTGGGATAAGGCGGCCTTCTCATGGATGGGCCGGGTCAGTGTGCTGAAAATGAATGTACTCCCCAGAATTTTATTTTTCCTGCAGATGGTTCCGATTGCCTTGCCCAGGGCCTTCTTCTCAAGCCTCAACAGCCTTTTCATCCAGTACATCTGGAGCGGGAAATGCCCCCGGCTGGCCCTCCGCATTTTGCAACGTCCTAAGTCCGCGGGTGGGTTGGGAGTCCCGGTGGTGCGAAGATATTACGAAGCGATAGCCCTACAGCGCATCTTGGACTGGTATCACAATGTACAACACAAAATGTGGGTGCCCCTAGACAAGTTTCTGGCGGGGCGCAATCTGTCCCACGCCCCATGGGTGCCTGGGGAGCATAGGGGTTTGTCGACACTGGTCTCTCCCTTCGCTGTCCATGCCCTGGCGATCTGGGATGCTCTGAATAAATCGGGGGGCTTGCTTTGCCGACATCCCCGCTGGCACCTCTGGGGGGCTTCCCCTGGTTCACTCCAGGGGAACACCTGTCCTTTTTCCGGACATGGGCGGCGGATGGGGAGTCCAGGTGTGGGAGATTTGTCCAAGATCAGGGCTTGCTGTCCCTGGCTGCACTGAGGGAGCAGTACGGTCCCTTCCTAATGGACGAGTGGCGCTACCGGCAACTCAGTCATTTCCTCACCACCTTGCCCCAGGGGGTCAGGTCGCCCTCACGGGCATCCCCCTTTGAACGTCTCTGTATGTCCCAGGAAGCTATCCCCCATGCTATTTCAGTGTTGTATGCCCTCATATATTCCCTGCGCGAGGACGGGAAGCCGGGGTTCATACGGGAGTGGGAGGGAGACCTGCAGCACACCTTTACTAAGCCCCAGCTAGACCATATGTATGGACTCACACACTCGAGCACGGTTGACACGAGGATGCAAGAGAATAGCTATAAAGTGCTTACCAGATGGTATAGGGTGCCGACCAGACTTACCCAGATATACCCTTCCCTTCCAGATGCGTGCTGGCGGGGATGTGGCCAACGGGGCACTTTCCTACATATTTGGTGGGAGTGCCCCAGGCTGCGCCCCTTCTGGCAAGAAGTCCATGCTCAGATCAAGCTGATTTTAGGTGTGGAGTTGCCAGACTCTCCGTTGGAGTCCCTGCTCCACTTCCCTACTGTTCCAGTTAGTCAATATCGCAAGTCTGCACTGCCTCATCTGCTTAACGCGGCCAGACGGCTGATTCCAGTACACTGGAAGACGCCTCAGATACCGACCCGCCCTGAGTGGGTGTCTATGGTGAACAAAATCATGGAGGCTGAGAAGTGGATGGCGCAGTGCAAAGATAACTATGATAAGTTCTACCTGATATGGGCGACGTGGATACATTATGTGGGGCCTGAAGAGCTGCCTGGGCCTGGGCCCCCCAGGGGGCGATTTCCTCTGGTAGGGGGCCCGGCGTTAGAGAGAGGGATACCCCCGTTGGTCCTGAAGCTGAAATGGACTGTTAGAGCCATGATGGAGACATCTCGGTGTCAATTTCTTTTTTGTTTTGTCTTTTTTACGATGCATGCGTACCAGGTACTACCCCCCCCCCCCCAACCTCTTCCTTTATCTGTAAGATCCATTTCTGTGTTCCCCTTTCCCTGTTCCCACATTGCACGAGGGTTTAACTCTCGAAGGCCGGTCTTGTCCATTTTTGACTAAGTGGAGGGTGCTACCTCCCACTGGGGTGTGCCTGGGTGGCGCAAGTGGGGCGACCCATGATGGAATAGGTTTATAATGTGCACTATAAATGATGCTTACCATTCCCCCGGCTGCGCTTCCAGATATGGGCATGCCCTAGAGGTATTGTTTGCCACAGTGTTTTACTTGAATGCCCGAGACAGGATCAGTATTGCCATGCAACGTGATTGTTATATTCCATTTGCCGGGCCATGTTGGCCGACTATATGTATGTCTGTTTTTCTTCTGCAAAAACTTCTTTTGAAAAATAAAGATTATATAAAAAAAATGTAACCCGATCCTTCACGGCTAGCCAATGGAGGGTCCTCAGGGACGGGGTAATTGATTCCCAGGGTTTTTTGTAGACATGAATGTTGGTATTTGGGAAGTCCTAGGTAGAGGAAGTTTGCGTAGTCAAGCCGGGAATTGATGATTGTTTCAACTACTGCTGCTGTGTCTCCTTCCGGGATGTAAATCTTGGTGATTGTAGAATATTTGTATAGTCTTTGTCTTCTTGCTCTGGCCCAGTGGGGTTGCTTGCTATGTTCTACTGAATTATTTCACAAATGTTTGTGATTTTGTTAATAAAAGAATCAGCTCATTGCAGAATTCTTGTGTTTCATTTGCTGGAGGCTCTAGACAGGTGGGGTTCAAATTCTGGTATAAAGCTCAGATTTTTTTTCAAAATTCGGTCCTCTGTTCCAGCCATTGCTGTACTGCAGGTGACCACAATTGTTGTCTGGGGTGTCAGTTCCACCCCAGGCCAAGGGTGGCAGCAGTCAGATTAAGGTGTTTTGGGTATTCTTTCTCAGCGGCCAATCATTAAGGGTTGATCGCCTCGCTGTGCATGCTGGGGAAGAGTATTTAAGGGACAGACGTCATTAGTTCTGGGTCGTCATCATCTGCAATGGACAGTCGTCCCACCACCCCTGTGTGTGGCCCTCCTGGCTGGGGGTGCGTGTCCAAGAGTTCCTGGCTCTGGGGGCCACGTTGGTCCGGAGTCGTGATTTACCAGGTAGGCCCAGTAGTCAGACTGGGTCTACATCAACAAAGTGGTCCTGCGCTGTCCGTCCTGAGGGAGGAAGCTGCCGAATTAAGTACCTGTTCTGGATAGCACCGAGCACGAGGCTGGTACACTCAGGGGAGGCCTGAACTTCATTGAAGGACGCACTGTTACTGAAAGGCTGGATGATGATCGCCTGTCAGTACTGAATTTACTAAAGTTCATTCAAGAGAGATCCGGGTGCTTAATCCTGAGTTGAGAAGAATATCTTCATCTTTGGGAAGGTCTGTGGCAGAGACTTTGCTAAAGTTCCGTGTGACTCTCTGGCTGCTAGGCTGGTGAGAGAGGCCTATCCAGGTGCACTATACCCACTCTGACTAGAGTGGCGACAAGAGTTAATTGCTGGAAGCAGGATTGTTTCCAGACCAAGTTGTACACCTGGACCTACTACTTATTATCCCTTCTACTTCTTCAACTACTACTACTTTTATCATTTTACCCGTTCGGTAATAAAGCACAGAAAAAGACATCTAAAGTGTGGATATTGCAGTTTCTCTTCAGCTCTCATTGTGTACCCAAGACGGCGGAGAATTAGAGGTAACATGCCACCCAAAACAATCCAGCAGCTCCTTCGGGGGTAGTGCTACATAGCATTTCTCACAAAGCCTGGCATATAGCATTTCTCACTAAGCCTGGTATATAGCATGTCTCACAAAGCCTGGTATATAGCATGTCTCACAAAGCCTGGTATATAGCATGTCTCACAAAGCCTGGTATATAGCATGTTTCACAAAGCCTGATATATAGGATTTCTCACAAAGCCTGGTATATAACATTTCTCACAAAGCCTGGTATATAGCATTTCCCTTTAGTCTCACCTTCTGCTTGAGTCTGTCGCATGGCTACTTAAAGTGTAAGTTCACCTTTACAGAAAATTCTGTAAAGTGAACTTACACAGGTCCCCCTCCTCTTCCGCCCCCCCCCCCGGTCCCACTGACCTGGACTGCTACAATCTCCAGTTCAAAGCCCCGGTATATCCGCACCAGGAGCCCGGGGCTTAGAAATCCTCTCTCCATCCTCGCGTCTTCTGCATAGCTGAGAGGATGGGCTATGCAGTTGCTGATTGTTCAGCGCCACCCATGTGACGGCGTTGACCAATTAAAATGCCAAAACATACCCCTGATGAGGTACGTTTTGGACATTCAGCTCAGAGGCTTTGTAAGCCCTGGGCTCCTGACGTGGATATACTGGGGCTTAGAGATTGCGGCAGCTCCAGGACAGCGGGTCGGGAGGGGATGGACGAGGAGGGGGACCTGTGTAAGTTCACCGTACAGAGTTTTCTGTAAAGGTGAACCCAATATGCAAGGAGCACCATCAGGTGTTCTAGGAGCATAAATTACACATCTAACTTGTTGACTACCTATTTCACTTTTGAAGGCCCTGGAGCACCTGGACAATGGAAATGCCCACAAAGTGACCCCATTTTGGAAATCTAACACCCCAACGTATAATCTATGAGGCATAATGAGTCTTTTGAATGATTCATTTTTTTCCAAACGTTTTTGGAAAATGTGGAAAAAAAATGAAAACGCAATTTTTTTACGCAAAGTTGTCCATTTATAAGATATTGCCAACACATAGCCTGTACATAGCAAAAATTACACCCCAAAATACATTCTGCTACTCCTCCTGAGTATGGCGATACCACATGTGTGGGACTTTTTCACAGCCTGACCACATACAGAGCCCCAATATGCAGGGAGCACCATCAGGTGTTCTAGGAGCATAAAGGTAAATGGCAAGCAGGTGCACACATGGAAAAGCAAAGCCATAAGCCGGCTGATTAGGAGACTGCCACAGAGAGAAAAAAAGTGCATAATTACCACCATGACCAGCACTGCTGGTCCCAGGGAACTCCATTCCCTTACTGCACAGTTGGAAGCAATAGAACGTGCTCTCCTGAATCCTCCTGGACCAGTTTTCACGTGTGCAAAGTTACTCTCCCTGGATCCTGATGTAAAGGGGACACTCAGATGGGGACCCTGATATAAAATGTGGCACTGATGAGGATTCTGATGTAAGGGGGACCTATGATGGGGGAACTTGATGTAAAGGGGACCCTGATGTAAAGTGGGACACTGATGTAAGGGAGACTCTGATGGGGACCCTGATGTAAGAGGGGACTTTGATGGGGACACTTGATGTAAGTGTAGCGCTACCCCCTCAGGAGCCGCTGATTGATTTGGGATCGGTGTTGTAAGTTACCTCTATGTGATGTCTAGGGGTGAAGGTAGTGAGTAGAGCAGTAATAGAGCAGTAATTTAATGTCCAGTCTGCAGATGAAGTTTTCTGAATGCTTTATTTCTTGGTTCAACACGACCAACACATCAACTTGAGGTAGACAGGAAAGGTTGATGAAATAAAGGAAACTCTGCAGTATAGAAAACAGCAATTCTGCTATTCTGTAGTTGTATCAATGCGTCGCCACTCCAGCCAGAGTGGGTGAAGTGCCTCCGGACAGACCCCTGCCACAGGCCTGGAAGCTGGAGCGCCACTTAAGGTTGCTGGGAGGAACAAGTCTCTGCCACAGACTTGGCTCTAAGTGAATGTTGAGACCTCTGCCACAGGCCTAGTGCAAGATTTAAGTTGAACAGCAGAGCGAATCCTCCCAGTAAATTACGTTAGGGTCACCGATTGACAGTGCAAGTGTACCTGTCAATGTTCCGGTCACAAGATCCCCGATGGTTCGTTCAAGCCCTTTTGGATAACCTGCCTCCGGGTTCTCCTCAAGCTGATCCCCCACCGAACGGCATACAGCCTGGGATCTCCTCAGTAGAAGTGGGGACCCAGTAAGTCACTGGGGCCCCTTGGCAGCATCAGTCGCTCCAGGCCAGGAGGACCCAGAGTCTGGAACTCCGCGTAGCACGCGACCCCAGGCCAGGTAGGCCATAGTGGTGGGGCCCGCGATGTGCGCACACCCTAAAGGTGGGTGCCGCACCTTGAACCAGGAACCCGCGAAGAACCCAGAACAACGGCCTCCGTCACAGAAATACCCCTCCCCAGCATGCACAGCGAGGCCCAACTCCTCTCATTGGCTGCTGGGAAGAAGCGGCTCTGCCTGGATCCTTATGGCGCCATCTGCCGTCCAGAGATGAGACCGTAACTCTGGACGCACAGACTGACCCACAGGACAATCCAGGATTTTGCGACAGCCAAATTTACCAAAATCAAGAATGAGAGCAACATAACTCTCTCATTCCCCACTAAATTTAACATAGTGTCCTTTCTGAAAGTAAAGGGGCGCTACACAAGGGATAACACAGATGGGGACACTGGTGTAAAGGGGTTAATCTGATGGGGACTCCATATAATACATCCGTCATCGTCATCCCCATAATATACACCAGTCATCACTATCCTCATCTCCATATAATACAACAGTCATCATCATCATCATCCTCATCATCATTGGTATAATACACCCATTGTCATCATCCCCACATTATACACCAATAATCATCATCCCCTATCCCCATCCCCATATTATACACCTGTCATCCCTATCCCCATATATTACACCCGCCATCTTCATATTCAACATTGCACTGTATGATGGCATTTATAAAGAACACTGCAATGAGCAGACTCATTGTGATATGTTGTATGCTGCAGAGTATCTTGTCGTAGTGTTGTACATCACCGCGTTCTTGGCGGTTGGAATTTTGTTTGACCATGTGTATGCAACACAAGTTTGAGACAAAAATTCAGTCGGAATTTCCAATTGTGTGTATGCGGCATTAGAGGAAATTCCATGCTTGGCAATGCTCTAGCAAAGAAGTCCATGTTCCAGGGTTCTTCTGGCTAATTGGTCTTCCAAAGTGGACCATAGGTCCCAGCAAGTTTTTGCTTAGGTTCCTTATGCATTTCTCCAAGTCCACGGAGTCCCTTAAAGATCCTGACCTCTTCACTTTTATAGAATACGTTACGAAAGCTGGACCCCAGCAAAGCCCACAGAAAATATTAACTCCTTCCCTCTGACCTGGTCAGCTATATGCTAACCAATACACAATGGGTTACCTGCCTATATGCTCACCGTAAAATATTGTCCTACAATGTAAATAGGTCAACTTGTGCCTTGCCCTCTAATTGGAGCTTCACAACTCTTTGGGGAGCTCTTGATTCTTCACCATGACAAAGTGGTCTTTTGGCCTCAGCCATCTTTTTTTCCAAGGGTGGTTTAAGCGTTGGGAGGGCTTAGGGTTAGGCACAGTTTGTTGCTCTTCGACACTTTAGAAAACATTGGTATTTGCCTTATTTTCAGCACCAAAAGCCCTAAAGAAAAGACCACAACACTGGGCTCCCGACATGGAAAACAATTGTACTGGAAACAGTCTTTGTTCCATGTATAGGAGGATGTAACCATGGGGCAGTAGACAAGAAAAATAAGTGAAGTAAGCCAGGTGTTTCTTTAAGGCCCGGTACACACGGGCAAACATGTACGATGAAACCGGTCCGTCGGACCGTTTTCACCGTACATGTCTGCCAGAGGGCTTCTGTACGATGCCGCGTGACGCTTAATCTACGACCAGTAACGCTGTACAGCCCCCAGGAGCAGGAACAGGAGATTTTCAGCAGACCACTGCATCTTCACAGGCTCACAGGGAGACGCTGACAGGCACAGTACCGATCATGTTTTATGCTTGATAACTTTGCAATTGTGGTACGCACAATATACAAAGGGGATGTTTTTTTGGGCTTAATAAATATTTTAAACTGTATTACGCTATATGAGTTTTTTTCCATTATATGCATACGGTTTGAACCTAACATTCCTGCTGGTGGAGAGTGCATCATCCGGGACATATACAGATATTGAATCCAGGCCCTTTTTATTTAATCTTGTGGTGAGTGCATCCCCAACAGGGGAGTAATTATCCCCCCACGTGGTGAACACCCCCCTTGGTGAAAGGAGCACTTATTGAAGGACTAATCTGTGTATAAACCATCTGCACTATCATCATATACCTATGAATTTACCATATACATAGAAGAATTTTAAACGCTGGTTTAAAAGTAGCACTGCTACAGTTTTATATAGAACACTTGGGACTTTTACAGTTTTATTTTGTTTTATCTTTTACTGTGTTACATACTTTGTCATATATTTTAGCAGCAGCTGCATTCCCATTTTATTTATTTATTTATTCTTTGCTGCTAATTACCTTGTGGTTATACGCACCTGAGCGATGAGCAGTGCTATATTGGAAGTCGGGCGATATTTTAGCACTCTTTTAAAATTGGGTTCCTGTCCTTGCCCTTTCTACTTCCCAACAATTGGCACATTTGAAATGCAGTACAAGCTTTATTTAGCCCTCCTGTGTCTAAGATGGCTGCCCAAAGTTTGTGACAATTCTGTGTCAATATATGACGCAGGCTTCCATAAATTTTCATTCTAGATTACATTTGGAGCCCATAGTAGAAAACATAAGTCCGTTGCCGGCTGTGGTAGGGGGCAGTGTGTGGTGTGTGATTTAGCGCATTACACGGCTCCCCTTCTTTTTGTTGTACAAACTTTATTTTATCATGGTGGTGTAAAGCAGCCCAATGCGCTGTGCTGCCCTTCCCATCCTGCCCTAGGCTGTATTACAGTGTGAATGGGACACACATTAAACAATTATTTCCTGTGTGTCCTTGTGGTGACAGACATTTTATAATGCAGTAATATGTTTTTCATTGCACATTGTGTGAATCAGCCCTTAGTGATCATAGAATCACAGCATCACTCCTCAACACCGCTGGCCAGATGGAGCAAATGTGCTCTTTAGACACAACACACTGTTCCCAGCCACCTGCCTACACACAAATACTTTTTATAATTGTGTTTAATAGTAATCATGTCGAGGATTTTTTACTTACCAGTGATTGTAGTAAAATGAGATGGAGATGTCATTGTTACAAATGGTGGGGTCATGTGTTTTGCTTTCACACCTATTTCAGCCAGGTAATCCAGTAGTGGAGTGTCAACATCTTGGTCATAATTCCAACGAAATCCATCAAAGGATATGACAAGAAGCTTGTTGTGTGTTTCCTTTCCATTTCTAAAAATTGGCTTGCAAAAGATAATTGTGAAAAGAAATAAAAAAAGAACAACAAAATAATTATATTTCATGGTGGTATATAGATGGTGCGCAGTTATAGCTAAGATCTGCTGTAACTGAAAAATGTGTATGTCCGTGACTTATCAGTTGCTTATCAGGCCAAAGCTCACTTAAGATAGTTAAATCTTAGCAACACAACTCACCCTAGCTCTACCGCATAGTGAAGGATAATGAGCTGTATGTCAGTGCACAGGCTGTTATATCCCATTAAAAAATAACAAAAAATGCCGGCGACACGAATGCTTCTTCTTGTAAAACTTTTATTGGAGCACAAGAAGCAGTGCTACATCTGAAATGCTAACACATTTCGACCGTGGGCCTTCCTCATAGCATACAAAATTATAATAAAATCAAGCTCATATAAAAAGATATACAGGGGCGCATGCGCGGCGCGATGGAGACAGGACGCTTCTGAGCTGAGCTCCGTCAGACCAGCTCTGCCAGGCTAGATTCCCATGGCCATCCGAACATATATCGTACCCGAAAATACTTCCAGCACCCCCGCGGAACTCCCCGGTGCATGCCAGCCAAAAAAAAAGGGCGAAACGGCCGCTCAATCCCCTCGCTCACGAATTATCTCCTGGGCTTGGAGCGCTCCATAAGCCCTAAGAAGATGTCCCAAGATGGCGCCGGCACACACGCGGCCTCCAGCAGCTCCAAGCAGACTCCAGTTCTGCCACCAGATAACAGTGAGTACTCTCCACATCTCACTAAATCAGACCTAGATGCCAGTCTGTCTGCCATATATGAGAAACTGGTGGGCAAGCTGGAGTCAGAATTACATAAATCAACCAGTGTGCTCTCTCAGGAGATAGCCAGCATAGGGGGTCCCACAGATGTACTGGAAACTAAGCATGAAGAATTGGCGCTGGCTCATAATGATCTCAGAAAAGACTATGAGAATCTTCTTTCATGCAAGCCCACATTGAAGATTTGGACAACAGAAACAGGAGAAATAATGTTAGAGTCCGTGGCATCCCAGAATCCATCACAGACCTAAAGCAAGCCATCACTACATTGTTTCACAACCTTGTCCCTGACAAACCTCTGTCTGCCTTTACGTGCGACAGACTTCACAGAGCCTTAAAAACTAAACCTGCCCCTGACAAGCCTCCGCGTGATGTCATTATGTGCATGAGAGACTTTATTGTTAAGGAAGAAATAATGAGAGCCTCCAGAAACGCACATAATATTGAACTTGATGGAGTCAGACTACAAATATCCCCTGATATATCCCCTGCGACACTAGACAGAAGGCGCAGAATGAAGGAAGTTACCAGCGTTCTCCAGGCGGCGAGAATAAAGTATCGATGGGGTTTTCCATTTAAGCTCTCCATTATACACAATGGCAACACACATGTAGTCTATAACATAATTGAAGGCAAAGAGCTTCTTGCCAAATTGGGCTTACTGGAGCATTCGCCACCCAGGCGCTACCCTTCTACCCCAAGATCCTCTCCTGGGTGGTCCACGCCCTCATCCAGGCGCTCCCAACGGAATCAAGATGGATGGAACCGTCCCTTCGTCCCAATGCTGCCCATGGTGGGAATACCCCCACTGGGATGAAAACATCATAGCAAAGTGACTCCTACACGATCAAGCTGAATATCTTAATTCAGAATTTCACCATGGAAGACTCCGTACTGAGGGATTACCAGAAGAAATGGTTATCATTCACCCACTTGCTTTGGTTTTCTTTCTTTTTTCTTTTTTTTTTCTCCTCCCCCTCCATATTGGGGACTAGGACTCTTTTTTTTTTTTTTTTTATCTCCCTCCCCTTTTCTACCCTCTTTCTCAGGTACTTTTAACTCCTTTTGAATAGATCCAATATAAAGTGATCAACTACCGGACTACAACGTGAGTTCAATGACACTACCCGTCAACTGAGTCGAATCACTCTATACTTTACTGGTTTGTTTATTATTTAAAGTATCGGTGACAGTTAGTCCTTCTCTTCCACTCCCCTCCCCCCCCTAACTTTTTTTTTTTTTTTCCTTTTATTCCTCCCAGTACAGGGGTAATTCTGCTCCCATTTCTCCGGGTTGAAACTTAAATGGTTCCAATTATAGTTACCCCCAATTATATTAGTTTGTCTGGGTATTATACTGTTCATGTGTTATGTATCTCTCACTATGCACCTTGAGATATTATAGTTCAACTAGTTAAAGAGCCTGGCGCTCGTGCTGGCGCTGGTTTGCCCCCTTTCTACCCTTGAGTGATCCTGCTCATCCCAATTTTGGAATGCGGCGGAGATCTCCTATGGTAGATTTAGGACAGTATTGTCCTCTGGTATTACTATTTTGGCTAAGGGACCTTTTTTCCCTAAGCCCCATTTTTTTTCTCTATGTTTTGTTAGTATTTTTGATATTCAAAATGGAAGAACTATTTTACTGTACCTGTTTTATATGTTGATGACAGACATGATATATTGCTTGCAGAGTGAACTTTCTAATTGCTTACAATAGATTATGGTTTATACATCCCCTTTTCTATACAGCAGAGAATATTTGCAGTCCATACAAATACATAGTTATGTCCAACTCCCTCATGATTTCGCCTGATTACCCGCATTTCATCTCACATACCACTCCTAGCTACTTTCCCACTCATCACAATGGGCCTTAGAATCTTCTCGCACATGTGCAGGGATTTAATTCCCCAAATAAACGCAAGAAAGCCTTCAAACATTATAAGAGATTAGGTGCGGATATCATCTTATTACAAGAAACACACTTCTCCTCCACAAATCACCCCCAGTACTTTGATAAATCTTTTAATCAGATTCACTATACCACCTTTGCTAACAAATCCAGTGGCGTTGCCATTATGGTTCGTAACACAATCGTATTTGAAATATCCAATGTCTACAAAGATGCGGACAGCCGCTTCATTATCCTGAAAGGCAACATAAACAGACGCTCCCTCACAATAGCCTCAGTATACGCCCCCAATGATTCACAAACATTATTCTTTAACAAGTTTTTTGAGGTTCTTGATCAATATATCTCCCCACATATGATTATTGGTGGTGATTTTAATCTGGCAGCTCACCCGGCACTAGACAGGAGTAGAATCGTCCCCTCCTCCAAGGCCTTCACTAAATCCATCAACCGCTCTCTAAACAAGTTTCAATTAATCGATGCCTGGAGAGCCCATAATACTGGCATTAAAGAATATACACACTATTCCCATCCCCATGATTGTTACGCAAGGCTGGACTACGTATTCTGCACTCCCATCTTGCTAGCTAACTCCCCCTCAGCCACAATCCATCCATGCCCATGGTCTGACCATGACATGGTGGTCTTCGAAACTACACATATTGGATTACCCCCCACGACATTTAGCTGGAGGCTAAATGACTCCCTGCTGTCAGACCCATCCACATTTCAAACGATCTATACACAAATAGAGGAATATTTCAAGGATAACAAGCCAGAAGATTCACCCCCTACAGCAATCTGGGCTGCTCATAAGGCTGTTTTAAGGGGTCAATTTATTAGCATTGCAGCGGCTAAAAAAAAAGCCAAACTGACAGACATTATCAATGTCACACCAGAGAACTTCATGACCTCTATAACAAACTTAGTCAATCTGCTACCCCAGATCTTACTAACCGTATTCAGACAAAACGTCTAGCCCTAGACACGTTACTATCTGAGGACACTGAGATTTTCAAAATCAAAATTTTTACTGCATGGAAACTCGGCTTCCACAATGTTCGCCAGAAAATTAAACGCAGACTCTAAACCCCCACACCTATACAAATTGAGAAACTCTAAAGGCAACCTAGTCACCCATCCCCAGGAGGTTATGAAGATCTTTACATCCTTCTACAAAGACCTTTTATCAGGCCCTCAATCGCACTCCTCACCTAACTCACTGAACTGGCTAGGAAAAATCCGCCTTCCCACTCTCACAGAAGAACAAATAGCTATACTAAATGAGCCATGCTCTGACTTAGAAATAGTGGATATTATAAAATCTCTGAAAACTACAACCGCCCCAGGCCCCGACGGTTTTTCGACCACATATTATAAAAAATTTGCCACCCTCCTTGTCCCCAGCCTCACCAGATTGTTTAATCACGTTTTGTCGGGTGGTCAATTTCCAGATGACATGCTATTAGCCAACCTCTCTTTGATTCCCAAACCACAAAAAGACCATTCCCTACCCCAAAATTTTCGCCCCATATCTGTACTAAATAACGATCTCAAACTGTTCGGGAAACTTCTAGCTAATAGACTAGCCTCGGTCATCACTTCCCTCATTAAAGAGGATCAATCAGGTTTTATCCCGGGCAGACAATTAACGGACAATATTAGACTTGCAGCAAACATAATACAAGATGCCAATCTCTTCTCTCGCCCAGTCTGTCTATTGAGCCTAGATATACACAAGGCCTTTGACAGCGTCAATTGGACATATCTAAATCATCTTCTTCCCAGGTTTGGGATATCTGACAAATGTATTCACGGTTTTAACGCCTTATATAACGCCCCCCAAACCAGAATCAGAATTCCAGGTCATAACTCTGAATTTTTCCCCCTTAGCAGGGGCACTAGACAAGGATGCCCCCTTTCCCCTCTTCTATTCGCTCTAGCAATAGAACCCCTGGCCCAAGCAATTAGACAAAATGACATAATAAGGGGATATAGTAAAGGTACCGACCAGTTCAAAATAAATCTATATGCTGATGACGCCCTTCTCTTTATCACCGATCCCTTGACCTCATTACCTAACCTTTTGACGGAATTAGATTCCTTCCACAAACTCTCTGGTCTATCTATTAACATTAAAAAGTGCTCGGCCCTACCAATTAACTTTCCCTCAGATCAACTTACCATTCTACAGAAGAATTTCAACTTTACATGGTCCCTCACCTCACTTACATATCTGGGTGTTAAAGTCACCCCCTCCCATAAATCGCTATATAATGCAAATTATCTCCCCCTCTTCTCACATATAAAAACACTAATTAAGACCTGGTCCTCCTACCATATATCCTTCCTGGGAAGGATATGTGCAGTCAAGATGACAATTCTCCCCAAACTCCTCTTTTATCTTAGAGCTCTCCCCATCAACGTACCAAACACCCGTATAGATATTCTACAAAGAGAACTGAATAAATTCATCTGGTTGAGTAAGAAACCAAGGTGTAGCAACACACTTATGCATGAAGCACAAATCAATGGTGGCCTGGGATCCCCAAACCTCTGGTTTTACTTTTTGTCGGCTAGACTTACACATATTGCTCAGTGGCATGCCTCAAATAGATCCATCCCATGGTTAAGATTTGAATCCTCAGCCCTTTCCCCAACTCTATTAAAAAATCTGATATGGTCCAATTCCAAAAAACGTATTAACATTTCGAAAAAGAATGTAATTGTTTCCCACTTGTTGCAGCTGTGGGATAAGATCAATGTACCCTTTAATCTCTCTTCATTGATCCCCCTTCTATCCTCATATCTGGGGGACCACAGATTTCCCCTTGAGCACTCTGACGGCTCTACATTCCATGAGTGGTCACGGAGAAATTTGACAGACCTTAACTCCTTATGCCGCGTACACACCATCGCTTTCTGCGATGGAAAAATGCGACGCTTTATGTGCTTTAAAAAAACGTCATTTTTCAAACTTCAATTTGAACAACGACGTAGCATACACACCATCGCATTTTCACAACGCTCTAGCACAGCGCAGTTCCGTCAATCACGCACGACGTCACTATAAAGGGTCGTTTCCATGCGGAAGACGGCCTCTTTTGCTGATATCGTGTTGCTGCGTGTTAGTAAAAGTTTGGTGAGATACGATTCGTGATTTTCAGTGACTGTGCTTTAAATTTCGTTTTCTGTCGTACAGTTTGTCTATTTGTTGTCGGATCTGTGATACAGTGCTTGTACTAAGGACGTATTTGTTTAGGCATTACGTTTTGTGTGCACGGTGCTGTTTAGCAGGTCGTTCTTCAAAGGCCATTCTTTACTTCAGGGCGTAATTTTTAGTCTGATCTGATTTGACGACCGTTTTCTAGCCATGTTGCGGGTACGAACTCGTCGCCGAGATCGTGCTGTGCTTGTTGTTAGGATGTGTGCTGCATCCCAGCGACGGTCCATGAACAGGGTGAGGAGGAGGTTGTGGACCAAGAACTGGTTGCTACGCAGGGACCAGTTCTCTCATATGCCTCTGCTGCGGGAGATCCGAGAAAATAACCCTGATGATTTCAGGAATTTTCTTAGGATGTCTGACCCCGTATTTCAGCAGCTTTTGGCTTTGGTGTCGCCATATATCACCAGGCAGGACACCGTTATGCGGGAAGCCATCACTGCTGAGCAGAGGCTAGTTGCTACGTTGCGCTACCTTGCAACAGGGAGAAGTCTGCAGGACTTGAAGTTCTCGACGGGCATCTCCCCCCAGGCTCTGGGCCTCATAATCCCTGAGACCTGTTCGGCCATCATTCAGGTTCTTCAGGAGGACTATGTTAAGGTAAGTGGTGTTCTTTCAATGGTCAAACTATGTCCCAAAAAAAAAAAAAAAAAAAAAAATTTCTAATATGCTCAGAATGCTCACTTTGTCTCTATGTATGCTGTTCTACACAATTAGTAAAGCCCTACATGTTTATTTAATTTAGCCAACCTGTCCATCATTCTATGTTGTGGCCAAACCCACCTAGCATAGTCCCTATATCCCCGTTTATTTGTGGCCTCCATTGTAGTGCTGCATTTTGTGTGTCCCTATATCCCCGTTTATTTGTGGCCTCCATTGTCCAAACCCCCCCCCCCCCCCCTAGATTTTTGAACTACATACTAATAATTATTTTTCTTAGTTAGATTTTTTTTGGGGGGTTGTTTCTCATGTGAGAAACTCATCTTGAGCCCCACTCCCCCTAAATATATTTTTTCAACATCAGAGGGGGGTGATTAATATGCTTAAGTGTTCACATGTTATTTTTTAATACTAACATTTTTTGTGGAATTGTTGGTGGGATCCCTTGTAATTTTAGCTATATTCTGTTCAAAATCTTTGTTTTAATGTATTTTTTATTTTCTTTCTATCCAGTTCCCCACCACGCCACAGGAATGGCAGACTGTGGCAGCGGACTTCTCCCAGCGTTGGAACTTTCCGAACTGCGGAGGAGCCATTGATGGCAAGCACATCCGCATTGTGCCCCCACCCCATAGTGGATCCCATTTCTTCAATTACAAGGGGTTCCACAGCGTTGTTTTGATGGCGGTGGTCTCTGCAAATTACGAGTTCTTGTACGTGGATGTTGGGAAAAATGGCCGGATGTCGGACGGCGGTGTGTTTGCGGAGACGGAGTTCGCCCAACGGCTTCGGTTGGAGGACCTAGGATTGCCACCTGCGGAGGAGAACGAAGAGGGTCTGCCCTTCGTGTTTGTAGCAGATGAGGCTTTTAGTTTGGGTCCCCACCTCATGAGGCCATTTCCCGTACGCACCCTCACCCATGAGAGGAGGGTTTTTAATTATCGGCTGGCCAGAGCAAGACGTGTGGTAGAGAATGCCTTTGGAATCATGGCCAGCCGATTCAGATTGTTTTTAACAGCAATAAACCTGGCGGAATACAAGTGGAATTACATCATCCTATCTTGTTGCATTTTGCACAATTTTTTGAAACGAAATTCTCAAACTTACCTGACGGTATTGCCTGATGAGGCTGATCTTGTGGCTCCGGAGCCGGGACATCAGGCTAGCCATAGAGGCTTGGCCCCCCAAACCGCACGTGCAGTGCGTCAATCCTATGTGGACTATTTTATGGGGAGGGGGGCCATTGCAATGCCTGATCTTGACTAAATAATTAAATTTACTTTTTGTTTGATGAAACAGTGTTTATTTGTTTGATTTTAGTTATTTGTAAGTTTTGGGGGGTAATGTTTCTTTTTCCTAGGTTCTCATCCAGCCATGTGTTTGGGATGTCATAAATTCCCATGAGTGTTAAATCTTAATAACTCTACAAATATGCCTGAGTAATTGAATGAGTCTGCATTGATACCAATAACTACACACAAATTGTTTGGAGTCCAAAATGTTATTTATTTGTTACTTTTTTAGTTTTGATTAGTACAACAAATAATTTTTTTATTTTTTTTTTGGTCTTTTTTGATTAGTACAAAATATAATCTTTTTATTTTTTTTTTGGTCTTTTTTGATTAGTACAAAATATAATTTTTTTATTTTTTTTTTGGTCTTTTTTGATTAGTACAAAATATAATTTTTTTTTTTTTTTTTTTGGTCTTTTTTGATTAGTACAAAATATAATTGTTTTATTTTTTTTTTGGTCTTTTTTGATTAGTACAAAATATAATTTAGTTATTTTTTTTTTTTTTTTTTTTCAAATTCAAGGAAAAAAGGAAATACACAAACAATTAAACCCTCCCCAAAACATTAATAAATTTTTTAAGCTGCCGTTCCAGCGTCTTTGCTTTGTGGCGTATTTCACGGCAGGCCAGACGTATGTCCTCGACTTGGGCCCTGCAGGTGAGAACCTCGCCGATGAGGAGCTGGGCACTATACGTGTCCAGTCCCTGACCAGCCCGATTTCCTCCTGAAATGTGGAACCAAAACATGTGTTAAAAGATTGTATGCCTATATCTATATTCACAGAAAATGTGGTAGATGTTACTTTACCGGATGTTGAGGCAGGTTCCTCTTCCTCTACATCCCTCGGGGGTGTGGCTTGATTGGCTTGTGCCTCCTGCCTTTCTGCTTCATTGTGCCCTACAAGATTGAAGAAAGGGAAAACATGAGGTTCAACCATTACGAGCGGCATGAAATGACACCCAAAAATTTATAAATGATAAACAAAAGGTCACTATTGTTGATTTTTAAACAATTATCAAGAAAATAGACCAGTATTTAATCCATTCACAAAGTAATGTCAAATCTGTTAACCCAATTTTTAATTTTAGATATGTAAGCTAAACAAGTCTCCCCTGGATCTGCTCACCCCTGTGTGTGACCCAACATAGGTTGTGATTGTGACAAACAATTGTGCTACTGAGTACACATGTTCAATAAAAAAAGGAGTAGCAAACGCTCCTTTTTGTGAATCTCAAGGTATTTACGTTTCTTCTAAAATAAGCTGAAACACATTTCCATCTATTCCAGAATTGAATACACCTTTTTTTTAAGCCCCAAAAATGTCACAACTTTCATATTTGTGTCGACTAATTGGTCATAGGAGTCGTCGTTCATTCGCCCACAATTCATAAATTTACGATTTTTGATCAGATACAGTGCTTCAACTCCCCTTTGCACATGCAAACTAGGCATGATGCCATTTCTCATTAATATGGTCTTGGATTATTGAAAGTCACCGAATGAACGACGACTACGACGACTGCATCATGCGTCCACATTCATAATATTCATTTTATGGTCAACCTGGCAAAAAAAATAAAATGGCACAAAGAACACACCAAAATAATTAAATACACATGGAAAAAACTTACTTCTTCTTCGAATCACCCTATTAATTCTGTAAAGTTGGTGGGGTTCCCTTTTTTTTAAATCCGACCACCTTTTGCGCAGGTGCTCTCTGCTCCTGGTTTTCCCAAACTTCCGCTGGAGCCTACGGATGACCTTCTCCATAATTTGGGCTTTTACTTTATTGGGATGCATGTAGGGGCCATGCTTGGCATCATAGTCCTCCCTCCTCAATATGGTGACCATCTCCACCATTTCATTAAAGCTCATGTTGGAGGCTCTGCAGCGGAATCTGCGGCGTGGTTGGGCCTGGCCTGCCTCCTGGCTTGAGCTAGAATACACCTCCATGTTGTCCATCTTTTCTCACTCACCAAACGACAGAGAAGGGGCGTGGAAAGGACGATACCGAACGTCAGGGGCGGGGTGTCGTGCGGAGCGTCACGCGTGCGTAGTGTAAAAGGGATGGGACATGTTTGTAAACGGCGTGCATAGTCTGTGGAAGAAGGCGTAAATCACGATCTTTCCTAACGACGAGACGTAAGTTTTTTATTCCGACTTTATTATAGTGAATAGGGAATGAGTTTGTGGGCTAGTTAGGGGAAGTAAGCTAGTGCCTTTAATTACATTATGTTTTGGCTTCTGTTTCATGTGCAGAAAGAATGGATGCCTTCAAGGATGCGGACTTCCTGACAGAATTCATCCAAAAATGGAAGGAACATCCAGTTCTGTGGCAAACCAAAAGCACAATAAATAAAAACAAAGATGCCAGGGAGAAAGCTAGACAGAGCATGCTTGTTTTTGTGAAAACAAGGGTCCCCAACGCCACAACAGCCACTGTGAAAAGCAAAATCAATTCCATCAGGGGCACCTACAGGGCCCAACGGGTCCAAGTCCTGGCCTCAATGAGGTCTGGGGCTGCAGCTGACTCCATATACAAACCAACCCTGTGGTACTATAGTCAGCTGCAGTTCCTGGACGACCACATTGAGACCAGGACATCCATGTCTACCCTTCCCCCAAGAGGTAGCTCCCAGCTTCCCAGCAGCCAATCCTCCAGTGTTCCCTGCAGACAAGAGCAGGCAAGCTCGGAGGAAGAGGAAGAGTTCCTGGAGGACCCCAATTGTGAGCCATGGAGAATGGTATGTGTTTTTTGTATGAATTTAGTTAGTATATGACAAGTATAGTAATAATGGTAAATGTATGTTACTATTGTTCTAAATTCTATGTGAATCTCGTAAGTTTAGGGATAAGATCAATAGTCAGTAGTGGGAAAACATGATGGGGTCAAAATGGGCAAATTAATAATGTTTATGAAGGAGTGGGTGGCATTTTCAGATAGGCCAGTAGGGGGGAGTAACGCAATACACCTGCAAGGGGTCCCAGATGGAAGACACCCTTTTTGAGTACTATCTAGTTGACACTAAATTGAATAAATTAATTTTTGGGGAAAAGGCCACTTATTTACTAAATTAGGCATGCAACAACCCACATAATTCCAGGGGGACCATGTCTGAAGGTGTTTAAGGGGCCACATAATTAAGGATGGCGACCCTGTGTGTAATATATATTGACATTCAATTTGCATCACTCATGATTGTAAAAATGTGTGTGATTAATGACAAACACAAATAACATATGTTCCTTTTTTTGATACACAGGCAGACCCAAGCCAGGAAGAGCCAGGGCCCACAGGGAGCCAGGAAGAGCCAGGGCCCACAGGGAGCCAGGAAGAGACAGGGCCCACAGGGAGCCAGGAGGAGCCAGGGCCAACTGCAAGGCAGGAGGTGGCAGAGCCCACTGGGAGCCAGGAGGTGGCAGGCCCCAGTGGGACCCAGGAGGCACGCCGGCGGGATACCATCTCCCGGATCCCTCCATTCCGCAATCCCAATAAACGGCTCAGGAGTATGCGACAAATGGAGGAGGAGACCCAGGGCCTGCTTCGCCAAGCTACTGCAGCCATCCGAGAGCCACCCAGTGAAGTTGAGGGGTTCGCAGCGCTCATTGCAGCCAAGATGTACAATCTGGAGCAGAGCCAGCGTGTGTGCTGCGAACTCCTCATCTTCCAAGCCATAACCATGGCATCCCTGGGGCAGCTCGATGACGACACCCACATTGTGCGGATTGCTCCTCCTGTCCTTGCTGCTCCTCCTGCTCCTGCTCCTGCTCCTGCTCCTGCACCTGCTCCTGCTCCTCCACCTCATGAGGCTGCTCTGGCTCCTGCCACCTCATCTCCTCCAGGAACCCAGCCCCCAAGGACTCGGGCTACCGGGAAGGCTGCAGGGAAGACTGCAGGGAAGGCTGCTGGGAAGAAAAAGGCCAAGAAATAATACGGTGCCCCTGATGGAATTTTTATGTGGACTCACAGGCTGTATTTGTGGCTTCGGGGACCCTTGTTTTCATAAAAAATCAAGCATGCTCTAAAGTGCTGCCTACCTTGGCATCTTTGTTTTTATTATGTTGTGTTTTTGGGTTGCCACCTTTTTTGTTTGAAATTTTTAGGAAGACTAAAATAAATGTTAATTTTTCCGCCAAATTTCAACATGTTTCTTTATTGTAGATTTGAGAGATCAGTATTGAATGGGCAGACCCATTACAAAATAAATAATGCAAACATTAACAAGGTCAAAAAACATGCTTGTGGGTGAGTTAACTAAAAAATTAGGTTGTTGCAGACACTTCACACACTCCTAAATAAAAACAAAATAGAGATTACTAATCAAATTGGTGACAAAAATTTAAAAAAAAAAAATTAGGTGGACCAATATATATATTTAAAATGTTTAAGATGGAAGATACAACTAAATAACAGAACACAAACATAAACATTATCAAACAAGAAAGAAACTAATTAAAAGCTTGTCATAACTATGCAACAAGATCAGCCGCAACAAACGTCCATTTCTGGGTAGCAGTTAAAAGCAGGGGTTAAAGAAGCGCTTTATTTTCTTGTCTATAAGCTGAAAAACACCTTAACGAATGTGCTGATTCCATTCTGAACAGTCGTTTTACATGAATGAGCGCTGCCGTCTCCTAACTTGCTTCTGAGCATGCGCGGGCTTAAATCGACGTTTTTACGTACACACGGTCAATGTTTAGAACACAGAAAACGACGTCGGCCAAAAACGACATAAAATTGAAGCATGCTTCAATTTTTTTCTGTCGTTTTTTAGAAGACATAAAACGACGTTTTTGCCCACACACGGTCAATTAAATTGACGTTTTTGAAAATGACGTTTTTTTCCATCGCAGAAAGCGATGGTGTGTACGCGGCATTACTCCTAGATAAAAAATTCTCCTCTTTTTCCTCATTACAATCAAGATATAACCTTCCCAACTCTGAGCTTTCTCGTTACAATCTAATAAGGGATTTCTATGCTAAACACTACTCCCTCTCCATCACCTCTTCCCGCACTATCTTTGAGGACATTTGTATAAATTCACCCAGGGAGCGGGAATTAATATCACGCATATATAAATACATAAACAATCTTCATCAACCAGATAAAACTGCCCCCATGCTCAAATGGGAAAGAGATTTGGACCGCTCTCTTCCCATTGAATCATGGCACAAAATGATGGACAACTTACGCAAAAGCAACTTAGCCACCAATTTCAGAGAATCTCCATTGAAGCTCTTCACCAGGTGGTATATGACACCTGTAAAAATACACACTTTCTATCCCTCCACCTCACCAAATTGCTTTAGGGGTTGTCCTGAAGAGGGCTCTTACATCCATATATTCTGGAGCTGTGATCTTCTAAAACCCATTTGGCAAGCGGCCATTAACAGGCTGGAATCCTCCTCAGGATGTAGTATCACTCTTTCACCCTTGACCTGTTTGCTATTTGCAGATGCCACCAACGTCCCTCAACCCTGTAATAGATTGCTCCACTCACTAATTGGATCCATCCAATGGATGATTGCATGTAATTGGAAAACCGATAACCTACCATGGCCTCAGGTCATATCCAGAATGGACGCACTCAATCTGTCTGAGAGAATCTATCACACCCTGTCGGACAGTATGCAAACACACAGCGATAAATGGAAATACTGGTTGCTACCATGAGATGCTGATGTGTATCAACAATACATATCCGCCAGTACTAATGAATGTCCAGTCTTGCCCTTTACTTTGTGTAACACTAATGACCTCATGACTGCTCCTTAATTACTGTATAACCCCTATATAATACTATATACCTCTACATTTTTATATTGTAAGCAAAGTTTCTCTGTCTTGTTATTGTCTTCCAAATAAAGCTTTTGTAAACAAAAAAAATAAAAAGATATACAGTCCCCTAACAAATGGGGGGCAGTGCATCCTAATTAAAATCAATTAAAAAAATTAAAAACATGTGAGGTTGGTAAAGCCAGAGAGAAAAAAAGAGAAAAGGGGTTGTGGGAACGAAAGAATGTTAACCATTTCAAAGCGAGAATATATTACTTTAACCACTTCCCATTCCACCCATAGTCATATTATGTCCGCAGGAGGGGTCTCCCATCCTGGGCGGGTGTCATATGACGTCCTGAGCTTCCCAGCCGTCTAGGGTGCCCGCCGCATTGCTCGTTAACACAGCAGGACCGTGGATCTGTGTGTGTAAACACACAGATCCACATCCTGTCAGGTGAGAGGAGACTGATGGTGTGGTCCCAGTACAGAGGAACACCGATCGGTCTCCTCCCCTTGTGAGTCCCCTCCCCTACAGTTAGAATCACTCCCTAGCGCACACAATTAACCCCTTTATCTCCACCTAGTCTTAACCCCTTCCCTGACAGTGATATTTACACAGTAATTACTGCATAAATGTGAATGGTCCCAAAAATGTGTCAAAAGTGTCCGATATGTCCGCTGCAATATCTCAGTCACGATAAAAATCGCTGCCATTACTAGTAAAAAAAAAATATGTAAAGGAATACATATCAGCCTAAACTGAGGATTTTTTTTTTTTAGGGATATTTATTATACCAAAAAGTAAAAAATATTGTGTTTTCATTTGGGTACATTGTTGCATGACCGCGCAATTGTCATTCAAAGTGCTACAGTGCTGAAAACTAAAATTTGGCCTGGGGAGGAAGGGGTGAAAATGCCCTGTATTGAAGTGGTTAAAAACAAGCTAACATTTATTCTGTTATTCATTCCACTAGGAACTCGGGTATATAATGTATATATCCACAACAGCTCCCGCTGCAGCAGGATGTTGTGTACAGTATGTTTCCCCCTCTAATAGTTTTTTTCACATGTTCTAAACCACAGAAGGAAAATGACTCAAGTTTGCCACCATGAATTTCTCTGAAGTGTTTAGACACGTTCGAAAGATTTTTTGCATTAGTGCCGGTTCACACAGGAGCAACCCGACTTACAGCGCGACTTTGCAAGGCGACTTCAGCGCGACTTGGAGCAACTTACAACGCGACTTGAAGTTGCCTCTAGGACAGGCGACTTTGCCATCAAACAATAATCAGCTCTGTGGGAGGGAGGGGTTTGCCTGAGAAAACTATTTTCTCTTCCTGTAAAGTTGCTTCAGTTAAGACAGTGATCCGACTTTGGAGACAACTTCCATTGAAATCTATGGGTACAAGTTGCCTAGAAGTTTCCTTGAAGTAGTACAGGAACCTTTTCTGAAGTCGGAGCGACTTCAGTAGTGTACATTAAGACGGCTCTCATTCACTTCAATGGAATTTCTCATGTCCCGTGACTTGGGGCGACACAAGTCCGATCCCAAGTTGCTGTAGTGTGAACCGGCACTTACTGTACTATTGAGAGTGTTGTTGTAATGTTCTGATATCCTAACATGCAGATTGTGGATATTACATACAGCATGTTACACATGCTACATTCAATCAAATAGACAATCATTTTGGAATTGCAATTTACATAATTTTTTTATTAAATGTGTTTTGCCTGTTTAAAATTAAGTAAGAGCCGGTTCACACTGGGGCGACTTGGGATCCGACTTGAAGTCGCCTCAAGTCGTCCCAACTCGTGCTGCAGAGAAAAACAATGCAAGTGAATGGGAGCGGTGTTAATACACACTACTCATGTCGCTCCGACTTCAAAAGAAGTTCCTGTACTACTTCAATCCGACTTGCAGGCGATTTGTAACCATTGATTTCAATGGAAGTCGCCTCCAAGTCTGATCACTGTCTTAACTGAAGCGACTTTCCAGGAAGATAACATACATTTCTCAGGCAAACCTCTCCCTCCCCCTCCCTCCCCCTCCCTCCCCTAGAGCTGATTGTTGTTTGATTGGCCACTGGAAAGTCTCCTGTCCTGGAGAAGACTTCAAGTCGTGTTGTAAATCGCCCCAGATCGCCCTGTGGTTCATGCTCAAGTTGTGTCGGAGTCGCCTCTGAAAGTCGCGCTGGAAGTCGTGTCGCCCTAGTGTGAACCGACTCTAACTGTCTTACTTTGTTAGTGTCTTTTACACTGTTTGCAGGTGGCAAAACTACAAGAATAGGAACCCACCGCCCCCAACCATGAATTGGAGGAAGATGGGTTATGGGAACGAAATGGGGAAGGAAAAATCTAGAGTGGGAGCTTTCTTCTAGAAAAACTGCATCCCTGTTTCAAAATTTCATGCAAGGTTTTATCTGCATATAAAACAGGGGGTCAGTGTTTTATACTCGCAACGATCTGATTGTATTGTTGGGACTAGGATAAGGTGACCAGATTTTTTTAATGAAATCCGGGGACATGTTTTTTATTTTTACTAGTAATATCAGCAATCATCGACTTTCTGCCCGTCGCCGCCCGCCTCACAGCAGGGTGAAGTCTTACTCTCCAGGCCCCTGATACTACTCGGTGGGATGCGGAGGAAGATCACTCTGCCAGGGAAGGCAAGGAGATAAGCAGGCAGGCGGCTGTCCGGGACTTGAGCCAAGGCAGAAGAACATGCGAGCAGAGCTGAATGGGCATGCACCTGAAACTGAAGAAAAATTCCCTCCGCTCCGACCAGCACATGATCATCAGAAAGGGGCACAGATAATGGGAAAAAATACACCCCCCCTAAGCTAGCAGGAGTGGCAGAGCGGGAGTTTGTAATTCAGATTTTTTATTCTGCACTGACTGTTTTTGAAATTGCCCCAGCTCCTGTTCAAATCCAATCTGGGGACAAAACCGGGGACAGACTTGGTCCGGGGACAGTGTCCTCAATCCTGGGACTGTCCCTTGAAACCAGGGATGTCTGGTCACCCTAGCTTAGTAAATGAGCAGAAGCTCTGCTGACTTCCATCATCCATCATGTACAAGCAAAAATGCTGTTTCTTTATTTTCCTTACATGTGATTGGGTATTCTTTGCAAAGTGAAACTATACCTCAGTTACTAAGCATTGGAGCAATTGCATTTGCAGCATGTGTGGATTTTCAGTAATGTTAGGGGCCACACTTGAAGCTCCTTATATCAAGTAAGTTGACCACCACTGCTTATCCATAATTTAAAAGAAAAGAAAATCGAAGTTTTGGCTTGACACTAACTGCCAGTGAAGTATAAATTTTCTTCTAATTTCAGCCACTAGCTAGGTAAACAGTACATACATTTATGAAGATACAATACTTAAGAGGGTGTTAAGATGCTAGTACTTATAGATTACTTGATTCTAGTCCCCTAGACATGGGATCGCAGGCCACACCACCCACCCCCTCAAACCAAAAACCCCCAAATGAATAAATAACTAAAAAAACGTGTGGCATTATAATGGACGTGGCACTTTTATTGGTATAAATATATATATATATATATATAAACATTTACAAGCCGGATAGGCAAGCTTGAATTTTTGAAAATCCCGCTTCATGGTGAACAGTAATTCAAGGAATTTTAATCGACCAATGTCATTGCCAGCTGCATGTATTATAACTAAAGAGGGAGGGGGCCACTGTGCACTAAGCTAAGCTAATTGAAAAGACACTTGACACCAGCGCAACCCCCGAATACCTTTCCAGTATAGGGAAAAAGCGTCCGTTGGAAGAGTTAGGTTCTCCGTATAGCAACGCTGAGATGCTCTCCTACGTGCCCAGAAAATAAAGGAGTGACCTATGATCCACACAGTGCTGTGTAAACCTGGGAAAGTCAAATAACAAGGTTAGGATGAACATACATCCTGAATCTACCCGATTCCCATCTACCCAGTCTGCGAACGATTGCCTCATCTAGACCCATCCTAGCCGCCTCTGTGGCGGCGCCAATGCGGAAAGAATGGGTCGAGAAGAAAGCATCCGACATACCAATCGCACGCAAACACTTCTTTAAAACTGAACCAAACTGGTATTTCGTCAGTGGCATACCGTTAGCGTGACAGAAAAAATTACCTGCAGGGGGGCCAAGTACTTCTGGAGAGCTACTAAAGGGCAGATTACCTGATCCCCGCAAGGATAGAGTTGAACCCAGCACCCTTTTCCCAGCTGATCCGTCTTTGAATGACTTATAAAGAAACAAACTCCATAATCCGGAACAACAACATCCTGGAACCTCAAACTCGAAGTCCCAAACTTATTGAAGGTTATCAATTCGTTTACTCGGAGCACAGCAAAAAAAGCCACACAGAAAGCTGCTGCGAACAGACAAGCCTCATACTGATCAAGACAAACTCGACTCGAGGATAAACAAAGGCATCTAAGCAGGTCAACTGAAACCGGCCTACGCTTGTCCTGCATGAAAGTGTTCTTTCTATAACCCTTTAGGGCTTGTTTGACCGAGAAGAACACATTCAACGGGGGCAAGTTATGTAGATTGAAAAAGAAGGATATACCAGCCAACATCTTAGAGATGTGGCTGTGTGAAAGATTGTCATGCATCAGAGTGCATAAAAACAATAAAACTGCACCTTCCGAGTGTTAGTAACAATAAAAATCAAAGGACCTGCAGAAAGCCAACCACTGACTCCAGGCGGCCAAATAGTCCAACCAGGTATGAGGAGAAAGGGAACTCTGAATCTCTGTAGATAAGCTTGCTATATTAGATCCCACAGATCCCTCACGATCTGCTTGCGGAAATAACTGCCGGAAACGGGACATCTGAAAACGGGATAAAGCATCTGCAATCACATTAGACTTACCAGGGATATGTTGTGCTTTAACCCATATATAATGCTTTAGACATAGCAAAACAAAATACTGAATCAATCTAATGACAGAAATGGACTTTGAAGAAAGACAATTTATGACAAACATCACTCCTTTATTGTCAGTTTGAACCACTATTCGCTTATTAGCGAGGTACGCAAGTTCAAAAGCCGCAACAATAGGAAAGAATTCCAATAAAACAATATTCTTGGTAGCCTGATGGGCAATCCAAGAGGCAGGCCAAGCGCCGCACAGCCAATGCATGCGCCAAATGGCCGCGAACCCTAAAAGCCTGCCGCGTCAGTATAGAGCTCCAGATCAGCTGCAAAAACAAAATCTTCCTGAAAAAATTACCTCCCGTTATATTGATCAAAAAATTCGTACCAGACCGACAAGTCATCCTTCAGGTCTGTAGACAATGGGGACTTGAGCCCGGCCGTTGGCAAAGACAATCGATGGGAAAACTTGGGATGCGAATGCTAAAAGACCAAGCAGAGATTGAAGCTTCTTCAACAACACCTTACGCTTCCGAAGCATACCCAAGATGGATAATTTCAACCGAATAATTTTATCCTCTGGCAATCGGAATTCCATGATGAGGGTGTCAATCGTGATACCCAGAAATTCCAGGGACACAAACGGAGGAACGGTCTTCTTGACCGCCAAGGGGATGCCAAAATATGCTGTTATCTTTGAGAAAAGCTGCAACAGATACAAGCATAAGGGGGAACCTGCCGGTCCGATGAAAAGAAAGTCGTCCAGGTAATGTACAATGCTATCAAAACCCGACTCAAAAGACACCACCCATTGTAAAAAAGACGCAAATGATTAAAAATAGGAGCAGGATAATAAACACCCCATAGGTAAACACATATAAAAAAAATACATGTCCTCAAAACAAAAACCGAGCGAGTTAAAAGAGAACGGGGCAATTGGCAACAATCTGAAAGCAGATTTTATATCCGCCTTGGCCAACAAAGCACCATGCCCAAGGCGCCGTATCACCTGAACAGCGTCCTCAAAAGTGGAATAGGAAACCGAAAAAAGGGAAGCGTCTATATCGTCATTCAAGGAGCTACCCGTCAGGAATGATAAGTGGTGTATTAATCGAAAATAATTGGGCTCTTTTTTGGTACAATACCCAGAGGGGAAATGCGGAAATTAACAAAAAGCGGGGAAGAAAAGGGCCTGTCACCCGCCCCTCTTTAATCGCCTTTAGGAGCTTTTCCCGGACAACCTCAGAAAACCTATCTACTGATTTCAGGTTCTTTACTGGCTGACAACCTATACCAGTAAAAAACGGTAAGGAAAACCCATCCCTAAAACCCCCAGTTAAGAGCTTGGCGTTCTCCTTGTCTGGATAAAGTGCCAGCCAATGAAGCATGTTTTCCAGCCTTACTGGCGTGCAGGCTCTTGGAAAAAATATCCCTCTGAGAGCTGAAGGGACTGGTCTTCTTAAAACACCTCGCCACAGGGTGAGGACCTAAACAAAAAGAGCACTCGTGCTTATAACGCAAGAATTACCCCATTTACACTGACTCTCATTAAAGGAGTAGCAATATCCTTTCTTGTAAGGAGATTCACCAACGCTATTCGCCTGAGGTGAAGGTTTAGGGGGGAAGGATCTCTGAGGAACAATCAGGTTCAGCCAAAGGCCGACATCCTTCATGCCCCACTGTAGACTGTGATAGACCGCCAACTTCTGGCAAAAAGACTCGTCATAGACGAACCACCCCAATCCACCCAAATTTTTATATGCCTCTAGGATCATCTCTAAGTGCTGAAAAAGACCGCTACAACGGTCAGGGAATTTTTCCCCCATTACACTTGCAAAAATGCAAAAAGCCTGAAGCCAGTTAAAAAAGGACCTGGTAACCTCCGCCTATCATCCCCAGATTTATCATCAGCCTTCCTGTCTATGCGCAAAAATTCCTTAGAAGAGGAATGAATTCCCCCTTCCAAATTTTTTCCTTTACAGAGATAGCTAAATGAAAACTTAGTGGGGACAAAGCACAGGGAATAACCTCCCGCACGGATGTCTCAGGAACAGGCTGATTAAATAAATCCACTGATGGGGAGTTATCAGCTAAAATTTGAGCGGCAGATACTCCTGAAGGAGCAGACAAGGGAACATTAGCAGACCATACCTTTTCAGGAGAAAAAACAGGTGGAGAAGGAGAGCAATGCTGTGACACAACTGCCTCAGCAATTTTAGAAAGGAGGATAGCAGGGAGTCCATAAAAGGGACAGTACCACCAGACGCAGCCAGAGGCCAACAAGCAGTTTGTAATGCAGGGATTAATTTACCTTGCAGCAGTACCTCTGGTGCAATGTGCACTTCGTCCTGTAGGGGGAACCTGGACGACCGCTTTGCGTGATGCTCGGCCACTGGAGCAGGAGATGGAGGCACGGCTACACGCTGCCCACGACTCCCCTTGTTACCAGGTCTTCCTGGGGAGGAGGAGGGAGCACCGCCTTCTTCTTGCTGACGCCGGGACTCCTCCTCTTCGGGCGCCACAACTTCAGGCCGTTCTATTGCACGGCCGCGCCTGGGTCTGACGATGGTGGGTGGGCAGGCATCATGGTGCTGGTCTTCCGGAGACTCGTAGGCCACCTGTGGGGCCTCAGACGTTCCTTAACCCGCATCTACGCTCCGCTCTTTGGCCGTATCCTCCATGGCTAGGCAGCGGCGGATCCAGTCTTCTCCTCCGGATCCAGAGTTCCCTCAGAAGCGAATTCATGGCGGGCCCGCAGGAGCAAAGTCCAGTGCCCAGCCAACAGCCTGAAACAGCAGCTGCTGCCTTATATAGGGTCCAAATGGTTCCATAACCTTCCAGCCGGTCACCTGCTCTACCTGGATCAGTCAGAGCACACCTTTCCCCAGGTACCTGAAAAGACACTTAAAGGGGCAACGACAGAAATACACCAGGTGTTTAAATGACATACATTTTTTTTTATTATTCTAGTGGGAAAGATAAGCAAAAAAGGGGGGAGGGGTGGCCGCGGAACCCATGTGCATAGGCACAAATGAATTGTGCCCTATTATGCCATACAATGGAGGTTGCAGCAACTTTTGGACGATGGTAGGCATATGGGAGTGTCTGTCTGTCTCTGGTTTTGTCCCCAGATTGGATTTAATAGGGGGCAGGGGCAATTTCAAAGACAGTCAGTGCAGAATTAAAATAAAGAAATAGAATTACACACCCCCGCCCCGCTGTGCCTACTAGCATAAGGGGGTTGTATTTTTCTCATGATCTGTGCCCCTTTCTGATGATCATGTGCTGGTCGGAGCGGAGGTAATATTTCTTCAGTTTCGGGCGCATGCCCATTCAGCTTCGCTTGCATGTTATTCTGCCTTGGCTCAAATCCTGGCCAGGCACCTGCCTATCTCCTTGCCTTCCCTGGAGGAGTGATCTTCCTCCGCTCTTCATCCATTAGTAGCCGGGGCCCGAAGAGTAAGACTTGAGAGGCTGTGAGGCGGGCGATGACGGGCAGAGAGTCGCTGATTGTTGCCATTACTAGTAAAGAAAAAATATGTCCCCGGATTTCATTTAAAAAATCTGGTCACCTTAGCCTATGGTGTCCTTTTATGAAAGTGAGATCAGAGTTTATGAAGCTGAGGTAATCAACTGAGAACATGTTCTCCACCGATTACCTCAGCACAGTGAGAATCTGTAACTGACTGTCACAGAAACGGCCAGTTTATGAAGGTGCGATCTCAGCATCTCACTGGCAATCTGTGACAGAATTCTCAGTATTGTGGAGGAAGAAGGAAGTCTTTTGACTTCCATGCTTCACACACAAGCAGCCATACAGTCAGATCACATACAAACTTGCCAACTGTCCCGTTTTTAAAGGGACAGTCCCGTCAAATAGGACCTAGTCCCGGCTAATTTAGCCTGCCGGGACTTGTCCCAGCTATCATGAAACCGCAACTAATTTTGTCCGTGTATGTAAACTGCCTCTATCAGAGGCATACTAACTATGGGGCGGACCACACATTAGGGGGGTGTCAGGCGGCTCCCTCATCCTCCCCTGTATGAAACAGTGAGAGCAGGCTTGGTAGTGCAGCGGCGATGTTATATGCTGACAGAGCAAGGAGAGCTCAGGCAGACTGACACTACTGTGCACCTCACTCTCTGTTAAATTCTTACAGCTCCGTGAGAACCCCCCCCCCTACAGGAATGGAAGAGGCTGCATAGGCTCAGCCTCCTCCCTCCCCTCTGTGTCCTGTCCATGCTCTGTGCAGCCCGTGCTCAGCAGTGTGTCTGAAAGGAACGTGTGGGCGGGAACATTCGAGCAAGTAGCTGATAGCTAAAGAGCCTGGCGACAGAACTAGTGTGAGACTGGGGGCCATCCTGGAACATAAAGTGAGTTATCAGCACTGTGTCCAGATTCTGCCCTCTCTCCCAAATCCTTCACCCCCCCCTCTTTCCTCTGTTGTCCTCCAGCAGAGCCTTTCATTAACCCTATGCTGACAGTTGGCCCATTCCTTTAGCCAGGCTTTTCACTACTGTGTGATTATAGACATTGCATGTGATTCGCACCGCATTGCTGTGCAGATCACATGCGATGTCTGTGGCTGTGCGATGCGAATTCAGCCATACAAACTGGAATCGGATTGGATGGGTGTTTACACCTATGCAATACGATTCCTGCACCATTTCACAGTTCTCACTGCGATCTGCCAACCGATCTGGGGGTGTCATTAATTTATATTGACACCCGTAGCAGTTTGGAAAAAGGACAGCGTGAACGGTCAACATGCAATGCAGGAATCGCATTGAATCCTGCATCGCATATATGTAAACCAGCACTCAAGTGGATTTACACTGATGCGCTACGGTTCAGTTGCAGTGCTGGTGTATACGCAGTTTTCCTGCTTTTACCTCAATTTTCACTACAGTCCCACAGACTTCTATTAGGTTACACATTTTTGCAACATTTTCTAAAAGCGCACCAACTGTCCTCCTTACTGCGTCTTTGGTGTGCTTTCAGAAAACACCGTAAAATTACACAAGCTCATAGAAGTCTGTGGGGCTGCAGCTAAAAATGGGGATTAAATGCAGAAAAACTATGTATACCCCAGCACTGCGACAAACTCCAGGACACCAGTGTGAACCCAAAGGCTTCAGGGTGCTGTGTAATGTAAAGGAGACAGCCAGAACCTTGTGTAGACACTGAAGGGAAGCCGTCTACGTTGAGGAGTCTGCTGGTCTGGGTGACCAGGACAACGCGCAGAAGTACTGCTACAGAGAGCCAGGTGCGCTAGCATTTTCTGTTGTGTATTTCATGGAGAAGAACCCCCTGCGTGGGAAAACGCTTGTTTGGATTTTTATTTTGCCTTTTTAATAAAAATGGGCTACCATGCCCTTAAACATAGTTCCTGGCTGGAGTGAATCGCTTAAAAATCGCATAACCCCCAACCTTACAATATATATATATATATATATATATATATATATATATATATATATATATATATATATATATATATATATATATATATATATATATATATATATATATATATCATCATATAGCATATATATGTGTGTGTTTATTTCTATGTATATCTATAGATATATATATATATATATATATATATATATATATATATATATATATACACTTTAAGGCCTCGTACACACGACCGAACATGTTTGCTGAAACTGGTCCGCGGACCAGTTTCTGCGGACATGTTCGGTCGTCTGTACGGTCGACCGGACCGGATTCCCGGCCTAGCGGGCATGCTAAGAAACATGTCCGCTGGAACCATGTCCGTCAGACATGTCCGATGGTCAGTACGACTCATCGGACATGTCCGCTGGACCGAAATCCCCCGCTTGCGTCAAAGTGATTCGACGCATGCGTGGAAGCATTGATCTTCCAGGGTCGCGCACGTCGCCGCGTCATTGTCGCGGCCACGTCACCGCGTATCCTGTCCGTGGGGAATTTGGTCTGATGGTGTGTACAGCCATCAGACCAAATGATCCCAGCGGACAGGTTTGATGAAACGGTCCGCGGATCGTTTTCATCGCACAGATCCGGTCGTGTGTACAAGGCCTGAGGGTTATTGACGAAAGGCAAATCCACTTTGCACTACAAGTGAAAACTACAAATGCAAAGTGCACTTAAATTTGCACTGAAAGTACATTTGGAAGTGCAGTCACTGTAATTCTAAGGGGTAGATCTGAAATGAGGGGAAGCTTTGCTGATTTTATTATCCAATCATGTGCAAGCTAAAATTATGTTTTTTATTTTTCTTACATGTTCCCCTCGGATCCCCTCATTGCAATTTCAAGTGCACTTTGCTCTTGTAGTTTGTACTTGCGAAGTGGATTTGCCTTTCGTAAATAACCCCCTTTGTATGGTTGCACATAGCACTTTATATATAGTGTGGCATGTTTCATCTTGCATATGTCATGAGGTCATGAGTCTGAAACAATGCACCTTTTGGATATACACATATTTAAGCATTTCCTCATCGTTCAAGGAATTTTTTGATTGCAGCAGTTTTTGATATATTTATGATTTGAGGCTAAGCGCAACCTTTTTAGAACTTTTCCAGTTTGGTAACATGGACGATTATGGGACAGGTCACTTGGCATCAGTTATTTAAAATCAAGATCTGAGACTAATCATAGACATGAGAAAGAATTTGAATGAGCTTGCATTAATCAATAACCTTTGTAACATGGGGAGGGGGGGGGGGGTGGAGACCAATAGCTGTAGTGGTAGATGCATTTTCAAAATAGTAGTCAGAACTATATTTGTGGGCATGACAGCCCATGTTTATTAGAAAAGGCAAAAACAAAGCAAAAGTCCAACATGTAATGCTTCCCTCATTCAGCGATATGCACAACTGAAAATACTAGCTCACCTGGCTCTCTCTTTTTAGCAGTACCTCTGCTCTTTGTGTTGGTCACACAGACCACAGGATTCTTCCGTGTGGATGGCTTAACACTAGTAAACACAGCTCCTCTAATATGGATCTTCTGGCCTCAGGCTGTTTACTGTCTCTTACAGACACACATGTGCTTTGGCTGCCACGTGCAGCCTCTCTGACTACTGGAGACCTCCTGTCTCCCTTGGGCAGAGCACTCTCCAACTGGGAGGCTTGAGGTACAGTAAAACCTTGGTTTGAGAGTAACTTGGTTTGAGAGCGTTTTGCAAGACAAGCAACATTTTAAAATACATTTTGACTTGATATACAAGCAATGTCTTGATACACAAGTAGCATCATGTCACAACTGAGTATAAAAGAGAAGAGAGGCGCCTCTGAGGCCGGGTACTCACGACCAAACATGTATGGTGAAAGCGGTCCGTCGGACCGTTTTCACCATACATGTCTGCCAGAGGGCTTCTGTACGATGGTTGTACACACCATCGTACAGAAGTCCGCGCGTAAACAATACGCGGGGTGTGTCCGCGGTGTCGCCGCGTCGATGACGCGGTGTCGCCGCGACAATGACGCGGCGACGTGGGCGGCCCGCCTTTAAAATGCTTCCACGCATGCGTCGAAGTCATTCGACGCATGCGAGGGACGGCGGGCGCCTGGACATGTACGGTAGGTCTGTACTGACGACCGTACATGTCCGAGCGGGCAGAATTCCAGCGGACTGTTTTAAAACAAGTCCAGGAATATTTGTCTGCTGGGAAAAGGCCCGGCGGGCAAATGTTTGCTGGAATTCGGCCCGCTCGCGCCCACACACGAGCAAACATGTCTGCTGAAACTGGCCTGCGGGCCAGTTTCAGCAGACATGTTTGCTCGTGAGTATGGGGCCTAAGTGTAGCAATATGGTTATATTTAATGAAGGTACATTTAGCAACACTTAGAGGCGCCCCTCTTCTATTTTATACTCTGTAGCTTCTGATGGATTTTGCTTCTAATCCCCTTGTGGAAGCTTCCATTTATGGATGGACATTTTATGGTTACACAACCTATCACATTGCTATAATATTTTTATATGGACTATAAACGGAAGGATTTATGAAAAAAAAATGTAAAAGGAGGGCACTAATTGGGGCCCTCCTGCTTGAGAGTGTGGCCGGCACACACCTGTAATTATTAAGCGTTAGCTAGGTCTGCTTAATTATGTATATATGTACAGTTTATTTTACAGGTGTGTTTGGCCCAATGGGAACCCAGGGAAGGTACTGGAAGCCCTCAGGTAGGCCTATAAAATATCCAGCTGCTGTGGGGCTCATCCTCTCCCCCCCCCCCTGGACCAGATCAACAGGCGAAGTGCTGACGGATTTTTCTACACCCGTCCTACCTGCATGATGGAGTCCCTGGTGAAGCTTTTCCTGAACAAGGCCAGTGAAGAGGGAGGTGAAGCCTGGCTGCGTCGATGCCTGGAACCTGCCACCGCGAGCGAGGAAGAAGAGGAAGCGGGTTTCTTCACATCTCAGAGGAGAAGCGCGGGTCAGTGGGTGGACGAGCTGACGGAAGAGCGCCATCCGAGGCGCGGCATGGCGACTAGGAGGACCAGCCCAGCTGCAGCAGGGACAGAGGACGCGGCGGTGGAGGAGAACATGGCGGCGGAGGTCGGCGGCAGCCAGTCGGGCGGCCGGTCAGGCGGAAAGAGGGGGACTAGTTCGCGGTCACCAGCAAGCGGCGGACGGCGGGGCGGACCGAAGAAGCCCGCGAATCAGGCAGGAAAGGGGGGCCATTCCCTTTTAAAGTTTCCAGGCCTCTCAGCGCCGACAAGGACCAGGCTCAGCCAGCAGTCGGCCAGGCTAACAAGCTACAGAGCTCCGTGGACACAGTGCAGAGCGTGTTACTGGATAGAGCGTCTCAGCAGGGAGAAGGAGGACCCCCAGTGGCTGGTGAGTGTAACCAAGCACAGGCACTGCAGGTTATTATGGATTCCCTGTCTTCCTTAGTAAAATCTCTCTCCCCTCCTGTTAACTCTGTCACTGCTGCTCCCTCTACTGCTGCAGTATCTACTTCTCTTGCTAATATCTCTGGCTTTTCTATTTCTATGGTGCAACAGCCAGGAAATGTTTCTAATGTTAACAATGCAATGGTTGTAATGGAGCAGAGGCTTCCAGAAACTCTTATGAAGGACGCTATGCCATGTGAATTTTCTCCCTTAGGCTATCACCTGAGTAGGCAGGTAAAAGAAAAAATATGGAAAGGTGATTTCATAGAAATGCTGTCCCTGCTTCCCATGCAAAAAGAGCTGTTTTTTAAAACTGACAGGCGGGAGGAGAAGCAGGAGGAGGATAGACGCAGGCAGGCTCCTAGATCATTTCACAATTGGCTGCAGGCATTTTTTATTTATTCAGGAGTGATGGCTGAGAGAAACCCAGGTGTATGCGGTGGGTTGTTCCAGCATTTAGACCACATACTGGAAGCCTATAACAAATTTGGGGGTTTAGGATGGTTCTTTTATGACAAAGCATTTCGTCAAAAACTGGCTATCCACCCCTCACTCAAGTGGGGCATGAAGGATGTGGGCCTATGGCTCAACTTAATGGTGTCCCAAAAGCCACATGCCCCTAGGCAGGGCATGGCCGTTCCCCAAATATCAGCCAACTATAGGAAAGGTTGTTGTTTTGCTTTTAACGAACAGCAATGTCGTTGGAACGCCTCTTGCAAATATAGGCACGAGTGTTCTTTTTGTGCTGGTGCGCATCCGGTGGCAAAATGTTTTAAAAAGAATGCCGCCGTATCCACACCTGGACAGAGGGATATTTTTCCCAAAGGCCTGAACTCCAGTGAGGCTGGAAAAAAATGCGCCCATGGTTGGACCTGTATCCAGACAGGGAGAAGGCCCATGCTCTCATTAAAGGTTTTTCCCAGGGTTTTCAAATACCTACCTTTACGGGAGTTGGGTGTGAGATGGTAGGCAACTTGAAATCAGTTTCGGTCTACCCCAAGTGGCAAGAGATACGATTTGGAAGGAAATTCCCATCAGGATACGAAGATGGAGCATTCCGGCAGTTGAGGAAAAGAGAGTGTACACAAGTAGCAAAGTATATCTACATGGGAAGATGGGTAACCATAGCGGAACTGATGGAAATAGGAAATGTATTCCGTTTGAAATTCTGGAATGCACTTCAGATAGTTCACTTCCTGAACACTTTGCCAAATCTAGAGAGCTTTGAAAGACCACTCATGAAATTCGAGAAAATATGTAATGAACAAGGAACATTACTACATAGTATTTCAATAAGCTATGAGTTATTAGTGCGATCAGGAGGTTGCCCTCTGAGGTGCGTTCAGGAATGGGAAAGGGAATTGGAGAAGTCCTTCAGTCCAGAACAGCGACAATGCATATACAGGCGAACACACGAAACATCAATATGTGTGAGAATACAAGAGACAAACTATAAGATCTTCACAAGATGGTATAGGACACCAGAAAAGTTAAGCAACATTTTTGCAGAGGTATCAGATAAATGCTGGAGGTGCCAGGGAAGCAAAGGAACGATGCTACATATATTCTGGGAGTGCCCAATGCTAAGGAGTTTTTGGGCAGAGATTAAAAGAGCTTTACAGTTTTGCTCAGATTATGAGATTCCGGAAGATCCGGAATTCTATCTTCTGCATTTAAACCAAATACCAGAAAAAGCCTATAGGGAAATGATTATATGCCATCTATTAGATGCCGCTAAGGCCTGTATAACGAAGAGGTGGAAGTCACCAGTTCCACCAACAGCGGAGATGTGGATATGTAAAGTTAGGGAAATAAGCAAATTAGAAGAGTTAGTCCTGACAACACAATATAAAAGGGAAAAATATTTAAGAACGTGGACTCCTTGGAAGTCCTATATGGACTACAGGGGGGAAGGTTAAGGGGGATAAGGCTGAATGGTATAGAAGGAGCCCGGGAACTTGGATTGGGTATATGTGGGATTTAATGAGAAACCACAGGAATATGGAGAAGGGTCGGAGGAGAGGGAAGTAGGGTGGGTTTTTTTTTTGTTTTTTTTCTCTCCCTTTCTTCTCAGGGATGTTGGGAACGGGGAGAGATACGTAAGAAGGAGATATATGTTTGATTTTGACAACAAGGTAAAAGGGGATGTATAATAATAAGATGGACTGTGACTGTTGTTTTGTAATAATGTTCTGTTATGTATTATTTTTTTTTATATTTATGTGTTGTACTGATTTGTTTTAAAATAAAAAAAGAATTATAATCGAAAAAAAAAAAAAAAAAAGATTTGGAAGGAAATTAATGAGGGGCGGGTAGAGGGACCTTTTGGGGTTCCCATTTGAAAATTTCCGTTTGTCACCGCTGGGGGTAGTTCCTAAGAGAGAACCTAATTCTTTTCGCTTACTCCATCACTTGTCATTCCCAAAAGGGCAATCTTTGAATGATGACATAGACACGTCTTTATGTTCAGTTTCATACGCTACATTTGAAGAGGCAATTGAGAAAATCAGGTTGTGTGGTCCAGGGGCTCTGCTAGCTAAGTGTAACGTCTCACGAACAATTTTGCACTAAATACAATTGTGCTTCTTTCCCAGTTAACTCTCATCCGTTACTTCCTTCCCAAACCTTCTTCCTGAAGAGTCTCTCACTTGAAGTTCAACTATAGTTACTTCCTTCTTTCTAATTAGCCTGTGACTTCCTGTTAAGCTGCTGGGCGGCCTATTTAAGCTCCTAGCACTAACCAGGAAGTGTTCCTTTATTTTGGCTGACAAAACGCCTCTGTCGGTTGGGTATCCAGACGCACCTGCTTTGAACTTCCGCTTCCTGACCTGGACCAGGAGTCTTCACTGCCTGCTTCACCAGCCTTACCCGCCTGGACCCTTGGAGCCTGACCTTATGCCTGCATCATTCACTTCAGTATCGCAAGTACCCTGATGTTGTTATGCATTGCTATCCTTTGAACTGTCCTGCTTGCTAATTATGTATGCTATATTACTTTGAGGACTTTGCCGTTAAGGTTATTTACATGCCACGCATGCTCGGCAACTTCTGCATTTAACTAGTATCAGTTCTACCTGGACTTTATACTTATTGTTTGAGTTTTCACTGGCGCCTATGAAGGAATAAGCGCCATGTTTCTTGACTGAGACTGTGATGGTAGGATTCCAAACTCTCTGCACACAAGAGAGTGAAACCTGGGTCCGAAACTGAGTAGTCTCCGCAGTTGAAATCCTAACTCTCAAATAATATCCGGCGTAACGTTACACTAAGGCTGCTATAAAGTCAGCATTCCGTCTGTTTCCCATTTCCCCTGTGGCGTTTAACTCCTTAGGTTTTCAGTTTGACGACTGTTTCTTTTTTGATAAATGTCTCCCAATGGGCTGTTCGTTATCATGTGCTTATTTTGAAGTTTTTTCCACCTTTTTGCAGTGGGTAGTTTGGGCCAAATCCTCAAAAGAGATACGACAGAATAACTGCTGTTACTCCTTTGTATCCCTGGTCCTAACTATGGAACTGATCCACAGAATCAGTTTTCCATAGTTAGGGAGAAGATCCGGCATATGTAATTGAATTACACTGCCGGATCTTAGGATGCAGTACCGCATCCGCCGCTGGGGGCATTTCGTGTCGAAATGCCGCCTCGGGTATGCAAATTAGCACTTACGGAGATCCACAAAGCTTTTCTGCTTCGTTTTTTCTCCGTAAGTATTAAGTTGCATACGCAAAATTAGGGCTGCTTTTACATGGTGTAAAGTTAGTACACCATGTAAAAGCAGACCCTTCTGTCTAGCGACGCGTTTTTTTTTTAATTTGAATTATTTTTTTCACGCCGTTTTTTTTTTTCCCGACGCAACTTTATTGACCCGTCGCAATCCACAAAGTAACGTAATTTCGCGCTATGCACGTCGGGAAAATGACGTCACGAGCATGCGCAGCATTGCCGGCGCGGGAGCGCGCCTCATTTAAATGGGAATCGCCCCCATGAAATGAGGAACGCCTTGCGCCGGCGGAATTTAAGTTACACGGCCAGAAATTTCTAGGTAAGTGCTTTGTGGATCGGGCACTTAGGTAGAAATTTTAAGGCAGTGTAACTTAAATTATAAATTCGCCGTTACGCCGGGTCTTTGTGGATTTGGCCCTTTGTTTCCAAGCAGGGGTACACAGTGTGGTGCACTACTTAGATGACTTTTTATTTATTGATCCAGCGGATGATACGTGTTGTGCGAACTTGTTGAGTACTTTTCAGTCTTTGGCGCAGACTTTCGGCATACCACTGGCGGAGGAGAAAACATGCGCACCAGTTTCCTCTTTAGAATTTTTGGGGATACATATTGACACAGTGAAGATGAAATTCAGCCTGCCTGAGACGAAAATTAAAAAATTGATGTTCTTGTTGGCACGTTTTATGCAAAAGAAAAAGGTATTGTTAAAGGAGCTGCAGTCCTTATTAGGCATTTTGGCTTTTGCATGCAGCATTATGCTGATGGGGCGCATCTTTTCTCGAAGGCTTTCATTGGTCGCGGCAGGTATAAAATCCCTGTTCGCGCACATTTGTTTAATGGTTTCTCTGAAGGAGGACCTGCGTGTATGGCCGAGATTTCTGGAATCTTACAATGGGAGATCGTTTTTTTAAAAGGATTTTGTGTTCGCCCCTGATTTAAAATTATTTACAGACGCATCAGGTTTCAAGAGTTTTGGAGCTATTTGGGGGTCCCATTGGTATTGTGCAGCCAGATTCCTGGATACAACTGGGTGCTACTAGAAATATAGTTCTACTAGAGCTGTTCCCGGTTTAAGTGGCCATGGAATTATGGGACGAGTCGTTTGCAAATCAGCGTATTTTGGTGGAAACGGACAACAAAGGTGTGTTATTTGCTGTAAACTGTCTTTCATCTAGCTCTTTATGGGTGGTAAAAGCTTTATGGCAAATAGTTTTTCTTTGTTTAAAATATAACATTTGGCTAAAAGCCAAGTACACCCCTGGCATACTTAACACGCTCGCTGACTCTGATGGACCGCTTTCGGAGCTTGCTGCCAGAGGCAGACGAGGTGGGCGCCAGGTGCCCAGACCACTTATGGTCGATAGTATGAACTTGGCTGCCGAGGCGATTAAGAGTTCCGTGGCGCCCAAGACATGGGCAGGCTATTCGGCCTCCTGGAGGAATTGGACGGTTTTCGCTAATAATTCAGGTTTCAATAGCAATACGCCGTCGGAAGGCGGGCTACTGGCTTTGTGGCATATCTCATGGAAGATGGTTTTTCTTGCAGTCATTTAGTGAGATCATTGGGGGGTATTTCATTTTTCTGTCGACTGAAAGGTCTGCCATCTTGCATTTCATATTTTTCAATCAAGCAGGCAATTAAAGGGTACAGAAGGAGAACCTTTGTAGCAGATGACAGAAGGCCAATTTCGCTTGACATACTGTCCGGCTTGTGTGCCGGGACTAACATGGTGTGTTTTTCAGATTATGAAGCACTGCTTTTTAAAACCGCTTTCGTATTAGCGTTTTTTGGTGCGTTCCGGATTTAAGAATTGGTACCAGATTCCAAATATGGTGGCTTGGGCATCTGCTCGGAGCATGTGGTGGTGGAAGGTTCTGTGGTGCACATTTGGCTACAACGCTCAAAGACGGATCAGTGTGGTAGAGGTTCTTGGATTACCTTACAGGCTCAGATCAATGAGGTGGTATGTCCGGTATCCTTGGTTCGTCAATTTTTGAAGGTAAGACCGCAAGGTAATGGCCAATTTCTTATACACAATAATTTAGCACCTTTATCCAGATACCAATTTAATTTTGTTTTCAACAAATGCCTGGGTTTATTAGGTTTACAAGGTTTAAAACTTTCTTCACATTCTTTCCGGATAGGTGCAGCTTCTGAAGCAGCTAGAGGGGGTATGGAAGAGTCTGCTATTAGAGAAATGGGGAGGTGGAGGTCGGATTGTTTTAAATTATATATAAGACCTAAATTGTTTGTTTGATTTTCAGATTTACATCGCACTGTTTGGATTCTGGGACATTCGTTCATACACTGGGCTCATAAGAGAGCGGCTCATCGTCCTTATACGGTAAATTTATCACTACAGCCGGATTCCTACAGGTTGCTTTGGAAAGGAGTGCGTGGCCTCCAGTGGTATCAGTTATATTTAAATTTATCACGTTTATTTCCGGTTTGGCCTCCTCCCTCTATTTTGGTGCTGCACTTAGGAGGTAACGATTTAGGGAATCTCAGGACTTTCAATCTTTTAGGTTTGATCAAACGGGATCTGCTCAGATTTCATGCCACTTCCCCAAATACAGTCATCATATTTTCGGAGATAGTTCCTCGCCTGGCATGACTCTCCTCTAATATGAGGAGGGTGATGGAGCGGATGAGGAATAGGGTGAATAGGGCCATGGAGAAATACATGCCCACCATTGGTGGGCTATCTTATCGGCATATCGATCTGGAGGGTGGTGTTCCCGGTTTCTATAGATCTGATGGGGTTCACCTTTCAGAAATAGGCTTGGACTTGTTTAATCTGGGTTTGCAAGCCGGTATTGAAATGGCCGCGGTGGTGGGGGTGGGCCGGGCTTGAGGCAAGCCCGCCTGGTGGGGACTGTTTGTTGTTAAATAAAATGGTGTGTACTGTCTGCCCGAGTTCTAAATAACTAGGCAGGATGCTTGGTGTTTATTGATAAATTGAAAGGATGAGTTTAATAAATAAAGTGGTTTTTGTTATGATGATTAAACCAATAAAGGTACCGCGGCCAATATATTTGCCAAAAAGAGATAAATGGTGTATGTTTTTTATTTACTAGTTATAATAGGTTATTAAGATGGGTGCTGGTGTGTGTGTGGCCTACAGTCTCATGGCTGTGGAATGAATCATCTGAGTTTCCATTATTTCTTATGTGGAAATTTGCTTTGATATACAAGTGCTTTAAATTAAAAGCATGTTTCTGGAACGAATTATGCCTGCAATCCAAGTTTTTTTCTGTATTCCTAAACCTCCACAAAACCTGGATACAGGGTTGGAGATTCTGTCCCACCAAAGACACTATGGAATCTCCAAACTACAGAGCCCCATGCAGGAATATCAAAACTAGAAGAAAGCTGCAAAAGCAGTTTTGTCCAGTCCACATCTATGCTCTGCAGTCCTGTACCGAGTCAATGAGCACACCCTGTGTCCGCCAAACGACCAACTTCACAGTGACAGCATCTCATACTGTGATACTTTATAATACTTCTGGGGACAGTTTTCTCTTAGAACAGGGATAGTCTGTTTTGGGAAAAGGATCCCTGGAGGATATGTATGCACAGACAGCCCTAGTATTGGCCTACCTTGGGAAACAACAGCAAATGGGCAAAGATTGCTCACATGTCCCTCACCAAAGGATCTATGTCTAAAATATTTGCTGTGTGGATGTGACAAACACTTATCTCCATATTGCTATAATATGATTATTTACTAAATCCAGTACCATCTAGTGGACATGAAGCATTTTTTCTTGATTGAGCAATTTCTGGGAAAAATACGTAATGACGGACATTAGACGGGCGCTAGACATTGATGAAACAGGCACTACATGCATTTGAGAAAATACCTAAATTTTCATTCTCATTTAGTTGAAATTTGTCACATTCACACAGAATACATTTTAAAAATAAACCCCTGGTGTGGCCTTTGTCCTAACGAATGTAGTTGTCAGGAATAATTGTGTGCGTCTCTGTAGATTTTGAATCATTTCCTGATACAGCTTCCAATGTTTATGTACCTGTGTGCTATGGATCAGAGTACTGTAATATGACACACTGATTATCTTCAAGGCCAGGCAGCTGATATTAGCTTGAATGTACTGTAAAACTTCAAAGGTGGTTAATGCAATCATATTCAGATTACATGCTCATTTGTCTCCTAACTAGCTATTACTGACTTTATACATGCAGTGCTTGTTATATGAATGCAGTTTATTTTTTGTTTACAAAAGTTTATTTGTATATAAATGTGGATAAGCAAACACATATTAAGAACATATGGACAGTACATATTTCAGCATAGTTTCATTGAAAATCAAAACATACAACAATATGACTTAGTCAAGTAGTGCCTATGTGACATGAAAATAAGTACTTGTTACTTCATAAAACACAAGGTTAAATATTTAAGAGACATCGGAGATGTAGGGGGCAAGAGTTATGGGAGAAGGGGTGGTAACCGAGTGTAGGTTTATTGACCAGAGGGCCAACTAGACCATTTAGAGTCAAATATTTGTAGACTATCATTGAGGGTATGAAAAATTCTCTCAGTAAGTTTTAGGATCTCCATCCTATCTAACACCTGTTGCCAAGATGTGTTATTGGATCTCCAGTTCAGTGCAATCATCCACTGCACCGAACTACATAGGGAGTGTAGTAGTCTAAGTTGTGGGGTGGGGATGTCAGGGACCTCAGCATATAGAATGCAGATTTGGGGAGTGAGGGAGATTTTATGACCACTTGTCTCCTCAAATTTCTCTGCAGTAGTTCTCCAAATTTGTTTGAGGAGTGGACAGCTCCAAAATGTGTGTAGCATAGTGCCCTGTTCAGAGCAGCCTCTGAAACAATTCGGGGAGACAGATGGATAGAAGGAGTGCAGTTTATGGGGTGTGAGGTACCACCTAGAAAATATTTTAATCGGTGTTTCCCTAAAGGAGACAGCCTTATTGCATTTCCGTAAGTTTTCTGCCATGGTATACCACGTTTCCGGGGGGAAAGTGACTCCCAAGTCCGATTCCCAATGTAGCATTTGTGGAGATTTTATCTCCATTCTAAGGTTATTAATATAACTGTATATCAGAGAAATCATCCCTTTGTCCCGAGATGAGGATAGACATATTCTCTCAAATAACGTTTTGTTAGGGAGGGTGGTTAGTGAGAAATGGTCTGCATAGAAAGTTTTTATGAGTTCGTAGCTTCCTATTTCCGAGCGGGGGAGACCATGGTCCCTTTGAATCATCTCAAAGGTTTTAAACTTCCACTTAGATTGTAGTGAGGCTAGGGTGGTTAGGTTTTTATCCAGCCATAGTGAAAAGTGCCTTCTGTTAGTGAAGGCTAAGTTGAGTCTAACGTCACCTAAAAAGGAGGTAAGAGGGGATACAGGGGAGGAGAGCAGGAAGGGGATCTTAATTTTAACCCATAGTTGGAGTAGGTGTGCTACTACTAGGTTCAGTTTGGAGAGTTTCTTATAAAGGACGTTGTTTGACCACAGGATACCTTGAAGGTGATATGGGAGGACAGAGGTGGTTTCAAACCTCATCCAGGGTATGTCCTGTTTAGGGGAAAACCATTGTGATAGTTGGGAGATTTTTGTGGCCAGATAATAGTGCCAGAGGTTGGGAAGGCCTATACCGCCCTTTGATTGAGGTCTGTGTAGAAGTGCGTAACTATACCTGGGTTTTTTACCCTCCCATATGAATTTATTGATTGATCTCTGAATGCCTTCAATTTTAGTTTTGGGTACCAGTATGGGAAGGGAACGAAAATAGTATAAAAGTTTAGGAATTATGCTCATTTTGATAGCACAAACTCTTCCCAGGAAAGAGATGTGATGGGAGGACCAGGAGTTCATGAGGTGATCGATACGTGCAATGATAGGGGGGTAATTTGCCTTGTACAGTTGTGAGTATAAGGAGGTGATATTAACTCCCAAATATTTTAATGAGTGGGGGTTCCAAATAAACGGGAAATTATTGCCCAATCTGGTCAACAAGTCAGGGGGTAGGTTTAGTGAAAGAGCTGAGCACTTATTTGGATTAACCTTTAGACCAGAGACTTCGTGAAAAGTCTTCAGGGTATTTAACAATACTGGGATGGAGAGGAGGGGTTCGGTGAGGAACACCAGCGCATCGTCTGCGTATAAACTAATCTTGAACTCCGAGTCCTTTATAGGGTATCCGCGTATGTCGCTATTGTGTCTGATCGAATGTGCTAAGGGTTCAATGGCTAAGGCGAAGAGGAGAGGGGATAGGGGGCATCCCTGCCTGGTTCCTCTGCTCAGGGGGAAGAATTCTGAGTTGTGGCCTGGAATTTTGATGCGTGTCTGTGGGGCATGGTAAAGGGCATTGAAACCCTGTAAAAATTTGCCTGTGATACCAAATTTGGGAAGAAGTTTATTTAAGTAGGACCAGCTGACGCTATCAAATGCCTTGTGAATATCCAAACTCAAGAGGCAAGCCTGTTTCGAGTTTAGATTAGCATCTTGCACTATGTTAGTCACTAGCCTTATATTGTCTACTATCTGCCTACCCGGGATGAAGCCAGATTGATCTTGGTGTATTAATGGGGAAATAACATAGGCAAGTCTGTCGGCAAGAATTCTACCAAAAATCTTGAGATCATTGTTTAAAACTGAGATGGGGCGGAAATTTTGTGGGAGAGTGTGGTCCTTATCAGGTTTGGGAATTAGGGAGAGGTTTGCCAATAGCATCTCGTCTGGGAATTGATTACCTTCTAGGACATAATTAAAGAGTTTCATAAGGCCGGGTGCTAGCTGGGTGGCAAATTTCTTATAATAGGAGGTTGTAAAACCGTCTGGGCCTGGGGCCGTTGAAGTCTTGAGGGATTTAATTACATTGGCTATCTCCTCTGTAGTACAAGGTTTGTTCAAGGATTCGGACTGGTTGGGATCAAGTGAGGGGAGTCTAATGTCATTTAGCCACGAGTCTGCAATTGTATTTGGATTTGTACCTGGGTCCGACAGCAGTTTTTTGTAGAAGTCTGTGAATATGCTAAGTACTCCTTTGGGGTGTGTCACCATGTTACCCTGGGTGTCACGCAATTTGTAAATATGGGTAGGATTGGTGTCTTGGGTTAATTTTCTGGCAAACATTGCCGAGGGAGAGTTACTGTGTAACAGAAATTTAGCTCTCGAGAATCTCAGGGACCTTTCTGTGTTGGTTGACAATATGTTATCTAGGGTCTTACGTTTGGATTGGATCTGTTGTGTGATCTCAGGTGAAACAGAATGATGTAATTTGTGATATAGTTGATTTAGGTCATTTGTCAGTTGTCTTATAGTCGCCAGTCTTTCCTTGTTTTTTGTAGCAGCTATCTGAATGATTTGTCCCCTAAGGACTGCCTTATGAGCTACCCAAACGGAGGAAGGGGGTGTGATTTCATTATTGTTGTCTTCAAAGTAGTTGTCTATATGGGATGCGATCAAGTCTCTATTTTTCAAATCTGTTAGTAGGGCATCGTTGAGTCTCCAGGTGTATGTCGAGGGGGCGAGGCCTATGTGCGAAGTATCAAAGGATATAATGTCGTGGTCTGACCATGGGCAAGGGTGCATATGCGCGTGTGAAGAGTTGGCCAACAAAACAGGGGTGCAGTAGATATAGTCTATTCTGGCATAGCACTCATGCGGGTGTGAATAATGGGAAAAGGCCTTAATTCCTACATTGTGGGCCCTCCAAGTGTCAATTAGCTGATTATTATTGAGCAGCTTATTAATAGTTTTCGAAAATGATTTCGAAGAGGGTGAGATTTTGCTTCTATCTAATACTGAGTGTGCTGTTAGGTTAAAGTCACCACCCAGGATCATATGTGGTGAGTGGTATCTATCCAGAATATTGAAAAAATTTGAAAAAAACGTCGTTTGGGATTCGTTTGGGGCGTAGATAGAAGCAATTGTTATCCCTTTGTTGTTAATGGTGCCTTTAAGGATAATAAATCGGCTATCTGGATCTTTATAAATTTGTTGAACGTCGAAAATGATTGAGTTTCGAATAAAGATTGCGACCCCGCGTGTTTTGTTAGAGTGGGTGGTGTAATAATGCTGGCCAAATGTTCTATTGAAAAATGTGGGGTGGTTAGCCGTGGCAAAATGAGTTTCCTGGAGTAGGATAACGTCTGCTCCAATTCTCTTGTAATGTTGGAATGCTTTTTTCCGTTTGTGGGGTGAATTAAATCCTTGTGTGTTGTGGGAGACTATTTTAAGGACCATGAGACCATAATAAGAGGACTATCAGCTGGGCGTATCCTATTAGGACAGCATGCCACAAAATAATGTTGTATAACAATTTTGTTATATCACACTGACAATTGCCATTATGGAAAGATGTATGTTCATATGGAAAGGGTGAGTTTAGGTCTTTTGAAATATGTGTAGCTGAGAAGTCACAAGAGGCACGATGTGACAGCAAGAAACCAGCGTAAAAAAGGTATTTAGATGACTGTCTCTGAACAAGCTTATCTGAAACAAGTAAGGCCCTAGTGGCCAACAATATGCATAATATAGTTATCACATTAGTAAGATACATTTTGGGGACAGGAGATGTCCTGTCAAACATTTTACAACAAATAGTTGTATAAGGTGGGACTGAAATGTCCCTGGACCACAAACTGCTCGGGTGATGTCCCATCCGTGGATGGAGCAGCAATCGAGAACAGCTGCGGAAGTGGGGTCAATCTAGCGACGACGGATGTTCTAGGCATCTTGAAATAGGTGCATATAAAAAGAAAAAAAGATTACTAGAGAAAAAAAACAATGGTGCATTGTTAGAATACAAAATTATCATATGACTGGGAGAAGCGGTCAAGAAAGGGAAAAAAAAAGAAAAAAATTAATACAACATGAGAAAATGAAAAAAAAAAATTGTTTCTCCCTTTCAAAAAAAAGGTTGTGAAGGGCGGGAACCCCCCTCCTACCATCATGTGCTGTTGAGCGGAATGTTCCATCCAGGACTAGTTATGTGGAGACAAAAGGAGTAGGGGAGTGCGTGTAGTCCCAAAGGGGCAACCTGGCCACCGCAGATTCACATGTAGGTTATGATAGGAATAGAAAAAAAAAATTATATATATATTTGCCCGCAGAATAAGTGGGTAAAAAAGAAAAAGGAAAAATCCTATTATTGTAAGGACTTAGTTAGTCAACAATACGCAGCGGTCCAGAGTTCCTTGAGCACGTCGAACATCTGGAGCAGCGGAACGGTATACTGTCGGTATACAGCGTCGGCTGTGGAGGATCATCTGGATTCAGAATGTGTCAAGCTTGAAAGGAATGGATCAGTCTCCTCTGGTCCCTCTGGTTACGTCTGGTAGGCGGGGTCGACCAAATGGGTGAAGGCCTGGGTGTTGCAGGTGGACGGGCAGGGGTGTTTTGGGTGATCAGGCCCAGCTTTACCAGGAGCTCCTTCCCTTCAATGACATTGTATACCGTGTATGTCGATCCGTTATGTGGGATCGTGAGCTTAAAGGGGAAACCCCAACGGTATCTAATTCTGGCAGCCTGCAGCACAGTGGTAACTTCCTTCATCCTGCGCCTCCTGTCCAGGGTTGCAGGTGATATATCTGGGTAAATCTGGACCCTCTTGCCATCCATATGTAGGTTGTGGGAATTTCTGGCAACGCGCATGATGTCCTCTTTAATCAGAAAGTCCCTCATACACATCACTATGTCCCTGGGGGGGCCTTCCGGGGGAGGTTTAGGGCGCAGTGCTCTGTGAATTCTGTCACAAATAAAGGCTGAAGGGGGTTTATCCGGTAGCAGTTCTTGAAAAAATTTTGCGACTGCAGGCATCAGGTCTGTGACTGTCTCAGGGACCCCACGCAGCCTAATATTATGGCGGCGATTTCTATTATCAAGGTCCTCGACCTGTGCCTGCATAAAGGCAAAATTGTCTGCTAAGTTTTCAAAGTCCCTCCTGAGATCATTGTGAGCAAGGGAGAGCTCATCATGCTTTGTCTCTAGCATGTCTGTACGGCTGCCTATGCTAGCAATTTCCTGAGATAGAGCCGCTGTGGATTTGTGAACTTCTTGTTCAATTTTATCCACCAATTTATTAAAAACCGCGGTCAGGCTATCATCTAGGTCCGCCTTGGACAACGGTGGATTGTACTCACTGTCACGAGGGCGAGCAGAGGTTGCCTTGGATGGATGGTCCTCTGTGCAGGGCTGTGTCCACATGTGCTGGTCGGCGCCATCTTGGGACGTCTGCTTGCTTCTCTGCTCCATGGTGAGGAGAAAGTTTGTTAAAGTATGCCCTGAGTGCCGATTCCGCTTCTTCCTAGCGGATGGCATGCACTGGATGTTCCCGCAGGGGTGCTGGGTGTATTCGCTGCTGAAAGGGCTAAATTGCCCTGGGGAATCCGCCTAGAAAGCCCGGGTCTCTCGGAGCACGGCTCAGGCCAGTCCGGTCAGCATCGCGCCGCGCATGCGCCCCCATGAATGCAGTTTAAATGAACTGAAAATGTAAAATGAAAACTAATAACAATAGACAGGCTTTTTAGTGGATACTTCTGTTCATATACATCTTAGATCTCAGCATTGCCAATGGTTGCTAAGGAATTTTTCGTAGGGAGGTATTCTATGCATTAAATTCCTAGTAGTATTCTGTAAGGTGTGTAAATTATCCACCACAATATTTCTATCTGGCCGATCTGTAAGGCAAAATGATATTATTTCCGTGTAGAGAATTGGACTAGTTCAACTTTTGTGGGGTATAGGAGAATTTGCCCACATCCCTAATGTAGACAGCAAAACAAAAAACAGAAATCCTCTGGTGGGACTTTTAAGGGCAAAAACTCCTATTCGGCGTAAACAGATGAATATACAAAAAAAATAATTTTAATCGTACAATTGTACGATTACAATTAATTTTTTTTATATATTCATCTGTTTATGCCTAATTGGAGTTTTTGCCCTTAAAAGTCCCACCAGAGGGTTTCTGTTTTTTGTTTTATTTCTGTGTAATTGTTTGTATAAATTATTAAGACAAACAGAACAAAATTGAGACTTTGTACATAGAACAAAAATGTTGATGTTGTAATCTTTTTATTACTTTGATGAGTAGATATGAAGTTTGAATCTGGCACCAGTTCCTCTGTTTGCAGATTCTCAATAATCTGTAAGTGATCTTTCATCAAACCAGTGGCATCACTAGGGTTGGTGTCACCCTCCCCCCCCTCATCAGACCAGCTCAGGGTGGGTGGGTGTCTCACTCAGCTACTATGCCTATATCTAATATATTATATCTGTGTCCAGCACATAGGTGTGCACAGTCTATTGGATTAGGGTGTGCACCCCAAAACTCAAACACATGCATATGTGTGCATGTGCATATATACTGACAGCGTCAGTGACAGAGATTGCTCAGTAGGGCAGTGGACAGTGTCAGTATTTTTTATTTTTTATAATTTTTTTACAATTTTAAGGGGGCATGGTGAAATATCAAGGGCTAGATGGGGGAATCTGCATCACACAGGGTGATTAGGGTGTGCCCAGGCACACCTGGCACACCTATGGTCCAAAACAAAAAAAATGGAGTAGCGCTAGAAAATGGAGTAAGGCCTTCAAAGGACAGAAGGCTATATAAACACAATGTCTATCAAGGTGGTGTGATATACAAAAGTGAAGAAAATCATTAATGAAAGTCCATGTGAAGAACAGATTCAGAGCGTGACGCCCCAATGTGATTCAGGTTATGTGAAGTCTGATTCCAATAAAGAGATACGACTTGCTGACCCTTACCGCAAAGAAAGATCCTAACGGACCAAGTCAAGCTGGATTCACTGGGTATGCTGGAGAGGATCCTCTCTGTATATACAATCCCTCCAGGGGTCACCAATCGATCAGTGAAACGACCAAATAAAAAAAAAAAAACTCTTATAGTGTAAATCCGTGTGTGATGATCATAAACATGTATCCCCAGTGACTGGTAATAGACAGTGTGAACATAAACAAACCACCACCAGTACACACACTGACCCTTACCAGAGCCACTGATCCATCAGGATCAGTCAAAGCATAGGGGATAAACACAGTAGGCAGCGATGGGACGTCTCAGCCAATGTTGGAACAGGAGATGCAGCAGGTAGAATATGTGAGAGGAGGAAGAAAGACTCACATAGCGTAATACCGTAGCGATATTTAATAAAATAAAGTAGTAACACTTACAATTGGATAAAAAAATAACAGCAGGGTATGAGAAAAGCCGGCCGGCGTGTCAGAACGGATCCTCAGATTGCGGTGACGTCAGCACGTCGCCTCCCAACGTTTCGTCTGCTCTAGACGTGGTCACGGGAATGAGGAGACGTGCTGCGTCACCGCATATAAACGTAAAGTGGGCGGAGAGTCAACTGGACAGCAGTCTCTGAAGATCGTCCGTCCACCATCTTGCTTAAGGGAAAAAGTCAGGGAAACGAACGTGATTACAGCATATGCTCCCAGACTATTAACAAATTATACATAACCAACAACAGGAACCTATGACGATCCTATCGAAGGAACCATAAAGAAAAAATTGTATTGTACAAGGTTCAAAAGACATGTCTGATGAACAAAGAAAAGAAAAATAGAAAAATTAATTATATATCATCTGAGGCTGGTGTCCAATTGGCTGACCCAAAAACAACATCATATTCACAAGTGATCCAAGAATATATAAATTAAAAAGGAGATTAAAATTAAAGAGGATATCATACAGATCAGGTTATTGACAAAAAAGACATATATATATCCTCTAAACTAATGCCCACTCAGCAAACCGAATCGCACCAACACAATTGATTATGGTCATTAGTAATTATCACAAAAATAGTGTCATATATGCAGCCACAAAACAGACATGACACAAGCAAATGTGTAGGGATCAAAAGTTTGCGAATAATGACCTAATTAAAAAACTGCACAAATTATGCTGTATTAATAAAAAGCAAAAAAAAAAACGCATAATTGTGTTATTAAAAATTCTTAAAAAAATTATCAAATTAAAAACACCTAAAACAATTATCAATAAAGGAAGACATCATGCACCTAAGCGTTATCAATAAAACAATTGACATCTACCTCTATGTTCATACCGTGAGGTTCATAACATTTTAATTGGTGAATCCACATCATCTCTGACTGTGAGATACTCCTCACAAGGTCACTCCCTCTCCAGTGTGCCTGAAACTTTTCAATTCCCAAAAAAATTGTGCCCGTGGGATCCTTATTATGAGCCAACAAATAGTGTTTGGACACAGAATGATTTGGGAAACCGTTATAAATATTTGTGAGATGTTCATTCAACCTTATATGGAGGGGACGTTTAGTCCTTCCCACATACTGGAGTCCACATGGACATTGGAGTAGATACACCACTCCCACAGTAGAGCAGGTAATGAATGTTTCGATAGGAAACCTTTTGTTTGTATGTCTAGATCCAAAGCTGATCGTTTTCTTAGAGATTTGGCGATTGACAACACAAACATTACATTTGCCACATTTGAAAAAACCCACCAGGCCCGATAAAAACATAGAAGGGATCCTGGGTGGATCCAAAACGTTGGGTGCCAACTTATCCTTCAAGGATGTCGAACCCCTGAAGATGACCCGGGGTCTATCAGGTAGTATGGCACCCAAGATTTTGTCACTCTTGAGTACGTGCCAGTGTTTACTGATGATGTGTTTAACACTGGCATGTTGGCAACAATAATCGGTGACAAAAGGGGTTCTATAATTACCCCCTTGATCATCTCGGGGTTTAACACAAAGTAAATCCTCGCGGTTGGTTTTGGTCACCAAATCCAATGTGTCAATCAGAGAATTTCGATCATAACCCTTTTCAACAAAGCGTTCTGTTAGAACCCCAGCCTGATCAAGAAAAACACTATGTTTACTGCAGTTCCTTTTCAAACGGAGGAATTGTCCTTTAGGCACAGCTTTAAGCCAAGTGGCATGATGACAACTGTCACTTGGAATGAAGGCATTCCTGTCCGTACTTTTAAAATAGGTGGCAGTGGTGAAACCATCTTGATCTGCAGAAATAGTTAGATCCAAGAAATTGATTCTGTCCTTACTGGCCTCATATTTCAGTATAATCCCCCTATTGTTGGTATTGAGGAATGTCATAAAGGTAGATAGTTCATCCTCAGACCCTGTCCAAAGGAGGAGGATGTCGTCTATGTACCGAGCCCATAACCGAATATGGGGCCTAGTACCAACACCGACGACATCCTCCTCCCATTTGGCCATAAATAAATTGGCCAAACTCGGGGCATATTTGGCCCCCATCGCCACTCCCTTATCCTGCCTGTAAAGCAGGCAGGATAAGGGAGTGGCGATGGGGGCCAAATATGCCCCGAGTTTGGCCAATTTATTTATGGCCAAATGGGAGGAGGATGTCGTCGGTGTTGGTACTAGGCCCCATATTCGGTTATGGGCTCGGTACATAGACGACATCCTCCTCCTTTGGACAGGGTCTGAGGATGAACTATCTACCTTTATGACATTCCTCAATACCAACAATAGGGGGATTATACTGAAATATGAGGCCAGTAAGGACAGAATCAATTTCTTGGATCTAACTATTTCTGCAGATCAAGATGGTTTCACCACTGCCACCTATTTTAAAAGTACGGACAGGAATGCCTTCATTCCAAGTGACAGTTGTCATCATGCCACTTGGCTTAAAGCTGTGCCTAAAGGACAATTCCTCCGTTTGAAAAGGAACTGCAGTAAACATAGTGTTTTTCTTGATCAGGCTGGGGTTCTAACAGAACGCTTTGTTGAAAAGGGTTATGATCGAAATTCTCTGATTGACACATTGGATTTGGTGACCAAAACCAACCGCGAGGATTTACTTTGTGTTAAACCCCGAGATGATCAAGGGGGTAATTATAGAACCCCTTTTGTCACCGATTATTGTTGCCAACATGCCAGTGTTAAACACATCATCAGTAAACACTGGCACGTACTCAAGAGTGACAAAATCTTGGGTGCCATACTACCTGATAGACCCCGGGTCATCTTCAGGGGTTCGACATCCTTGAAGGATAAGTTGGCACCCAACGTTTTGGATCCACCCAGGATCCCTTCTATGTTTTTATCGGGCCTGGTGGGTTTTTTCAAATGTGGCAAATGTAATGTTTGTGTTGTCAATCGCCAAATCTCTAAGAAAACGATCAGCTTTGGATCTAGACATACAAACAAAAGGTTTCCTATCGAAACATTCATTACCTGCTCTACTGTGGGAGTGGTGTATCTACTCCAATGTCCATGTGGACTCCAGTATGTGGGAAGGACTAAACGTCCCCTCCATATAAGGTTGAATGAACATCTCACAAATATTTATAACGGTTTCCCAAATCATTCTGTGTCCAAACACTATTTGTTGGCTCATAATAAGGATCCCACGGGCACAATTTTTTTGGGAATTGAAAAGTTTCAGGCACACTGGAGAGGGAGTGACCTTGTGAGGAGTATCTCACAGTCAGAGATGATGTGGATTCACCAATTAAAATGTTATGAACCTCACGGTATGAACATAGAGGTAGATGTCAATTGTTTTATTGATAACGCTTAGGTGCATGATGTCTTCCTTTATTGATAATTGTTTTAGGTGTTTTTAATTTGATAATTTTTTTAAGAATTTTTAATAACACAATTATGCGTTTTTTTTTTGCTTTTTATTAATACAGCATAATTTGTGCAGTTTTTTAATTAGGTCATTATTCGCAAACTTTTGATCCCTACACATTTGCTTGTGTCATGTCTGTTTTGTGGCTGCATATATGACACTATTTTTGTGATAATTACTAATGACCATAATCAATTGTGTTGGTGCGATTCGGTTTGCTGAGTGGGCATTAGTTTAGAGGATATATATATGTCTTTTTTGTCAATAACCTGATCTGTATGATATCCTCTTTAATTTTAATCTCCTTTTTAATTTATATATTCTTGGATCACTTGTGAATATGATGTTGTTTTTGGGTCAGCCAATTGGACACCAGCCTCAGATGATATATAATTAATTTTTCTATTTTTCTTTTCTTTGTTCATCAGACATGTCTTTTGAACCTTGTACAATACAATTTTTTCTTTATGGTTCCTTCGATAGGATCGTCATAGGTTCCTGTTGTTGGTTATGTATAATTTGTTAATAGTCTGGGAGCATATGCTGTAATCACGTTCGTTTCCCTGACTTTTTCCCTTAAGCAAGATGGTGGACGGACGATCTTCAGAGACTGCTGTCCAGTTGACTCTCCGCCCACTTTACGTTTATATGCGGTGACGCAGCACGTCTCCTCATTCCCGTGACCACGTCTAGAGCAGACGAAACGTTGGGAGGCGACGTGCTGACGTCACCGCAATCTGAGGATCCGTTCTGACACGCCGGCCGGCTTTTCTCATACCCTGCTGTTATTTTTTTATCCAATTGTAAGTGTTACTACTTTATTTTATTAAATATCGCTACGGTATTACGCTATGTGAGTCTTTCTTCCTCCTCTCACATATTCTACCTGCTGCATCTCCTGTTCCAACATTGGCTGAGACGTCCCATCGCTGCCTACTGTGTTTATCCCCTATGCTTTGACTGATCCTGATGGATCAGTGGCTCTGGTAAGGGTCAGTGTGTGTACTGGTGGTGGTTTGTTTATGTTCACACTGTCTATTACCAGTCACTGGGGATACATGTTTATGATCATCACACACGGATTTACACTATAAGAGTTTTTTTTTTTTTTATTTGGTCGTTTCACTGATCGATTGGTGACCCCTGGAGGGATTGTATATACAGAGAGGATCCTCTCCAGCATACCCAGTGAATCCAGCTTGACTTGGTCCGTTAGGATCTTTCTTTGCGGTAAGGGTCAGCAAGTCGTATCTCTTTATTGGAATCAGACTTCACATAACCTGAATCACATTGGGGCGTCACGCTCTGAATCTGTTCTTCACATGGACTTTCATTAATGATTTTCTTCACTTTTGTATATCACACCACCTTGATAGACATTGTGTTTATATAGCCTTCTGTCCTTTGAAGGCCTTACTCCATTTTCTAGCGCTACTCCATTTTTTTGTATCAGATTTTATGTTAGTATAACATTTTTGAGTTAGCAGCTTGTTCACGATTTGTTTGTATTAGTAAGCGCACTTTTTTCCCTTTTTACACCTATGGTCCAGCAGCACCCCCCATCACCATCATCATCAGACCAGTTTCTGGATGGGGGTGGCTCATTTAGCTAATATAATATAGTGAGTGGTGTCTGTCTGATAACCAGGTCGGGGGAGGGGGGTGCTGCTGGACACAAATATATTATATTAGATATAGGCATAGTAGCTGACTGAGCTGGTCTGGTGTGGGGGGGGGAGTGGCTGGACACAGCTATATTATAATATATATATATATATATTAGATAGCAGACCACCTCAAACCCCCCCCTTCGCTATCAGAACAGCACAGGGTGCCAGACCTATACACTGAGTTCTCCCACACCAGCTCTCAGGTGGCGTGCCAGTACCATGGCAACCCTCCCTACCTATCACACCTCACCTCAGACTCGGGTCAGCGGTGGACACCCCCTTGCAAGCTGTCACCTTCCCCTCCCGCCTACCTGTTACACCATCAGCTTAGGGCCAGGACAGGTAAACTGTACTATACTCGCACATCCGTCACAGGCCGCAGCTGGAGAGGAGACGAGGACACTCAGTGTGAAGCCGCGCCGTCTGGGCAGAGATAGTGATTTGTCTGAGATGTTACAGGCTCACTCACTGGCTCAGCAGGGAAGTAGGTGGAAGGAGGAGGACACATGCCAGGCGCGGCTGTGGCGCTGGAGGTGTTCCCTTTGGGTTAGCTGAAAAAAAAAAATGCCAGGGCTTTTCTCACCCTCGGGAGAGTCGGACTGCACCCCCCAAAGTTTGTTAAAATTCTTGTAATACGCATAGATCACCCAGAGGGGAACGTTTTTTTCTCAACAAAAGTTACTCTTTGAATTTCTTATTTCGGAGATGTAAAATGTAAAAACAAAGTGCAGCATGTGTGCTGTCATTTCTATGAGTCACGCACACTGAGGAGGAATACTGTGGAGGGAATGCTGTGGAGGGAAGCCCAGTATTATGCACAGGCGTCATGCCTGCAATGTTTATAAATGTACATGAAGTATGTGACATAATTTTTGTGAGTCAAGCATGCTGTGTTCTACATTGACTAGAAGCCTGGAGAGAAAGAGGGAGGGGTTTTATGTAAGAGCAGAACTGTCTGATTGGGGTAAGTGGGGGCACCGCCAGCAACAAGGTAAGTTCTCCGCAGGCGAGGGTGGCATTCTGTAGCCCAGGGGGTGGTCATAGTGGGCAAGTGGAAAGACTGGGCAGCTCAGGACAATCAGTCACTTACTTGGTGGCAGCCCGATACATTAGAAATACACTGGCTCCTTCTTATAGACTTTCAGTGAAACTAAGGGGTCTATATATATATATATATAAACAATCACTTTGCAAATGTCTCAATGTTTGTACAAGTGTAACAAGTAAATGTGACTATTTGCTCACTTCTAAATGTTTTACTTCACACTGCAGTTGGAGATTTGTTTGTCTAAACACCCATTTTTTTGGCTGTTCGCACAGAAATCTCCATAGACGGTACGCAGTGCAGAAGTCTCCCTCATTTCCCCTGCTGGTTGAATGTTCTTAGCCTATAGTTCTAGGCTATTTTCTCTATTGTTAAATGTCAACTGTAATGGCAAAGTGATATTAGACACAAAAATAGTGCAAAAACAGTGTGAACTACCTTACCACTTCATGTTCTTTCACTCACATTTACTGCACACCCCCCTATCATGATTCTTTTTTTTTTAGCTTTCTGTCATAGCGTTTATGACAAGATTCTGGAAAAATTTGCTTTAAATGTGTTCATGATATGTCTTCTTCAAAAGCTGTCCTCCATTTGTATGTTGCTTTGATGTGGAAGTAAATCACTATGCTGCCTTTTACTTTTGCATTGCGATTGTACATTGCCCCTTTTATCAGTCATATGTAGTTTGTATCAAGGTGATGATACTTAGAAGAATTGGAATATTTGCCAATAACTGATAAAACCCATTATCTCTAAATTGTGTGTCTGATTGTTTAACCCTTTTTATTGGCACTTCCATAAAAGTTATAGTGAAGCAGAATTCCATATAGCGTGACAGGTCAACACATTTTATAGTGGCTGCATTTTTAACAAACCATAAGCTTATGCTTACTTTAACTACCTTGAATTAAGTAATAAGGTTGATTTACTAAAGGAAACTAGAACGTGCACTTTGCTAGTGCAGTTGCACTCATTTTCCCCAGAGCTTAGTAAATGCAGGAAAATGCGGGGAAGCTCTGCTGATTATTATGCAATCATGTGCAGGCAAAAATGCAGTATTTTTTATTTTCCTTGCACCTGTTTTTGTATTTTTACAAAGTGAAGCTTTAGCAAATTCTTTAAGCGCTGGGGAAAATAAGTGCAACCTTTAGTAAATTAACCCCAAGACTCTCCAGTTGATTGTTGGATTATTAAGCCTAGTCCACCCATTTAGTTTTTTTTTGTTCAACCCAGCAGGGCTTAACGATAAAAACCTGACAGCTCAGGAGTAGCTGCTGCACTAACTATCTGACATTAGTACAGTGATCTCCCCTGCAGTTCTATTGTGTTCTGACAGTGGGATGCCCCCCCCCCCCCACAGAACACTCCAGTCAGCGCTCTCAACCATTGGGAGTCGATCGGCAGACCTTTTTTCATCATGCTTCCGTCGTACCAACTGCAGTACACACGGGCCGAATGCCCCCTGACATTCCACCCATGTGTAGTAGGCTTTACTGTGTCCAGATTTGCAGGTATGATTTGACGGTCAATCCCATTCTCAACAATAAGTATGTCTCTACTCCTTCTTCATGTTGACTGTTTTTCATGAGCAGTCTCTCAGTGGCTCAGTAATACCCTGAAATGATTTCTTCAGTACATTGTTTTCTTCCTCAAGTTTTTTAATTATTTTTGACTAGCACCATGGGCACAAAGAAAATAACTCATCTCAATGACAGCCATTTTGGTGCAATCAGTTCACCCTAGTTAGCCTTCAGGGCCAGTAATTAGGTCAATCACCACCCTTTAGCGACTTAACAGTTTGGACACCTCACCAATAAAAAACAAAAAATAACTTGGCTAGTATACTGAATATATAGTTTGGTTATAGATAAATATAAAAAGTAAAGGAATGAAGGCAGCTGAAATAAAAAATGCCATGCACACAGCTGCAAATCGGGGGCAAATCGGATCATCAATCGCCAATTATGTAGCCGACCCTTGTTGTTATGTATCTGACCCTAAAAGATGAACTTGCTCTACACTGCCTGGGAGGCAAATAAGTGATTGCACACAACCATTAATATAGGGCTATATACTATTTCAGCCTGATTTTTCGCAAAGCACACACCAGATCTCTAACACACGCACATCCAATCAGTCTTCTGATGCCGCGTACACACGATCATTTTTCAGCATGAAAAAAATGTTGTTTTTAAAAAACGTCATTTAAAATGATCGTGTGTGGGCTACACATCATTTTTCAGGTTCTGCATTGCATGCTGCATTTTTTAACGTAGTTTTAAACGATGTTGTTTTTCGGGTTGTAAAAAATGATCGTGTGTGGGCTAAAACGACGTAAAAAACACGCGCATTCTCAGAAGCAAGTTATGAGACGGGAGCGCTCATTCTGGTAAAACTACCATTCATAATGGAGTAAGCACATTCACCATGCAAATCGTCTTTTACTAACACTGAATCAGCTAAAGCAGCCCAAAGGCGAATGGAACTTCCCCTTTATAGTGCCGTTGTGAGTGTTGTACGTCACCGCGCTTTTCTAGATCATTTTTTTAAAACGATGGTGTGTGGGCAACATCGTTTTTAATGATGAAGTTAGGAAAATTTCATTTTTTGGACATGCTGAAAAACAAATTTTTTTTTCATGCTGAAAAATGATCGCGTGTACGCGGTAGGGTTGTCCCGATACCGATACCAGTAAGAGAGGCGGCCGGTCCGCTGAACTGGTGCCTCCTGAGAAGCGACTTACCGGATCAGCACAAGAGACCGCTCTTGGGACAAGGTAAGATATTTTACTTTTTGGGTTAGACTTGATTAGGAATTTAGTATTTCATTAACAATTTAATGAACTAAGGGATTGAATACATACATACAATATAGAGATTGATCAAATGTTTATCTGTTCTCTGTTCAATCTGCTTTACCTTTGTTGAGGGGAAATAAGTGGTCACGTATTCCCCGTATAGATCCGTCTGTGGCCATCCTGGATAAGCAGACCAAGTGACTAGCCCGCGTTTTGGGAAGACGTGCTCAGGGCGTCCTGGCAGCAGTCAAGCACTGTGGGTGTTCCCTCTTGTGTGTGTGTTCTTGTTTGTTTCTCTGGTTTATTTGTTATTTGATATAGAGGTATGGTCCCTTACTAATATTGGGGTGTAAATAAAGAAAATTTGTTGATTGGATCCTAGATCCTGACAGCCTTGTAAGCTGCAGAAAATCCTGTGGGGACACATAAATACTCCTAGATCAAACTTTAATGAACCATCTGTTGATACAAGGGTGTGGCCTGATAGAAATCCAGGTAGCAGACAGAAGACATTTGGTGGACCCGCAGCGTCCAAACCAGCTTTGGATGCTGTATAAACCCTGAGTAGGCATATACTGTAAATACCCTTGTATCATGGACTAAGGATATTGGTGTTTTGATAGGAAGAGGGAACTGTCGGGAGAACTCAGTCAGTGTCAGTCAATATCCTGGTAATTCTGCATGTAATGAGGCATCCCCATTGACACCCTGACTGTCAGCGAATAACCCTTTTGCCATGCAATCTGGTTCTCCGCTGTTTGCTGTTCCCCCATGGTCACCTGGGTCACCTGTAGCTGTAGCCGGTCCTCCTATACAGTGGTGTATTTAGGTTTTGTGCTGCCCTAGGCCTGACTAAATTCATGCACTCCCTAATTTAAATACGACCCACACTTCCTGTCAAAGCCACACCCCTTCCAATTTAAGACCCGCCCTATCATCTGTAAACCACACCCCTTCCAGACCCCAGCCCCCTCCATCTCCCCCTAGCAGCAAAAATACCCCTTTCAGCACAAATCCTCACTCTCATATAACCCCTTCCAGTGAATATCATCCTTCCCAGCACAAATTACATCTTTTGGCACAAATCCTCCCCATCTCCCCCTTCCAGCATAAATCCTCACGTTCAGAAAAAAAAAAACCCTCACCTCAAACCTGTGCCTCTTTCTCTCCCCTCCCAGTACAACCCCCCCCCCCCCAGCTCTTTCTCTGTAAGAGCAGCCTGCTCTGCTGGGACTTGTAGTGCCCTCTGGGGGGCTGAAATATGGCAGGCTCCTATGCTGGGACTTGTAGTGCACTCTGGGGGGCTGAGATATGGCAGCCTCCTATGCTGGGACTTGTAGTGCACTCTGGGGGGGCTGAGATATGGCAGCCTCCTATGCTGGGACTTGTAGTGCACTCGGGGGGCTGAGAAATGGCAGCCTCCTATGTTGGAACTTGTAGTGCCCTAGACTACAGGGGATGGAAGAATGGCAGCCCACTCTGCTGGGACTTGTAGTGCCCTCAGTGGCAGAATGAGGAATCCTCAGTCCCCCCACAGTCTAAGGCCCTACAAGTCCCAGCATAGGAGGCTGCCATATCTCAGCCCCCACAGTGCACTACAAGTCCCAGCAAAAACAGAGCTGCCATATTTTAGCCCCCACACAGTACACTACAAGTCCCAGCAAAACGGAGCTGCCACACTAGCCTGTATGTATTCACATGTAAAAAGGTTAGGCAGCAGACAGACATCATGCTGTATGTAAAAAAAAGTTAATAGGGGGGGGTTGATGGGTTATACTGTACAAGCTGTTCACATGTAAAAAGAAATTAATAAGGGGGGGGGGGGGCGGTTAGGCAGCAGACAGACATCATGCTGATAATAAAATAATAATGGGGGGGGGGTTAGACATCAGACAGTCACAACTCTGGGCACTCGTCGATTTGTACCTGTTAGATGAAGCTTTGAGTGCTGCTTGGTCACATCGTCCACATTCTTCTCCTCTCTCTCTCTCTCGTGCTCCTCCTCCCGTCCCGATCAGATGCTAGGATGCCGCGCGGAGGCTGGGAGGCGGGAGCATCCACCAACCACACAACGTGCACGCCGTGCACCAGATCTATGGGGGGGCGGCACTGGCAGTCGCTCCCCACAGTATGCGGCAATGACATTGACACATACAGAACGGTAGCCCCCCGCGGGAGGCGGCAGCTCCGCAGCAATCTTTGTGGGTGGCTGCCTCTGTATTCGGAAAGACATTTGGGGTTTTTTTCGTGCGGGGGGGGGGGGCGTGAAACGCAGCCGCCCCCCGCAAAGTGCCGCCCTAGGCCTAGGCCTTGTCGGCCTAGGCCAAGATACATCTCTGCTCCTATAGCTGCCGCTAAACCCCCCCTCAAGATGACTCCTCACTCAGGTTTATGGGGACAAGCCCAAACCAATTGCATTTTATTCAACTAAATTAGATCCAGTGTCCTGGAGTCTGCCCCACTGTGTACAAGCTGTAGTTGCAGCCTCATTGGCCATACAGTCCTCTGCACTGATAGTACTCTTCCACCCCCTGGTACTAAAAGTCCCACATGCCATTTCAGGGATCTTACTACAAGACAACATTTCCTATTTATCTCCAGCCAGACATCTGTCATGCATGACTACTCTTCTGGGACAACCACACATTACAGTCGAGAGGTGTACCACATTGAACCCCGCTACACTGATGCCAACACCTAGTGACGGGGACCCACATGACTGTATAGCTCAAATTGATGAACTGGTACTCCCAAGGAAGGACCTCACTGATGTTCCCTTTCCAGATGCTGACATTACCTTTTTTATTGATGGGTCTTGTAAAAAGATGATAAAGGGGTAAATCAAACGGCTTGAAAATGTGAGAATAAAAAGTACTGTTTGGTTATTGTTGATATGTTTACAAAGTGGGTGGAAGCTTTTCCTATAACACACACGGATGGGCAGTCAGTAGCCAAAGTACTAATCAAAGAGGTGATTCCATGACAAGGGATCCCCTCTGTGATTTGCAGTGACAATGGGCTCCCATTTTGTAAACCAAACAATACAACAAGATGGGAAAATGGTACAATATTGACCTAAAAAAACACTGGGCCGGATTCAGAAAGAGATACGACGGCGTATCTCTGAGTTCCGACGGTCGTATCTATGCGACTGATTCAGAGAATCAGTTACGCATAGATATCCCTAAGATCCGACAGGTGTAAGTGTCTTACACCATCGGATCTTAGGCTGCAATTCCAGGCTGGCCGCTAGGTGGCGCTTCCGTATTTTTACGCGAGGAATATGCAAATGAGGATTTACGCCGATTCAGAAACGAACGACCGCCCAGCGCTTTTTTTTTACGTCGTTTGCGTTCGGCTTTTTCCGGCGTATAGTTACCCCTGCTATATGAGGGGTAGCTAATGTTAAGTATGGCTGTCGTTCCCGCGCCGAGTTTTGAAATTGTACGTCGTTTGCGTAAGTCGTTCGAATACGGCTGGACGTAATTTACGTTCACGTCGAAACCAATGATGTCCTTGCGATGTCATTTAGAGCAATGCACACTGGGATATTTTACGGACGGCGCATGCGCCGTTCAAACAAAACATAAAAAACGCGGGGTCAAGACACATTTGAATAAAACATGCCCCCTACATCCCCATTTGAATTACGCGGCCTTACGCCGCAACACATACGTTACGCTGCCGTAACTAAGGGCGCAAGTTCTTTCTGAATAAAGAACTTGCGCCCAAAGTTAGAGCAGCGTAACGTATCGGAGATACGTTACGCGGCCCGGACAGATACGCTCAGGTATCTGAATCCGGCCCACTGTGTCTACCACCACAATCTGCAGGCACAGTGGAAAGACACAATGGTACCTAAAAGAGTAAACTAAGAAAATTGATGGAGGAAACTGGGTTCAGTTGCCAGTGGAATTGCCAATGGCATTGTTAAGCACAAGAATTACCCCTACTGCTAAGGGACTAACACCATATGAAATGCTGTATGGTAAACCTTATTTTATTCCACAAATTCGCTCGAGATGATGAGGAAATGGACTATGAACTGGCGAATTATATGAGAAAATTGCTAACAACTAAAGAACTTCTATGCCCGAATTCTCTTACAGGTCAAGAGACTAAAGCCCTATACACACTATCAGTTTTCCTGCAGGTTTTTCTCTTCAGGTTTACCAAAACCATGTAGTGCAAGGGCCTGCCTGATTGCATACAAATTAAAACTCTTAAGGTTTGACCTCATATTAGATGGTTTTGGTAAACCTGAAGAGAAAAACCTGCAGGAAAACTGATAGTGTGTATGGGGCTTAAGGCACAGACTACCACCTAGATGGGTGGGTATTTGTGCCTTTACCCGGCTGCTGCTTCCCTTTTATATAGTTCCTATGAGTGATAAATTAATGAAGATTGCCAGGTAAACACTATTTTAAGCAAATTAAGTGAGAAACACCACAAGGATCATTTGACAACCGAGTAAATATAGACGCAATAGGTGTTCCACAAGGAGTTCCGATTGAATTTAAAGTGCAGAATCAAATAACAGCAGGACTTGCCTCACTCTTCCTATAGGTCCAGCCCAACAAGAACGTCATCTGAATAAACTACATTTACTACAACCAACAGAGGTTTGTGAACTATACCAGATACACTATCAAAGGCAAAGCTGCACAACTGGATGCCACTTCTTTGACAGCGTGGCAGAACCGAAAAGCACTGGATATGTTGCTGGCAGAACGGGGCAGGGTATGCAAAATGTTCAGCACCTTCTGCTGCACCTTTATTCCAAAACAATACGGTACCTGATGGAAGTATCACCAAGGCCTTACGAGGCCTACAAATGCTGTCCGAAGAATCAGCTGAAAATTCTGGTGTAGAGAACCCCCTGTAGCACTTCCCCCGAAGGAGCTGCTGGTTTGATTTGGGTGGCATGTTACCTCTATTTCTCCGCCGTCTAGGGTACTGGATGAGAGCTGAAACAAAGTCAATGTCCACATGTTGCCTTCCCTTTTCTCTGCTTTATTTACCAAACGTTGTTAAAAGAGCGAACAATGGATTGAAGAGGTGAAATAGGATATAGGTAGTAGGTTCAGGTGAATAACTTGATCGGAATCACTCCTGCCTCCAGACATGAACTCTCGTTGCCACTATAGCCAGAGTGGGTAGTGTGCCCCTGGATAGGCCTCTCTCACTAGTCCTAGCAGCCAGGGCGCTACACGGAACCTTGGTACAGTCTCTGCCACTGACCTTCCCAAAGGTGGAGACACATTCAGTCCAGAATCCTCTCAATTTAGGATTAAGCACACGGATCTCTTCTCAAAGTAGTTACTTGTGAAATCAGGAAACTGACGGGCAATCACTGCTCAGTCTTTTAGTAGTGATGTGTCCTTTAATGAAGTTCAGGCCTTCCCTGAGAGTACCAGCCTCGTGCTGGGTGCTCTCCAGACAGGTACTTCATTCTGTGGCTTCCTCCCTCTAGGATGGATAGCGCAGGACCTCTTTGTCAATGCAAACCGAGTCTGGATACTGGGCCTGCTCAGCAAGAAATGACTCCAGACCAATACGGTCCCAAAAGCCACAAACTCTGAACATGCACCCCTGGCCAGGAGGGCCACACACAGGGGGTGGTGGGACGACTGCCTATGGCGGACAATGACAACCCACAACCCGTGACGTCTGTCCCCTAAATACCCCTCCCAAGCATGCACAGCAAGGCGATCAACCCTCACTAATTGGCCGCTGGGAAAGAATACCCAACACACCTGGATCTGACTGCTGCCACCCTGGGGTGGAACTGACACCCCAGACAACAATAGTGGTCACCTGCAGTACAGCCACGGCTGAAACAGAGGTCCAAATTTGAAAACAAATAGGTCAGAAGTAACTAATCCTCTGACTAACCTCAAAATTTAGAGCAGGGACAGCAGAGAAAACAGCTTCCCGCTACACCCCTAACAGGACTCTTCGAAAAATGGTTTGGTAAGTTGGGTGATCTTGCAAAAATTTGGCTCATCTCTGTTGTCATGGCAACTGCATGGATGTTGCTGCATTCCCTGTATTAGGGGGAATTCTTTAAAGACTGATTGATACATCTTTAACAAAGACTATGCTCCTTCGGAGTGACACAGAACTTTACTTAGAGTCTGATGAGGAAGATTTTCAAACCCTCGCTAGGGACTCATCTGTCTAAATGATAATACCTGGTAAAAAGGAACCTGGATATTTGAATTATTAACATTATGGGCCAAATTCATGTAGCTCGGCGTATCGTTGAGCGGGCGTAGCGCATCTCATATGCGCTACGCCGACATAACTCTGAGAGGCAAGAGCAGTATTCACAAAGCACTTGCTCCCTAAGTTACGGAGGCGTAGTGTAAATGGGCCGGCGTAAGCCCGCCTAATTCAAATTTGGAAGGTAGTGGGCGTGTTGTATTAAAATTAACCATGACCCCATGTAAATGAATGGCTGAATGAACGGCGCATGCGTGCACATGCTCAGAATCACGTCGCATATACTCTCTAAGAAACAACGGCTCAATGCGTACGACGTGAACGTAACCTACGCCCAGCCCCATTCACGTAAGACTTACGCAAACGACGTAAAATCGACGACTGTTCCGACGTCCATACCCTAACATGACTTACCCCTGCTTTATGATACGGCGTATCTAGGTCATTTACATATTCGACGCGTAAATCAATGGAAGCACCCCTAGCGGCCAGCGTAAATATGCACCCAAGATAAGACGGCGTAGGAGACTTACGTCGGTCGGATGGAGCCAGAATTCAGGCGTATCTGGTTTCAAGAATACGGCGCATAGATACGATGGCGCATCCTAGAACTTACGCAGCGTATCAACAGATACGTTGACGTAAGTTCTCTCTGAATCTGGCCCATAAACCGTAAGTGCCTCTGGATATATGAAAGAAAAAAGGGGGATGAGTGGTGCTGCCGCCCACTAGGATAGTGGTGTGGTACTCAAAGTGCTAGGTGCATTTAAGCCAGGGGTGCCCAACCTTTTGAAGATCAAGGGCCACTTAAGCGACTTGGTAACCGGTCGCGGGCCACAATAAGCGGAGCGGGTGGATGGCAGCCCACTTGGCTCTATAGAGTCCACTCTACTCTCTGTTTATTTTTTTTTGCGGATTGGATTGGAGGTAGGCGTTTGTAAACGAACACAAGTCCATTTACATCTTACACTCCTTAGAGGTGAATGGAGGGCCCGATTGGGTCAGACTGACCATGTGAAAGGGGTCTAAGGCCCCGTACACACAAGAGGATCTATCCGCTGGAATTGATCTGCGGATCAGTTCCAGCGGATAGATCCGCTGGTGTGTACAACCCAGCGGATATTTTTCCGCAGATTTTTTTCGGGCCGTCCGATTTCCAGCGGATAAAAATTTCTTAGCATGCTAAGAAATCTGTCCGCTGGAATCGGCTCCAGCGGATCGATCCGCTGGTCTGTACAGACTCACCGGATCGATCCGTCCGAACCCATCCCTCGCATGCGTCGTAATGATTCGACGCATGCGTGGAATTCCTTATATGACAGCATCGCGCACGACGCCGCGTCATCATCGCGGCTACGGCGCGACACGTCATCGCGATGGGAATTCGGCGCGGATTTCGATCCGATGGTATGTGCACTCCATCGGATCAAAATCCTCAGAGGATTTATCCACGAAAAAGGTCCGGAGGACCGTATCCGCGGATAAATCCTCTCGTGTGTACCCGGCATAAGGCTGCTTTTACACTGATGCACAGTTGTTTACCAGCACTGCGAGTGCATCACAGTTCACCAGTGGCTTTCCTGCAGGTTAGCTGTACTTTGCCATAGACTTCTATTATATCCGGTAGGTGTTGTGCACTTTCAGAAAGCACACCAAACTTGCAGGTAATAGAAGTCTGACGTTTGAAAGCAGCCCAGTAACTACTGAAGAACAGATATGCCCATGTATACACTGATTTTTGTAAATAACTTACCTTTAATAACAATATTCTATTCTATTTTATTCCATCCCAGAGCAGGAGGTCGTGGGCCACATCAGAGGGCTCCGTGGGCCACGTGTGGCCACCGGACCACTAGTTTGGCACCCCTGATTTAAGCAATAGGATTCAGAAATACTAGTTGCACTAATAAATCCTCCTTACAAGTCAAGTAGTGCTCAAATCAAATAAATGCTTTACGGTGACCATCACCTTTTAAAAAGTCACATGACGAAACGGTATCAGGGGGTTCATACCCCCTTGAAATTTTCCACATTCTGTCATGTTACAACCAAAAACATAAATGTATTTTATTGGGATTTTATGTGATAGACCAACTCAAAGTGGCACATAATTGTGAGGTGAAAGGAAAATGATAAATGTTTTTTTTTTTTCTACAAATAAATATCTAAATGTGTGGCTTGCATTTATATTCAGCCCCCCTGAGGCAATACTTTGTAAAACCACCTTTCGCAATTTTAAGTCATATGGTATGACGAAGTATGATTTTCTTTGGAGCAGCACGGAGTGGTTGCAGTGCCTGAGTTTTATATAATATACGCTGTATATAGTTGGTGCACTGGAGCACCCATCTGTGAGTGTGATATATGCATTTTAATAAACATATGGTTTTAAAAATATAAGCACTATTTGGAGCTCCTCTTTTTCATATATTTACCGAGCAACGGCTGATCAACACAGACAGGAAGGAGGAAGATACGCTCTATTAGTCCTGGGATACTTAAAGGCTGATATTGACCGAACTTAAATGTGAGGTTACATTATATGAGGTGAGCACACACCTAATGGGGGGAGCACTGCGATGAAATACCATAAGCACATTTGAGGTTCTGTGAAGATAAAAGGAAGTTTTAATTTATTATTTTTGCACTAAAGCACCTGTTTGTTCAATGGATTTGGATGGTTTATGTAAGAACACCAATCATTTTGGAATTCAATCATCGGCACTTATATACATTATCTCACAATAGTGAGTACACCCCTCACATTTTTGTAAATCATTTATTATACCTTTTCATGTGACAACAGTAAAGAAATGTCACTTTGCTACAATGTAAAGTAGTGCGTGTACAGCTTGTATAACAGTGTAAATTTGCTGTCCCCTCAAAATAACTGAACTCACAGCCATTAATGTCTAAACCTCTGGCAACAAAAGTGAGTACACCCCTTAATGAAATGGTCCAAATTGGGCCCAAAGTGGCCCCACCGGTCTCCCTCCAGAACACTTTACATGGGTATCCTCTTTCTTCCATAGCCCTCTGGTCAGGGATTAGTGACTTGGTTTGGAAATCTCCCATGCCTTTCCTACCGCTATTGAGCCTCAGGCAGCTCTGGGCCCAGTAAGAGCTATCTCTCTTATACTTTCCCCCTTTTTTCTGCTCTCCTCTTCTCTCTCCATTTATCCTTAACCCCCCCCCCCCCACCATATATATATATATATATATATATATATATATATAAATATTGTTTTTTTTTTTGCTTTTTGCCATTCCTAAACTTCCTATCCACTTCTCCCCATTCCTTTTACTGCCTGAAATGGGGAGAACAACCAGTCTAAATGGGGACAAATCCTACACAAGTCCAAAGTTGACATTATACTGTTCCAGGAGACCTATTTCTGTGCTGACCGACTCCCTACCAGCTCATGAAGATTTTACTCCAGATGGTATCACTCTGTCCCCCAATCAACCAAAGCCAGGGAAATTTCCATCACTATGCACAAAAGACTGCCAGTTTACTCTTTGAAGCATTTGACTAATCCCAATGGTTGATATCTCTTTTTAAAGTTCAAACTTTGAAATAAACCATACACTGTGGCTAATTTCTATGTACCGAACCAGTATCAAATCGCCTCCGTAACTCACTATCAGTGCCTTTTGGCAGATTTTGCTGTATAGATAATAATCCTCAATATACAGGTGTGATAAACAAGTGTAACATAAATCCTATAACAGATATCAATCCATAATCCATAAACCACTACTCAATAAAAGTGTCCACGTGCCAATATAATAATTAATCAGTGCTTAACATACAAAACTGTAGTGCCAATAATCAATAAGCAAATTTATGCACAATTCATAATTCATCAAATAGGTCCCCTTGATAAAAAAGTTAATGCTTTGTGATGGTGCTCCAAAACAAATTCCTAGTGACTGCAAACATGTGCTCCCCCCTGTGTGATTGCGCTCACCTCAGGGTGTGTGACCGCACAGTTTGGTCTAAAGTGCAGTTGAACCACAAAAAATGAGGTGGGGCTGTGAGACTGTCCTCATCAGCGTGCACCAACTATTTACTGGCAGGTTTATTCTTTGCTCATCTGCCTTGTTTGATCCCCAACAAATTAGGTAGCACTCCACTGTTTTTGCTGGCCTATGGTGAATTCTTTATATGCATGCTTATTTATGTGTATATTGTTTACTGTATGGTTGTAGGCAGTGTTGTTCATCTTCCTTTAAAAAAGTAATTAGTTACAATTACAAGTTACTTGTCCAAAAAAGTAATTGAGTTAGTATTGGCAAAGTAACTAGTTACTCGGCAAAGTAACTGAGATTTTCCCGACACGATTTACATTTCTGTGGACGTCTCCCAGTAAACTCCGTGTCTGGGCCCTCTATGAATAAGGTACTTCATATTTGGTCTAAGGAGTAATAAATTCATGTAGATCAGCAAGACACAACAAAACCAAAAAAGGAGAAAGGATGGGAAAATTTCAGTTTTTCCAGGCTAATCTTATGTATGTTACAGACCCCTTCGTACTTTTCCTAAAAAAACAAGAGCGGAGAGACTATGTACAGTATATATTCAGTACCTCACTCCTAGGGGATTCCACAGTATGTCAGCTATTTTAGCAATTCCAGTAATTTCTGAATTCTGATTTTTTTATAAGCAGCATGTGTCCCATTCAAGAATTGCAGAGAGGGATTCCCCACCTTTATACCACCTTTAAACCCTCATATTCATCAAGCAGATAGGCAACACTTCACAATTGTGATTGAGTGAACAGTTTTACCTTATCTTCCTCTTACAGTATTTACAGTTCCTTCTGTGCAATGATACTCACCTATCCGTGCGGCTTTTATGTCCTTCCGTCTTCCGGGTAGGGTGGTATATTTCTCCAGTTCATGCAGGTGCTTTGTGACCGAGCTCCGGTGTACATTTAGTAGGGGTCTCAGAGAGAGCAGGGGGCTGGAGGGAGATACAACGCCGGCGAAGACACACTTAGTAATTTGGCATTACGCGCCGCTGTCCATCTTCCTACTACTGAGGGCCTCCGGAGAGCTGCTGGGGAGCGCCGGTGAGAGAGGAAGTATCATATCTGGCCGCGTTGCCTCTCACGCTTCGCCGACGCCGCGATCGCAGTCTTCTGGAGCTTTCACCCGGCCTCCTTTTGGTAGCGCGGTCGGCCCCTCCCCCTCCTCCACTATGTGCCTCTAGTGGTGACGCTGGAGAACACACATTTACAGTACATCTTAGCCCGGATAGCCCCCACCCGCGTGCTCAATGTAATCTCGGTAACGCCGCCCATGTAATGGGAACAACACTGGTTGTAGGCATAGGTGTGCGCAGCCTAATGCATTAGGTGTGCACTTCAAACCAAAGCTCAAACACACGTGTCTATATTATATATATATATCTATATATATATATATATATACACACACACACTCTTATAAATACATGTATTAAAACATTTTTAATTAAATAAACATCAATGTAAATGAATATTGTTTTTTTAACTTATTAATTAAATAATCTTTTAACATAAACAAACCTTTTAAATAAATCGCCAGATCAAATAAGCAATTTTTACACAAACCGCACAGTAAGTAGTTTTTTTTTTTTTTTATAAGTGTCAGGTTTTAATATCCTGAATTGTATTTACTGCTTTAAATAAACTTGTTAGATACCCTCAGCAACAATAGATCTCCCCAGCAACAATAGATCCCTCCCAGGAACAATAGACACCTGCCCCCCCAGCAACAATAGATCTCTCCAGATTTGGTCTGTGTGAAAGTTATACAGTCTACAAACTATGGCATACTGTATATATATTACAATTGATCAGGATGCTGGTATGGGGTATGGCAGTGATCAGGACACTTGTATGGGTCAGGACGCTCTGATTGGACACAGCAGTCACATGGTACAAGACCAGCGGTAATGGAATTCACTGTGTCCAGGCCACACACTGATCACAGGGCTTCCAGGTGCGCGCTCTGTGAGCCGCCAATGTGGGCTGATGTATAGGTACATTAAACCACATTGGCACTGTTTCCTGTCCGCCATATATTGGGGCTGTGGGCATGCAGGAAGTAGTTAATATACACTTAGGCCGGGTACACATGATCAGTCCATCCGATGAGAACGTTCCCGAAGCTGACTGATGGTCTGATGTGCCTACACACCACCAGTCAAAAAAACGATCGTGTCAGAACGCGGTGACGTAAAACACAACGACGTGCAGAAAAAAAACGAAGTTCAATGCTTCCAAGCATGCGTCGACTTGATTCTGAGCATGCACAGGTTTTTATCCGATGCTTTTGCATACTAACCATCGGTTTTGACCTATCGGTTATCAGTCCAACGGTTACATTTTAAAGCAAGTTCTAAATTTTTTGACCGAAGGATAACTGACCGATGGGGCCCACACACGATCGGTTTGGACCGATGAAAAGGTCCTTCAGTCCGTTTTCATCGGTTTTGTCTGACCGTGTGTACACAGCCTTAGGATTTTTTTATTTTATACCAATAACATGTAGTAGAGTTCATTTTGGCCTACATTTTTTAAGAAAATTGATTTTATTGGGTTGGTTTTATAACAGTAGTAGTAGTAACAGTAGTACGTAGAAAATATGTTTTTTTTTTTTTTCATTCTTTTTGTGTTTAGCAAAAAATAAAAAACCTAGTGGGGCTCAAATGCAACCAAAAGAAAGCTCTATTGCATGAAAAAAAAATTATATAAAATTAATTTGGGTAAAGTGTTACATGGCTGCGCAATTGTCAGTAGCGCAGTTAAATAGCAGAAAATGACCTATGAAGGGGGAAAATCTTCCAAAGGTCTTGGTTAAGTTGATTTTTAAATGTAATTTTTTAAAATATGTGTGAGAACAATTAAAAAAAAATTAAATAAAAAAAAATCGATGTAGGCCCCTTTCACACGGTCGGACTGTTCAGGTCCGCCTGTCAGTTTTGTCGGCAGACCTGAACGGTCCTCCATACATCTCTATGGAGCGTCGGATGTCAGCGGAGACATGTCCTCTGACATCCGACCTGATCCGATCTGCTAAAATCAGACGGATGGCGATACGTCCCCATCCGCCCATGGCAGATTGGATCGGGTGAGATCGGGTGAGATCTGCAGGACCCAGAGGCGGCGACGGAGTGATATATATCTGCACTCCGCCCCCCCCCCACCTTCGGCCTCCTCTCTCTCCTTTGGAAGAAGCACACGGAGCCTCAGCCTGGATGGCGGCAGAGCGGGTGGCTCAGTGAGGTGAGCAGTGAGACAGCACTGAGCAGGGCAGGCAGCCAGACACACGATGTACCAAAAAAAATAAAAAAGACCACTCGATATGAACCCTGCCTGACTTGTCAGCAAAAAAGTAAGTGTGTAGTTATATATATATATATATATATATATATTAGGGCTGTTACTGATCAAAATTTTTCTGTTCGATTAATCGTTTTTTTTTTTATCGATTAATCGACTAATTTTGATTAATTATAACGCACATACAGATCCAACTACTTTTAGCTGATCTCCTTGCAGGCTGATTCCCAGTACAGCTACCAACCACTGGAAAATGGATAGCAGGATACAAAAAACACACAACGGCAGCGCTCGATGGGAATAGCATTAAAACTTTTATAGTCTTCAAGTAGGTAACAAAATAAATACTGCACAGGAGATAAAATCGAAGTAGCTACATAAACTGTAAAAATGGTGCGAGTAATACCAAACGGTACCAAAAGCAGTCATAAAAACATGTAGCTAAGTATGATACTGGCATAAAAATGTGTACAACGATACCACTGCTGACACCAGATGAGGAGAGGTTAACATCAGTCCATCGGAATTTCCTGAAGGCCCAGAAGCCGGCAGAGAGGTGAGTACCAATCAAAAGAATTTTGATCGATCAAAAAAAATTTAAGATTAATCGATTAATTAAAAGTTAATTTGCACAGCCCTAATATATATATATATATATATATATATATATATATATATATATATATATATATATATATATATATATATACATACACACTTACTTTTTTTGCTGACAAGTCAGGCAGGGTTCATATTGATCCAGAAAATAAAACTCAAAGAAAGGGAATGTGGCTCTGTTTCGAATCTAATGATCTAATACAGATGTGTAAGTGCTAGTAGTAATAAATACCCTGACAGTGCAGGTAAAAAACCCTAAAATATGAAGTGTCCAGCAAAAACAGTGGCAAATTATGTAAAGGAAATATAGTACGTGTGTGCAAAAATATTAAAAATGGCAAATAAATCCCACATATTATATATATAAATCCAACATAAAAACTATATTTTTTATGTTGGACTTGTATACATAATCTGTGGGATTTATTTGCCATTTTTAATATTTTTGCACACACGTACTATATTTCCTTTGTCTGGCTGCCTGCCCTGCTCAGTGCTGTCTCACTGCTCATCTCACTGAGCCACCCGCTCTGCCGCTATCCAGGCTGAGGCTCCGTGTGCTTCTTCCAAAGGAGAGAGAGGAGGCCGAAGGTGGGGGGGGGGGGGTTGGCGGCGTGTAGATGTATATCACTCCGCTGCCGCCTCTGGGTCCTGCAGTCGGAACTATAGAAGACCCATCGACAAATGCGGCTGGATTAATCCGCGGCCGTGGGCCCGGCGACTCCCTAGTCCCTGTTTAATCACCTCCCAATTACAGCATGCAGATTTTTTTGCTTGCCCGGACTGACCCCAGGGGTGACATGAGCTACACAGACAATGTCACAGGCTCGCAGCAGTGAGAGCAAAGGATTGATTAGAGTGTGCCTGGGAACACCTGGCACACCCCGTGGGCACGCCTATGGTTGTAGGCTTGGTATTTTGTACAGTACACTGCCTATGCCCAGTTCCAGGTTGTACACCAATGTCTCTATTCGATTTGCTTAGTATTGTTATTTTATTCCTGCCATTTTTAATTACCATTCACCCAATTCATTATTGTGCTCCTGTTACTGTACTTCCATTTTTGTTAATGTCCTGTACAGTCCATTTTTTCCCTGTACCTTGTAATAAACTCAGATTAAACACAAATCTTCCTTTAAGGAAATGAAGGTATTGATCAATTAGCAGTGACATGAACAGGTTTATATTTGCAAAACAAGATTAAATAGCCTCAATACGTTTATTTTAAATAAGAACTTTAAAATAGGATACAATAGGTTTCTAGAAATTGTGTTATATTGCAGGTATGGGAATGTACAAAATATTTTTTCCTAATGTGCTTAATGATTCTCTATTATGTTTATGCAGGCACTGTGGTAATTGAAAATAAATTCAAACTATAAAGAAATATTCATATCTTTGTACTGTGTTCTGTTTAATGATTTCCATTACAGAATGGCCAATCAAGAATGAAGAGGGATAAGGAAATCATTAAATCATTTTAATATAGGTATTTGTAAAACTAATTGACAGAGGTTCTAGCAAAGTTCAGAGCACAAAGTTTGTTCTGGCAAACATACACGCACACATGGGCTCTTTTATATATGGCTAAGATAAGATACAGAAACAAGTGAGTTACAGTTCACAACAGGTTTGTTGACTAGAGTACCTAGCCAGTATCTAAATATGATCTACCTATCAGTTTATCTTGGCATAAATATATCACTGTACAAGTCACAAGTGTAAGTACATCACTGAAATAATTTTATAACCTCATCTGCTTTTTTTTAAATCATCTCTAATGATCATTTTTCGGCATGAAAAAAAAAAACGTTTTTAAAAAATGTCATTTAAAATTATCGTGTGTGGGCTTCACATAATTTTTCGGGTTCTGAAAAATGAAAAATTTTTTCCCCGAACATGCTGCATTTTTTAACGACGTTTTAAACGATGTCGTTTTTCGGTTTGTAAAAAATGATCGTGTGTGGGCTAAAACGACGTTAATAACCCGCGCATGCTCAGAAGCAAGTTATGAGACGGGAGCGCTCGTTCTGGTAAAACTACCGTTCATAATGGAGTAAGCACATTCATCACGCTGTAACAGACAGAAAAGCGCGAATCGTCTTTTACTAACACGGAATCAGCAAAAGTAGCCCCAAGGGTGGCGTCATCCGCATGGAACTTCCCCTTTATAGTGCCGTCGTACGTGTTGTACGTCACCGCGCTTTGCTAGAGCATTTTTTAAGAACGATGGTGTGTAGGCAACGTAGGTTTAATGATGAAGTTGGAAAAACTTTGTTTTTTTTAATGCCGAAAAATGATCGTGTGTACGCGGCATTAGAACTACACATGTTTTCAAGTGATACTAAACACACAGGGGCAGATCCACAAAAGGATTACGCCAGCGTATCTATTGATATGCCGGCGTAATTTTAAAATTCCCGCGTCGTATCTTTGTTTTGCATCTACAAAACAAGATACGATGGCATCTCGTAGGGATCCGACAGGCGTACGTCTTAGTACGCCGTCGGATCTTAAGGTGCAATATTTTGGCGGCCGCTAGGTGGCGTTACCGTCAAATTCCGCGTCGAGTATGCAAATCAGCTATTTACGGCGATCCACATACGTACGTACGTACGTATGTACGTCCGGCACATTTTTTTACGTCGTTTTCGTTCGTTTTTTTTCGGCGTATAGTTAAAGCTGCTATATGGTGGCGTACTCAATGTTAAGTATGGCCGTCGTTCCCGCGTCCAATTTTGAATTTTTTACGTCGTTTGTGTAAGTCGTTCGCGAATAGGGATTTGTGTAGAATGACGTCACCGTCAGAAGCATTGGCTTTTTCCGGGTTAATTTCGAGCATGCGCACTGGGATACCCCCACGGGCGGCGCATGCGCAGTTAAAAAAAAACGTTGTTTACGTCGGGTCACGACGTATTAACATAAAACACGCCCCCCAATACATCCATTTGAATCCCGCGCCCTTACGCCGCCAAAGATACACTACGCCGCCGTAACTCACGGCGCAAATTCGTTAAGGATTCGGAAAAAAAAATAAGTTGCGGCGGCGTAGTGTATCTTAGATACGCTGCGCCCGGCGGATTCTTACGCTCAGGTACGTGGATCTGCCCCACACTGTTTAATTGACACTGTCCTTTCTATTTCTGTATGATGGCACTGTAATTATTTTAATAATAAAAAAAAAAACATCTAAGTAACCTTTTCCCAATCGATATATAGCTATCACATAACCCAGATCTTTCGTAGCCTATCGGCAGGGAAACATGAGCAGGAGGAGCTTCTAGTCCTCTTCTGCTGGTCACATGTTTACAATAAAAAATTAATTAAAAGCCTTTGTAATACAAATATATATTTGAAATTAAATCTTTATTACTTTGTGTAAATAACATGGTGTGGATGGATTTCAGTCACATGCTGTGTTACAATCCTCCAGTCTGTGTCTTGGAATAACAGGGAGGTAAAGCCTCCATTAATCTACATGTAATATCCCACCCCCATTGTGTTTAGCTTGTTAGTGGACATGGAGGAGGACAGAGAGAGTGGGCTGTCATTTACCACTGTGTATACACCCATATGTGTGACTCCATAGTCACATGGGCTGCTCAGATGAGATAGGGAGGAGATGCTCAGCATAGAAACTCACAGAAAACTGAGCGTGTGCAGATTTTCCACCACAGCTGCAAATTCCCTAGCTGAATTGGGGACATGAACAGAAGATGGAGATAGAGAGCAGCAGGATCAACCAGTTTTTTTGAAGAATACAGAAAACTAATCTCATAGTAACAGAGTAAGCATAAACAGCAAGTAATACATAATTTATTGATAATTTTTTATGGTGTTGGTTTAGTGACACTTTCAATTCTTAAAGGCATACTGAATAAAACAGAAGCATACAATATGTTTGATATGTATTAAAATGGCACTGTCTTTCAGAATTATACTTATCTTGTGTCAAAAGGCAATTGTAAAATTATAAAATGAACCCAATGTACCTTACCAACCAAAGACTAACTTATTGTTTAAAGTGGAGTTCCACCCATAAATATAACATTACATCAGTAGTTTTAAAAAAAATGTCATTAGTCCTTTAAGAATTTTTTTTTTTTTAGATGCCTTCAAAGTGTTGTTGCTAGGCAGAATAGTTAATCTTCCCTCTTCCTGCACCTAGGTGCCGAACCTACACCACACAGACTCCTGGGAATGTAGTGGGTGTAACTTTCCAGGAGTCTATGCACTCCCCAGTCTCGAAGAATCATGTGACTTGGACAGTACAGGTGCTGAAACCTGATCTGAAACCTATTACACTGCTTGTGCAGCACTGAGCATGTGCGAGATCTGCAAGGCTGAAATCCAGGAAGTCATACAGTCTGGCTTCATGATGCCCACACTTAAGATGGCCCCAGTCAATTTCTATTTTATAAAGTGTCTAAATGCTGTAACAACCTAACAAAACGGACCTTAGTTTACAGACTAACTTTACTAGAATACATTAAGCTTGTGTATTACAGGGGTATTTATATTTAAAAAGTGAAATTGTGGCTGGAACTCCACTTTAAATTATTGTATGCAGACCTACTTCCATGTGTGTTTTCCTAATGTTTTTTGGGTGCCCTTCTGCTGTCTTGTCAGGTCAGCTGTTAGTGAAACCTGCTTATGATCAGCTAGAGCAGGTATACTGATCATACTGAGGTATACAATGATCAGTACAGCATCCTTGAAGTGAAGAAAAAATAAATAATCCATTGATTAAAAGCATTACATACTGGTGCATAGACACTGAGCCCCTTGCAGATAAGGGAATTTGACCCAAAGAACTGTGACAGCATTGTGCTGTTCAGGAGTACTGTGAGCCCAGTCTGGCATGATTGTGTGCTTGTCCATGATGACTTGGGCTGTCAGGAAGGGGCTTGGATGATGTTAGGAAGAGGACTGGTATTGAAATGCAATTAGATGAGCCTGCAGGGGGCATCTCAGTTGTGAGGTGAATACTGAAACAAAATCCGCTTGTTTAACTTTATAACATGAAGGAATACAGCATTTTTTATTTGCTTAAGGCGGAGTTGGACTAACAGAAAACAGCTACCGTATTTATCGGCGTATAACACGCACAGGCGTATAACACACACCCTAACTTTAAGAGGGAAGTTTCAGGAGAAAAAAAACTTTCCACACCACCCTGCGTATAACACGCAGGTACAGTTTACCCTCTATTTTCAGGGTAAAAAAGTGAGTGTTATACGCCAATAAATACAGTAGTTTTTTTTTTTTTTTTAATTCCAATAAAAACAAGCAACCAATACTATTATTTTAGGTAACTGATTTAAAGTTTGTATGGTGTTACAATTCCATCAATACATTCAGTCTATTTAAAATAAAAACAAACACTAACCAGTAGCAAAGGCAATACAAAATGACTTCCTTCAATAGACATTTTATGCTAGCTGTTATTCAAAATGAACTCAAAAGAAAAGGTAAGCTTTCTTATGCAAGTGGAATTTCACTTTAAGAAAATAGGCGTGGCAGGAAAAAAGGGTAACTAATGGGTAGCCTGCAAAAAATGAGGCAAGTTTGGGAAGAAATTGAGCATTTATGATATATTGTAGGACAGGTAGGTAATCTGCAGAAGAAAAATCCACTAAAACTCGAAAATAGATATCACCATATGCGTGTGCAGCCTATTGCATTAGGATGTGCACCCCAAAGCTCAAAAACAGAGCAACAGAGGCTAGGGGTATGCACATGCCACTGCTGTGATGCTACACCCCCTGCGCACACCTATGGATATCACTTATCTTACCCAAACTTGCACACATTTTTTGGCAATGTAAAAGGCTTCAAAATATATAGTAAATTCTAATAAGCAGATAAATACATAAATACTTATTAATTACTAAAGCAGCGCTAGTTGTCACTGAAACTGTGACCTCTCTTTTCTATGACCATGCACAGAAGAAAAAGTTCTCAAGATGTTAGAGTAAAAGCAAGAGTCCAGTGAAAGAAATGTTCTTGAAAAGAGTGGTGAGCTGTCTGCTGCAATTGACATCAAGCGTGCACACTCCACCCTTCAGTTGTTTCTCATGTCAATCTCCCCTTAAGGTAATGTACTCTACAGATGGTAGAGTTTATCCAGCTCTGAATCTCTGCTTCGTTCCAATTCCTCCAAGTCCAGGACCAGCAGTTGATCAGTGTGCTTTGCTCCTAATATCAGCACAATAGGAGGGCAAAGAAAAGACTAGATATGGTGTAATACCGTTTTAAAGTCTTTATTCCACAAGCTGTATCAATCAGCGCATTGATATGGTTAACAGCATAAGTTAAAAGGTGGTTTAAAACACCCAGCAAATACCGGGCTGGTTCCTAGGCTCACAGTGGTATATTGTTGCATGTGTCAGTCCCGTCCACCGTGGATAGACACCACTCTACTACCACACACTGGAGCGCAGCTGGAACGCAGCACACAGTGTAATGCTTCCTGTGTGTCGTGAGGTCAAGCCCTAACGTTTCGTCCTTCCGACTTCCTCTGAGGGCATGGCCTTTTGACGCAACAACACAGTTTAAATAGTGATCTTATCTGTTTACAGGGTGTATTCAGCTTTAACCCCTCGTGTCCCTGAGCACACTCCCGGATCAAACGAGCAGGTGCATTAGGGAGTTGGTTCATTGGGGCTATGCTATAGTAAACACACCCTATACCACAGCGATCACATAACATCACTTAGAGCTCATATACCGTACATGGTAATTTTACTCTTAATCATATTGGGTGATATTAATTGTTCGCACAAATAATACATATATGTATAAATCAGTCAAAATACATCTGACAATATGTTCCAATAAAAATTAAGATTATAAAACGTGTAAATATAAATATGTACCTGTTAAATTTTTATAATTAAATGTAAAATGGAGTTTACAAAGATCGAGCCATAAACAGAATAAATATATATATACCTCTATACCTCAATATTCTCACAATTGTATTGGCACTGACAACAACTCTGTTCCAATGCCATTCACAAGCATTTTTTCAAAGAGTAAAAAGAGTTGAATGTTACATAGAGGTAGGTCTAAAAGGATTACCCAGTTGGTCTTAATTATTGGTTATGTTAATTATATTGGTTATCAAACAATCAACACTAATCAATCAAACAAATATAATATATTAAAGAAGACATAATATATTAAAAATATATATTAAAAAGTATATTAAAAAATATATTTAAAAAATATATATTCAAAAAATATATATTTAAAAAAAGGTGCTCTACTATACACATCATTAATATCATTTTTTTGTGGAGATGTTTGCCATTAATAGTCACTTATAAAGCAATTAATGTTGAGCTCTACATTTAACCCCTTAGGGGTGAGTGTATCTAATAAGTAAATCCATAGAGTTTCGCGTTTGGATAGTTCCCTGATCATATTATTCCCTCTCCACGCAGGTTTAATCAAATCCACACCCCAAAATTTCAACCCAGTGGGGTCTTGGTTATGGTGTAGTTTAAAGTGGAGTGACACATTGTGGTCCTTGTGGCTGATCCTAATGTTTTTAATGTGTTCCCCAATTCTTACTTTTAAACACCTTTTAGTTTGGCCTACATACATCAGTCCACATGGACATAGTAGAACATATACTACGTGTGTGATATTACACGTAATAAACTCATTAATAGCAAATTCCTTGTTATTCACTGTGGATTTAAAATTAGCTATACCTCTCATTGGTTCTGTTACTGATTTACATGATTAAAATTTTCGGCAAGCAAAGAAGCCTTTTTTGTAAATATTAATTGCTCAAGGGATGATGGCGCTGCTATCCTGGTACTAAGCTGTAACACACTAACTTATGGGCAAGTGATTAGTCAAATCAGATAAAAGGTGTTGGGTTCCTTCCTGTGGTTCAGCTCATATGTGCAGCCACCATTAGGATATAAGGTCCCCCTTTTTATCGGTGTGCGGTATATGCCCGCCAAGGTCTCCTATTTATATGTTAACCCTGTGTTTCATCCAAAGTCCAATAGAGACTGTTTTGCAAAGAGAAACGAGAAAAAGTGCAAGATGTGCAAAAAGTGCAATGGAAAAGGAATATTCAGTACTTCTGTGTCCTTAATTGACAAAAAATTGGGAATGTCACTTTTAGTAAGATCTGTAAGCTTCCACCCCAAATTCAAAATTGCCCACTTTTGTGAGCTGAAAAAGTGTATTCCCTCATGTGGTATAAAAAAAAAAAAAAATGTAGTTTGTACACATAAAGTGTTAGTTATGGTAGAATGTGTATACGTGACACAAATTAAGTGTGATATGCTTGTTGCCTGTACCATGCGCCAGGCATAAAAGTAATTATTGTTATTCAATAAAAATTAATAATGATATACCTTGAAAAAATATGACATAAAAAAAAAAAAAAATTATATATATATATGATTTCATCAACCATCAAACAGTTAATTAAAGTGCTTTGTGCTAGTGATTCCTCTGTGAAAATAAGTGCCAATCTGAGTGCTCTCAGATGGGATTTAGCTAATAAAAGTATTGAGATATTCACATTGATTATGGATTCCTCAATTGGTAATTAGATTCACGTGTTCAAAATACAATTAAAACAAAAATATTTAGATAGAAGTTTAACTCTCGCCGTCTCTTATAGAAATTCAAAACAAACAAAAGGCAGTATCTAAAGAAGCCGTGCAGTCCTCAATTCAGGCTAGTTGCGCAGTACAATCCCCAGCTGATGTATACGGTAAATTCTTATCCTGTTGCAAATCACTTTCCCGTATCCCCTCTCTGGCGTGGCTGGCGATTCCCCCCAATGTGTCCCCACTCACCGGACAGATGTCCCCTCAAGGGGGTGTAGAGCTTGTCTGAATTAGCTTCAGTGAGCTGTCAGATGGTTACCTCTCCTGTCGGTCTGGTGCGGGACGGCGTTTGCTCCATATGCCGTGTCCTTTCTCTTGGGGTGATGGTTGTATAAAAAATAAATAAAAAGAAATCCACATGGGATAGTACGTTCAATACTTGGTGATCGATTTTATTGTAAAAGGGATCAAACCAAGTACACTAGTGGTTAAAAACAATAGAAATTGTTAACAAATAAAAATAAAAATAAATATAAAAGCCGTTTTAGGTAACGGTAAGTATAGGACTACGTCCAGTGATCCGCCTCGTTGTGCACTATCTGGGTGCTGTGGGACAGTCCAGTGCGGTAGCCTTAGCACGTGTGGCTGTTTGCACTCCACAGCTCTGTGGTCCGTACCCGGAAGTGTCTATTGGCGGTGCGTACTTGCGTGTGACGTGGTAGTGGCTAAGTCACCTGACTAGTTTCGTCAATAGGACTTTTTCAAAGGCGATAGCCATCTATCACTTCACACTGGATTTTATATAATACTCGGCAGCCAATTCCCTCCTACCAGGGAGTGACGATAATCCTATGGTCCAATCATAGAACTAAGTTGTGCTACGGAATGTATGTTTACTGGTTACGTAAGAATGGAAGTTAATTAGTCTATCAACCAAATACTTAACCCATAGATGGGTTACAAAATAAATAAGAATTTCCTTCCTAAATGTTGTTAGTCTAAGCACCTAAACATCGGAACTTATGATGTAGGTGTATAAGTAGTAAAACAGGTGATTGGATGCCGATTAGTATACCAGATCTTCAGTCATTTTATACTTAAACTTATACTCACATTTATATAAAATTATGCTGCTGCCAATGTCACACTTTTACCTTCAAAATTTACTAGTGTGTCATTGAATGGAGTATCTAATAATATACACACTATATGGGGAGCATTCCAAATGTATATAAATAAAAAACTGGGTGTATGGGTAAATACTCTATAGAGTGGGAAGGATGATTAAAGAAAAAAGGAAGGGAAAGATCCTATATGTGAAGGTCAAGTATGAAAAAATTATTTGTTTTTATATGTATATACATGAAGGTTCCAATATTAGGCCCATTGTTCAGAAAACTGAATGTGAACAGTCCCGAATTGAGTGTTAGGCTCATTTAAAGTGAGCTAGATTTGGAACACTGTTGGGGACTAAATTAATAGAATATGTACCTCTTCTTCAGTACACGGAACTGATAGCAGATATTACATATAAACTGTATTATTTGTATGATAATTTGTTATACTACCTATTTTGCGTTATATTGTATGTATTTTTGTGTGTTGGAACCCTGGTTGGAAAATGGGCTGGAAGAATTGGAATAATAACAAGGGAGTATTAATTGGATGGGCTTTTTTTATCCCAAAAGGATGCAGGTCTTGTCGGTTGGTCAAGTACTTTTTTCACCACTTTATCTCCTATATTAGGTGCCTTTCGGTATATACATTTTGGAGTTACCGGAAGTACCGGTTTCAGAGTTTTGTCAAGACACAGTACATGCCAGTGATTCTGGAGTACAGTTACTTCCTTGTATTGTGCATGGAAGGAAGACATGAAACTCTATTCATGATTTCCAAAAGGAGTCGTCCTGGTCACATCTTTTAAGACCTCAACTCGTGGGATTCATTTTATCTCTTCAGATATTGCATCCAGTTGTTGGGCATCATATCCCTTTTCTCTGAATATATTTTTAAGAATCTCAGATTGGGTTTTATAATCCTCTAATGTGGAGCAATTTAAAAGGCTGCATATAGGATTAAAAAATGGAGGGAGAGGTGTGACTACATTTTTTCAACATAGTATTTAGTCTTATGCGTTTGTTCTGCAATATAAGGAATGTATTTTCTTCTCCTTCATATGTCCCAACTTTATATTGGAGACCTATCTAGACCCAGGACTATATTGGTCATACTACACTGCAAAGTAAAAAACTACCCTCTTGTATTAAAACCTTTAATAAATCTCCAGGCAAAGCAGAAAACTCTTCCCCCATTTGTCCCCCCCCCTTATCTAATCTCTAGTTAGGTCAGGACAAAATACATAATAAAGCTTGTTGTTATACCTACTCAAGCCTTAATTTGTGTTTCTCGCTGGCGCGGCTTTTGGGAACCATGCCCAATCCATCCAGCATTGCAATAATCCAATCACCTGTTTCTTTTTTTTCACCAGCTGCTGCTGTCTTTGGAATACCCTGGCACTGGACATTCAATAGGCACCCAGACAGTAATATGGCTACCCAAAAAGGACACTCCTTCACTGCAAGGAAGAATATAGAAGTCTTATGTCCTAGACGCAATTGTAACCACATATTTAGATATTTCTACCATTTACAATACATTTTTAAAGTTAGCCTGGCTAACTTGTTTGAGGGTGGAGGTGCATGCCATTTAACTTTAAAAATTTAAAGTTCAGAGACACCATTCTGGTCTGTTGTGAATTTAGGAAAAGCATAATTTATCTCAATGTGTGAAGTACAACCAATCTGACACAATCTACAGTATGAAAAGAAATTCAAGAGACAACAGCTCTTACTATACATTATACAAAGTGTAAAAGTAACATAAATTTAAACACACCAACGTGATTTTATTTTATTTTATGGTCCAAATGCAAAGTCTGAATGTCTGCACAGCTGAAGGTTCTGGGGTTGTTAACATTACAACTTATATTCAGTTTTGTACTGTACAATTGCACAATATATATTAAGTCATGAATAAATGGTATTGGTGGGTGGATATCGAAGTGTTTGTGTACTAAAATACGATTTGAACTTTTTTGTGTGTTGGTTGTATTATTTACTCTGATGAAGGGTAAGCATTCCAAAATGTTTTCTTATAGTTTTGTACACTATTTTGCCGTAATTTCAATGCTTTTTTTTCAGTCTGTTATATTATTTCTTGCTGGAAATGCTTTGTTTCCATTTCTCTTTCAATCAAAATGGACAAGGATGACAAATGTGTAAAACATTTAAAAATTGTTTACTGGGTTAGGTTACAGCTGTGGAAATAATGCTGATTCATACTGTTTTCTTTTTTTTCTCATTAAAAGATTTTTATTGAATTGTTCAAAAATTAACAACAACAATCAAATTTCTTAGTCAAACATCGTCATCACAAAGGTGCCGGGATAGGCGTTAAACATACAACGTTACTTAACATATATATTATAGAACATAAGTCCATCTGGGTATCGTTCAAATGCTTAATCAAGTAAATTAACATCCATGTTTACCCCAACGGGATCATTCTGTAAACATAGGATTACGACTCAATATAGAAAATAAAGAGAAAAAGGAAGGAAAGGAAGAAGGGAAAGGAGGTGAGATGTAAGTTATTTTATACATCAAACTAACTTTAGGAGAGTAGTCGCTCAGGAGCATATGTAATAGTTGTTATAATTTTTTAGAAAATTTGAGGCCCTTGGATGTGAAATCCATTCATTCCGATTTTTAAGGAATTTAGCTGTGGATCCTTTTTTGTGCGCTAACATTATTTTATAGTGAGCCTGAGTGTTAAGTCTCAGCATAACATCTGATAGGTTAGGTGCTAAGGTAGATTTCCATAATTTTGTTATGGTCAGTCTTGCTGCTATGAGGATATTGGCGATTATAACTCTATGTTGGGGAGGGTAAATGTCTAGGTTTAAACCTAATAAGGCCATTTCTGGTGTGAGTATCTTTAGATTTCCAGTGAGAGACGCTATAAAGGAGGATTTTCCAAAAATTAGATAAGGCTTTACATCCCCATAATGTGTGTATTAAATTACCTGTATGAGTATCACATCTCCAGCAAATGGGGGATGAGGTGGGAAATATTTTGGAGAGTCTGTATACCAGCGGTTCAGTATTTTTTTGGGCGTTTTGCCAATGTTCAACACATGATGTTGAGGTACTATTAATATGTATGGCTTTCTGCCACTTTTCCCATGAGAAGGATTGAGATAGATCCTTCTCCCACTTAATCATATTTATAGTTTTGGTTTGAAGTGGAAAAATTCCCATAGAGTATTAGTGAGTTCTACGCTTTTTTCCGGCTAGAAATTCTTAAACGAATTGGAGTTGAGCTTAGTTGTTATTTTATGTTTATGTTCAGCCGGTAACTGATCAAAGAAGTTGATTCCCTGTTTGGACCAGGAAGATGTATTAATGCATGCTTTGCAATAATCAATTACTCTTAAAGGTATTGGCATAAGGGCTGGGGTGCTTATTGGTTGTAGTTTCATTAAAGCAAACTTCCAGGCTGTCAGGGTAGACTTAATTGTTAGGAAGTTGGGTACATTTATCTTTGGTAGAATATAGCAAGCTATAGATAGGGAGAATGGGTAATTTTCTTTAGATATTTCCCGTTCAATATTCAACCATAATTTTTCATTCGAATATCTGAACCAGAATCTCATTTGATCTAGGAGTGTGGCGTAATAATATAAACGTATATCAGGGAGGTTCAAGCCTCCTTTGGATTTAGCCATTGACATAATCGATAAGGCAATGCTAGGTTTTTTCCCCATCCAGATCAAGTTGTTTAATTTCGAGTTAATTTGTGTGAAGAATTTAGCTGGTAATGGGATTGGTAGGGATCAGAAATAGTATAGGATCTTCGGCAATGTCTTCATTTTGAAATCTGCTATCCTTCCAATCCAAGATAGCTGAGTTTTTAATTGATTGTATATCTTGAGTAATTTGGGCTATTAAGGCGGGGTAATTGGCATCATATAGTTTAGTAGGTGGGTAGGTAAGTTGAATCCCCAAATAGGTAATAGAAGGGTTGTCCCAATTGTAGCTAGATTGTTGTTTTAGTTTATCAACTTGATCTGGTAGGATAGTCATAGGTAAGACGATTCATACTGTTTTCAATTTACAGTAAACTAATACCAGTTAAGTGGCATATCTTTGTATATGTTTATATATGGGGGCCCTAGGGATGTCATCTGGGAGAAACGGAGGTAAACAGTTTAAAAACCACTGATCTCTCCTCATGTAGCTTTAAAAAAACATAGGCCCAGATTCACGTAGGGTGGCGTAACTTTGTGCGGGCGTAGCGTATCTTCTTTACGCTACGCCACTGCAACTTAGAGAGGCAAGTGCAGTATTCACAAAGCACTTGCGTCCTGAATTACGGCGGCGTAGCGTAAATGGGCCGGCGTAAGCGCACGTATTTCAAAGTAGGCAGGTCGTGGGCGTGATGTATTTAAATTAAGTGTGACCCCATGTAGATGCATGGCCGAACGAACGGCGCATGCGCGCGCATGCTCAGTATCACGTCGAATTTTCAAAGTAAATTACGCCCGCTCAATGCTTAGGCGACATGAACGTAACTTACGCCCAGCCCCATTCACAGACGACTTACGCAAACGACGTAAAATACGACGCTGTTCGGACGTTTCCAACATCCATACCTAACATGACTTACCCCTGCTTTATGAGGGGTAACTTTACGCTGGTCCGACGCCTTACGTAAACGACATATCTTGATACGCCGGGCGCACGTACGTACGTACGTACGTACGTACGTACGTACGTACGTACGTACGTACGTACGTACGTACGTGAATCGGCGTATCTAGCTAATTTGCATATTCTACGTGGAAATATACAGAAGCGCCCCTAGCGGCCAGCGTAAATATGCACCCTAAGATACGACGGCTTAAGAGACTTACGCCGCTCGTATCTAGGCAACGGTGAGGCGTATCTGATTCTATGAATCAGGCGCAGAGATGCGACGCCTCACACTCAGAGTTACGACTGCGTATCTGGAGATACGCCGTCGTAACTTCTTTGAGAATCTGGGCCACAGTACCTAAAGAAAATGGGTAACTTAAGAGCTGTCAAAATTTCTAATTAGATTCCCTATACACGAACAATCTAGTAGTGTTGGGCGAACAGTTCGAGCCAAGCAAAAGTTTGGCCCGAACATCGACCGTTGGCTTGGTTAGATGTTTTCCCACCGAGCACACCACAATGCACTGTGTGCTTGACAGTGCATTTTCAACCCCTAATTGGATGAAGCCTTGATTGGACAAAGTGATGATTACTTTCTCTAATTATGGCTCATTGTTCATAGTCCCACCCCTACACTATAAACGTTAACATTAACTTCCCATAGAAATATTTTGTAGTGTGTTGGATTGGAGATAGATAGAGCAGGGCTAAGGTTGCTACTAGCAGTTAGTGGGGCTGATTTACCAAGCCTTTACTCCATGACTCATGGAGTAAAAGCAGGAGTAGCAGCCGTTTTGACATTTACTAAAGAAATACGCTGCTAGTGCAGTGTATTTCCCTAGTTACTAATGTGCTCCGTGCACCCAGGAGAGGGTGCATTGTGCACCAGTACAGACCTGGCGCACGGCACATTGAAATGTAAATTGCGGGGGTTTGGGCGGGAGTTTATTAAGGGGGATGCAGGGGAAGTGAAGTGACATGTGTTTGAATGTGTTTGGCGGGCCGAATTGAAAGTGAAAGTTCGGGAGGTTCATTTGCATACTGGGCATGCGCAGAGAGAAATTTCGGCGCTTCCCGTGCGCCTTGTCAGTACGCCGTGAAAATCTTGGTAAATACCAAGCGGCGTACCCGTGAATGCGCTGCGTGACGCGGCGCACGGGAATCTCAGAGCTGTTTTCAGCCATGAAGGGGAACTCCGCGCCAAATTTCAAACTTGAAATCGGCGCGGGTCCCCCTCCAGGGCTACATTAGGCTCTTAGGCTTGGTCCGGAACGTGAGGGGTTAAACCCGCGCCGATTCGGCGCGGGGGTCCCCCCCCAGATCCAAACCAAGCCCTCATCCCAAGCACGCAGTCTGGCCCAGGCAGGAATGGGGGTGGGGACGAGCGAGCGCCCCCCCCTCCTGAGCCGTACCAGACCGCATGCCCTCAACATGGGGGAGTGTGTGCTGTGGGGGAGGGGGGCACTGCCCCCCCCACCCCACAGCACTCTTGTCCCCATGTCGATAGGGACAAGAGCCTCTTCCCGACAACCCTTGCCATTGGTTGTCAGGGTATGCGGGCGGGGCTAATCGGAATCTGCGAGCTCCCTTTAATAAGGGGGCCCCCAGATACCGGCCCCCCACCCTATGTGAATGAGTATGGGGTACATCGTACCTCTACCCATTCACCTGGGGGAAAGTGTAAAGTAAAATAAAACACCACACAATAAAATATTTTATTAATCTGCTCCGGAGCCCCCCCTTTCTTCTTTAGCTCTCTTACAAGGGGGGGTTTCTTCTCTTCCGATCTTCTGCCGGGACCCTGGGCTTCGGTGATTTCTGCCGGGGGAGGGCGCCATCCCTCGGTCCTCTCCGGAGCCTTCCGCCGGATGCCCCCACCCCATTTAAGCTCTTTTACATTAGGGGGGGGCATCCGGACTTAGGGGTCTTCTGCTGGGGGATGGCGCCTATCCCCCGGTCTTTCCGGTGCCTTCCGCCAGGGTTCCGGTCTTCCTGGTCTTCTGCCGGGGGTGCGCCAACTCTCCGGTCTTTTCTCTTCTGTCTTCTCTGCTCCCTCTTCTGCCTGGCTCCCCCGCGGAGCCAGGGCTTTCTTCCGTCTTCTCTCTTCCTTCTTCTGCCTGTCTCCTCCGGGAGCACAGGGCTTGTCTGCGCTGTCCTCTTCCTTCTCTTCCATTGGATGTTGACACAACGAGGTTCCGCACTGACATGCAGTGTCAGCGGCGGGCATGGACTTATATAGGGCAATGCCACCATGTGACCTCAACCCATGTGACATCACATTCCCTGGGCATGATGGGAATGTGATGTCACATGGGTTGAGGTCACATGGTGGCATTGCCCTATATAAGTCCATGCCCGCTGCTCAGACGGCATTCCAGCGCCGGACCTCGTCGTGTCAACATCGAATGGAAGAGAAGAGAGAAGACAGCGGAGACAAGCCCTGTGCTCCGCGGAGGAGACAGGCAGAAGCGGAAGGCACCGCAGAAGCCCGCGGGTGTCGCCCCCGGCGGAAAACACCGTAGAAGCCCGGGACCCTCCCCCAAAGGCAGGAGCCTCACTGGTGAAGGGGGTCCCGGTGAATTACGGCGCTGAAGACGGGGGTGGGGTGCAAGTGCACCCCCCCGCAGAAACCGACGAAGCCCGGGACCCTCCCCCAAAGGCAGGAGCCTCACTGGTGAAGGGGGTCCCGGTGAAAGACGGCGCTGAAGACGGGGGTGGGGTGCAAGTGCACCCCCCGCAGAAACCGACGAAGCCCGGGACCCTCCCCCAAAGGCAGGAGCCTCACTGGTGAAGGGGGTCCCGGTGAATTACGGCACTGAAGACGGGGGTGGGGTGCAAGTGCACCCCCCCCCAGAAACCGACTAAGCCCGGGACCCTCCCCCATTCCTGTCTGGCCAGACTGCGTGCCTGGGATAAGAGCTTGGTCTGGATCTTGGGGGGGGGACCCCACGCTGTTTTTTTTTGCGCGGGTTTAACCCCTTATGTTCCAGACCAAGCCTAAGAGCCTGGTATGCACCTGGAGGGAACCCACGTTATTTTTTTTTTGGGGTCTGGAGTTCCCCTTCATGAACAGCGATCTGTCATTTACCCATGTCAGTCCCACCCCCCCTTCAGTTAGAACACACCCAGGGAACATATTTAACCCCTCCCTCGCACCTAGTGTTAACCCCTTCCCTGCCAGTGTCATTTTTATAGTAAGCAATGCATTTTTACAGCACTGATCGCTAGAAAAATGCCAATGGTTCCAAAAAAGTGTCCGATGTGTCCGCCATAATGTCGCAGTACCGATAAAAATCGCTGATCGCCGCAATAACTAGTTAAAACAAAAAAAAGCCATATTTTGTAGACGCTATAACTTTTGCCAAAACCAAACACTAAACGCTATTTGCGATTTTTTGGAACCAAAAAGATGTAAATCAGGGGAAAAAAAACAAAAAACTCTCATGCCATTGCAGCTTGGTTCCTACATGTGTGATGAACTGAGTCTGCTCAAACACTTAGAAAAAATCCTTTCTTTTTAAAAGGTGAAAATCACTTGGATGGTCATAGAGCGTGGGTTGGGTTAATTAACCAGGTGTAAGCTCACCCACACTAGAGACTGCAATTTGTTCATGTGATTTCAATTGCTTCATTACTAGCACATGTTATAAAAACCGTGCATCGATCAGTCCTCAGCTGCCCTCATAGGGGCAGGCAGAAATGCTGTTGCGGAACACAAATGTGGTTTGTTGCATGGGTTTTTATTTTGCCAATGGTTTTTGTTTATTTTTAAATGATGTTCACTTTGATGTATTTGTCTCTGCTGCCTTATTTTATGAAAAAATTGTGAAGATGTTGCGACTTTAAATCTGTTTATTTTGAGTTTTGAAATGTATTTTTGTTTGTGTGTGTTTGTTTTGTTTCTTTCCTTGTTTTGTTGACCAATAAAAATTACTTTAAAATTTTGAAGTTTGTTTTTTGTTACTTTTTCATGCAACATATTTTGACAGCTGCAGCTGAAATAGGTTTGGGCCTAACAAATTAGGTGTGATTTTTGTCTAAGCTTCTTTCCTGGTGTGTAATCATGAAATGTTTGCCATGTTTATTCCCCATGACTTTAAAGACAAACTGGTAAGTATTTTCTTTTAACTGTAGTGGTCCTCAGCCCTCAAGTACCCCCGACAGGACATGTTTTGTGGATTTCTCTTATCAAGAATTGCTGTCCAGACTGTCTTTTAAAGCACATGTGCAAGATGGGGGGGGGGGGGGCTATTGGTGGACAGGCTTGAAGTGCTGATTTACAGCACTGTGCTTAAATCTAGCGCAAGGCAATCCTATTCTAATTGTGGGTGTTTGAGGGAAGCCAAGTGAGTGTTAGAACCCCTGCTTGTGTTTTTTTTTTTGGGTTGAGCTTTGTGTCCCTTTTCTTAAAATTGGCTTCACTTCCTGTCACACAGCTGAACAGGAAGTGAGGTTAAAACCCTACCAGTGTCTTTTCTTGGGGACACAGGTCAATCTAACTAGTGTCCCCATTAAGCAAATTGCACTCCAGCACTGCTGTGTACACCCCAAATCATGGGTCTTCAAACTACGGCCCTCCAGTTGTTCAGGAACTACAATTCCCATCATGCCTAGTCATGTCTGTGAATGTCAGTGCATTACAAGGCCTCATGGGATGTGTAGTTCTACAACAGCTGGAGGGCCGTAATTTGAGGATCCCTGCCCCAAATGATTATTTAGTTTGGGGTTTAGTAAAGGCAAAGCCACTCTGCAGTACAAGCATAGTTGCTGAAAAAGAGAGAGGAAGCACTGATGGTTTTAAGATCCAATCCTGTAGAAGCAAAGTTGTTTTGTTTTCTTCCTTGCTTTGCACTTGTAGTGCAAAGTGGATTTGCCTTTAGTAAATGGACCCCAAAGTCCCTAATAATTTGGGGTGTACACAGCAAAATGCTAGAGTGCAATTTACATAATGGGAAACTATTTAGATTGATCTCTGTGTCCCCAAGAAAAGATATTAGTAAGGTTTTACCCTCACTTCCTGTTTGGCTATGTGACAGGAAGTGAATGAATTTGAATTTGAATGGACCACCAGGGTGGGCAAAAAAAAAAAAAATGGAAAAAAAAAAACAAAAAGCATTAAAAAAAGAAAAAAGATGCCAATCAGTGCCCACAAATGGGCACTGACTGTCAACCTGGGAAAATCAGTGCCACCCCACAGTGTCCATCAGTGCCACCCCACAGTGTCCATCAGTGCCACCCCACAGTGCCCATCCATGCACAGTGCCCACCTATCAGTGCCCACCTGTGCCACCCATAAGTATCCATCAGTGCCACCCATAAGTGCCGCCCATGAGTGCCCATCTGTGCCGCCCATGAGTGCCCATCAGTGCCGCCTATGAGTGCCCATCAGTGCCGCATACCAGCGCCGCCAATCAATGCCACCTCATCTGTGCCCGTCAGTACTACCTCATCGATGTCCATCAGTGCCATCTCATCGGTGCCCATCAGTGCCGCCATATCAGTGCCCGTAATTGAAAGAGAAAAACTTATTTACAAAAAAATTAACAGAAAAAAATAAAAACGTTTTTTTTTCTAAATTTGCAGTCTTTTTTTTGTTGTTGCGCAAAAAAAAAAATCGCAGAGGTGATCAAATACCAACAAAAGAAAGCTCCATTTGTGGGGGAAAAAGGACGCCAATTTTGTTTGGGTACAGTGTTGTATGACCGCGCAATTGCCATTCAAAGTGCGACAGTGCTGAAAGCTGAAAATTGGCTTGGGCGGGAAGGTGCGTAAGTGCCTGGTATGGAAGTGGTTAAGGGAATCCAGTGCCCCCCTCCCCCCCAGAACTAGTGTGTCGGTCCCCTGAAAATTCCTGGGCGGGTCATACAAAAACAGGGTGTGACCTTGACAGGAAGGGGTGGGTCATTTTTCTATTAGGAGGTGCAGATATGTAGTCAGGCCTAGGGCAGAACAAAACCTAAATATACTACTGCATATTAGGGCTTATTTAGACCGGATCCGATTTACAGCGTGTTTTTATATTGTGGGAGGAAACCCACGCAGGCACAGGGAGAACATGCAAACTCCATGCAGATGGTGTCACGGGCTGGATTCGAACCAGCGACCCTTTTGCTGCTAGGTCAAAGTGCTATACACTACACCACTGTGCTGAACGAACATGATTGCAGCTGAAAGCATGAGATCTTTTTTTTTTTTTTCAATACCATGCTTTCCAGCCTTATTGACCCCGCCTCTCTCCATAAAGAGGACCTGTCACACACTAGTCCTATTACAAGGGATGTTTACATTCCTTGTAATAGGAAGAAAAGTGATCCAAAATCAAAAAAAGTGACAAAAAAGTGCAAAAAGAAAAATATGAGGTAAAAAAACAAACAAAAAAATAAAATAACGCCCCTGTCCCTAGAAGCTCGCACTCAGAAGCGAATATGCATGTAAGTCCCGCCCACATATGTAAACACCATTCAAACCACACATGTGAGGTATTGACGCGTGCGTTAGAGCGAGAGCAATAATTCTAGCCCTAGACCTCCTCTTTAACTCTGAACTGGTCACCTGTAAAAAAAAAAACAAGCATCGCCTATGGATATTTTTATGTCCCGAAGTTTGGCGCCATTCCATGAATGTGTGCAATATTAAAGTGTGACAAGTTAGGTATCTATTTACTCGGTGTAACATCATCTTTAACATTATCCATAAAAATTGGGCTAACTTTACTGTTTTTTTTTTTTTTAATTCATGAACCGTGTTTTTTTTTTGGGCCAAAAAAAGAAGGCGTTAGAAAAATTATTGCGCAAATACCGTTGGAAATCAAATGAAAAAATTACCGCCACTTTATTCCCTAGGGTGTCTGCTAAAAAATTATATATAATGTTTGGGGTCCTGATTAATTTCCCAGGAACAAAATATAATTTTTACATGAAGGAGAGAAGTGCCAGAATAGGCGCGGTATGGAAGTGGTTAAAGTGAAATAATAAAAGTGAAATATTCCTTTAAATTTCATACAGGGGGGGAGGGGGGTACACGCATGTTTCCCGTGCTTAGAACTGTCCCTGTACAAGATGTCATTTCTGAAGTGAAACAAAAAAAAGGAAGTTTAAAGTACTCATGGCTATAAAGAATACAGGCGTTGCTCATTAAAAATAATAAAAAAAAATAAAAAAAAATGGGGGTCCCTCCAAATTAAATTACCAGGCCCTTCAGGTCTGGAATGGATATTAAGGGGAACCCCGCCGTAAAAACCCCCCAAAAATGGCGTGGGGTCCCCCCAAATATCCATACCAGGCCCTTCAGGTCTGGTGTGGATTTTAAGGGGAACTCCACCCCAAATTGAAAAAAAATGGCGTGGAGTCCCCCTAAAAATCCACACCAGACCCTTATCCGAGCACGTTGACCTGGCCGGCCGCAGAAAAGAGGGGGGGACAGAGTGCGCCCCTCTCCTGAACCGCACCAGGCCACATGCCCTCAACATGGGGAGGATGTCCCCATGTTGATGGGGACAAGGGCCTCATCCCCACAACCCTTGCCCGGTGGTTGTGGGGGTCTGCGGGCGGGGGGCTTATCAGAATCTGGAAGACCCCTTTAACAAAGGGGACCCCCAGATCCTGGCCCCCCCTATGTGAAATGGTAATGGGGTACATTGTACCTCTACCATTTCACCCCAAAAAAAATGTCAAAAGTGTTAAAAATTACAGTAGCCGGTTTTTGACAAATCTTTTAATAAAATCTTCTTTTCTTCTTTCCTTCGGGTTTCTTCCGCTGCTTCTTTCTTGGGTCTTCTCGTCCACATCTTGCCCGACGTGTTCTTCTATCTTCTCCGTCCGTCCTTCAGCCTTCTGGTCCCGCATCTTGCCCGTTGTCTTCTCCTGTCTTCTTCTCCGTCCGTCCGCCAGCCTTCTCGTCCACATCTTTTTCTTCCCCGGACCCAGCGTTTGAATTTGATTTGGCCGCCGTGTTCCCGCTCCTGGGACCAGCCCCCCTCTGACGCCACAGGTAAACTCATATGAAAGTCCGCGTGTGGAATATGTGCGTCAGAGGGGGGCGGGGTCACATGAGTGTGACACGGCGGGAACTTCAATTGGAAGCGGCGGCATCTTCTTCTCCGGGCCGCGCGCTTGAAATTGAATTCCCCCGCCGTGTGACGCTCTGTGACCCCGCCCCCCTCTGACGCACATGACCTTCTAAGGAGTTTACTTGTGGCGTCAGAGGGGGGCGGGTCCCAGGAGCGCACCACGGCGGCCAAATCAAATTCAAGCGCTGGGTCCGGGGAAGAAAAAGATGTGGACGAGAAGGCTGGCGGACGGACGGAGAAGAAGACAGGAGAAGACAACGGGCAAGATGCGGGACCAGAAGGCTGAAGGACGGACGGAGAAGATAGAAGAACACGTCGGGCAAGATGTGGACGAGAAGACCCAAGAAAGAAGCAGCGGAAGAAACCCGAAGGAAAGAAGAAAAGAAGATTTTATTAAAAGATTTGTCTACTGTCATTTTTAACACTTTTGACATTTTTTTGGGGGTGAAATGGTAGAGGTACAATGTACCCCATTACCATTTCACATAGGGGGGGGCCAGGATCTGGGGGTCCCCTTTGTTAAAGGGGTCTTCCAGATTCTGATAAGCCCCCTGCCCGCAGACCTCCACAACCACCGGGCAAGGGTTGTGGGGATGAGGCCCTTGTCCCCATCAACATGGGGACATCCTCCCCATGTTGAGGGCATGTGGCCTGGTGCGGTTCAGGAGAGGGGGGGGGGCCGCACTCTGTCCCCCCCTCTTTTCTGCGGCCGGCCAGGTCAACGTGCTCGGATAAGGGTCTGGTGTGGATTTTTAGGGGGACTCCACGCCATTTTTTTGTTAAATTTGGGGTGGAGTTCCCATTAAAATCCACACCAGACCTGAAGGGCCTGGAATGGATATTTGCCGGGAACCGCACGTCTTTTTTTTTTGGCTTTTACGGCGGGGTTCCCTTAATATCCATTCCAGACCTGAAGGGCCTGGTAATTTAATTTGGGGGAACCCCTACACATTTTGTTGTTTGTTTTATGAATGAATCCCTTTAGAATTGTCAGAGCCGACAATTCATTATAGCCGCGTGTGAATTTTTAAATGACTTTTTTCCTTCTGAATGTCATTTTGTGCAGGGGCAGTTCTAAGTGCGGGAAAAATGCGCTATTTCACATGCTGACATTACACCCCCCCTAGGTACGAAATTTAAAGGAATATTTCACTTTTATTGTTTCACTTTAAGAATTATTAATTTCACTGCTCCTGAAAAAACGGCCGTTTTAAAAAATAAAAAAAACATTGATACATGTTCCCTGGGGCAGGACTGAGGTCCCCAAACACATTTTAGGACAAAACTTGCAGATTAGCCTTTAAAATGAACACTTTTGATTTCTCCCATAGACTTCTATAGGGAGTTTGGCGCGGCTTTACATATTACTTTCAATGCGCCGGCTGCTACGCTGGTTCATGCGCCTAATTAAGGCTTCACCCAGCGCACTAATTAAGGCATGAACCAGCGCAGCGCACAGAGCATAGTAAATCAGCCCCAGTGTGTTCACTTATTGTGGTGATTACCTATTATACTAAAGATCGGCATGTGGCATTAATAAGCATCAACAGATTTCAGTTGTGCCCCACCAGGCCTGCACCCCATGGACAATGTGCCTGTCTGCTGAGTTCATCTCCCCATCCCTGCACTTTTGCACTGATTGGCAGCAATGATTGGCACTGATAGGCACCACTGATGGCCACTGATAAGTGGCACTGATAGGCTGCACTGATGGGCCCTGATTGGCACTGATAGGCTGCACTGATTGGCACTGATAGGTAGCATTGATTGGCAGCATTTAGTGGCACTGATGGGCAGCACTGATGGGCACTGAAAGGCAGAACTGATAGCCAACACTGATGAGCACTGATAGGTGGCACTGATGAGCACTGATTGGCAGCACTGATAGGTGGCACTGAATGGCACTGACAGGTGGCACTGATTGGCAGCACTGATGGGCACTGAAAGGCAGCACTAATTGGCACGTATGGGCACTGACTGGTGGCACTGATTGGAGGCACTGATTGGCACTGATGGGCAGCACTGATTGGCACTGATAGGTGTCACTGATTGGCACCGATAGGAGGCACTGTTTGGCACTGACAGGTGGCACTAATAGCCGACACTGATTTATCTGCTCAGTGTGATACTGTCTCAGCACGGCAATTTACAGGAGCATTTCACAGCAGCCCAGCGGGCAGATCTCGGGAGAGCATGGGGGCTACACAAACATTGCACAGGTTATTAGGGTGTGCCCAGGCACACCCGGCACACCCCATGCGCACGCCTATGGTGTTAGTTTAGTGTTAGTATAATGTGTGAGTATGGTGTGTAGTTTGTCAATGTAGTGTATTAGTGTAGTGCAGTGCAAAACACAGCTTTACATAACAGTTGACTCTGAGTGTTAGTATAGTGTGTGAGTATAGTGTAGTGTGTTAGTGTAGTGGAGTGCAGTGTTTAACACAGCATTACATAACATTTAGTGCTGTATACAGTGCCGTATACCCCCTTTTTTTTGGTCTTTTCTTATAAAAAAAAAGTGTCCCCTGCCTGCCCCCCTTGTTTTTAATTGTCAGCCACAGTTTTTTTAACTGCAATGCTGGTGCTCCCCCTTTTTTTTCTTAGAATTTTTACATTTCTGTCAGCATCGGTCCTCATTTTTCAGTGCACCAAACATCACTTTTCATTGAATAAAGTGCTTCCAATTTCCCAGTATCTATTACATTTGGGTAATAAGCCCCCCAGCATGTCTGGGAGGACGGCGCTCATTCCTATGCCACTGCAAAAGGGGGCCAGCAGTGTCTGTGTCCACAGGCAAAGTTGGAAGTGGTTCGGCCTCAGGCAGGGCACCTTTGTGTCTGTTTAGTCATGTTGCCTGTGCTATGCAGCCACAGCATGCAGAGGAGGTTGTGGACTGGCTTACTAAACCATCCTCCTCATCCTATACTATACTATACTTTAGCTTCTTCACATAAGGCTTGCTTACTGTGGTGCAAAACTTTGTTATTTCCATCCCAAGTCTGCCAAAGAGACACCAAAATGTATCCAAAAAATCTCTAATCTTGTTCAGAGTGCACATCAATTTAAATGTCATTTTTTCTTTATAAATGTCAGTTTTTATGCAGCAGGTTCTATACACGGTACCGATGCGCCACTTTACATGCACTATATTTAAAGGAATTTTTCAATTTTTATTGTTTCACTTTAAGCATCAATACAAAATAAAAATACTACTGCTCCTTTAAAAACAATCTTTTCCAGAAGATTTTTTTTGCATTGATACATGTCCCCCTATCCCCTCTTTTGCCAATAACTTGCATGTAAGCCTTCAAAATGGGGACTTTTGATTTTTCTTATTCGGGCACCATAGACTTCAATGGGGTTTGTCGTTTGGGTCTGATCTTTTGTGATGTACGAGAGTTCTGGCACAAACCGAACTGGGAGATGTTAAAGTAATATCTAATGTAGGGTCTCAAGAACCCTAAAATATACCGTATTTATCGGCGTATAACGCGCACCGGCGTATAACGCGCACCCTAATTTTAGGAGGGAAGTTTTAGGAAAAAAACTTTCAACATCCCCTTTTATATTCCAAAGCCCCCTGCACATTACATACAGATCCCAGCACATTACACATAGATCACATCCCAGCACATTACATATAGATCACATCCCAGCACATTACATATAGATCACATCCCAGCACATTACATATAGATCACATCCCAGCACATTACATATAGATCACATCCCAGCACATTACATATAGATCACATCCCAGCACTTAGATCACATCCCAGCACATTACATATAGCCCCCAATCCTGTGGGAAAAAAAGATTTTTTGTTGTTTTGTACTTACAGTTTTGATGTCTTGCGCGGCGTCCATCTGCGGCCTCGTCGGGTCCGGCGTCCTTCTGCGGCCTCGTCGGGTGTCCTCTTCGGCGGGTCCGGCGTCCGTCTTCGGCGGGTCCGGCGTCCGTCTTCGGCGGGTCGGGCGTCCATCTTCGGCGGGTCGGGCGTCCATCTTCGGCGGGTCCGGTGTCCATCTTCGGCGGGTCCGGTGTCCATCTTCGGCGGCGTCCTCCCGCTCGTTTCCCGCCACAACTTTGAATACTGCGCCCGCATATAGCGAGCGCAGTACACTCGTGAATCTTCGGGCAGGCTCGGGCGCCTCTCTCACTGACGTCCTGTACGCTCAGGACGTCAGGACGTCAGTACGAGAGGCACCGAGACTGGCCGAAGATTCACGAGTGTACTGCGTTTGCTATATGCGGGCGCAGTATTCAAACTCATGGCGGGAAAGTGGGTATCGGCGTATACTGCACACCCACGATTTTGCCCTGATTTTCAGGGCAAAATAGTGCGCGGTATACGCCGATAAATACGGTAACTCCAGAAAGCCAGGAACTGTCACCATATACACCCCAGGAACAACGGAATGATTATTAGACTTCTCCCTTTAATACTATGGTTATACTAGATGGGTTTACTACAACATTAGGTGAAAAGCCACATAGTTTTAATTAATGTTATTCATTGCTTCTTTACTGAAAAATGTTTGGTCAAAGTTTTGACTTTATTGTTTCTGCAAAACAAGAAAACACATTATAAATTAAGATAAAAACAGGCAACTATTCATCCAAATGAATAAAACTGAAACTCAATAACTGTTTCCTAACTTATGCAAATTAATTTTGGAGTAATTAAAATCAGACCTGGTCTCCTTTGCAATATTTTATACAAGATACAATTTGTTTGAAAATAAAACATTTTTTGTCAGAAAAGTACTGTACACAAAGTTGGGAAATAACTTATCAGCTCAAACCAGAAACAACAACCTTTGTCAATATAAATTTATTTTTTAACAAAACCAGCTTCTGGTACATTGTCTGTGGAAATATATTGCTAGCTCTTAAAAGAACGAAAGAAATGTACTTTGGCAAAAAGGTCCTTTACTTTTAGTAGAAATACTACAGGTTGCAATACACTTAATTAATAAATAGTGCTTTTAAGCCTTGGACCTGGAAATAAAAAAATAGCTTTGATAATATATTTTCAATGTAGAAAAACTGTATATTGTGCTAAAGAAAATTGTGCATTTCAGTGACAAGTTGTTTTACTTACTCTCTAGATATCAGCCTAAAGAGGTGTAGCAGCTAAACAACCAAGAAAATTATTCCAGAACCCCATTCACCTAAAATATAAAAGGCTACAGATCCTTAGTTTTGAGAGATAAAAACAAGCAGCATCAATCTAAGTGCAGCCTAGGGTAAAATTAATCACGTTTAACCACTTAAGACCCAGACCTTTATGCAGGTAAAGGACCTGGCCAGTTTTTGCGATTCGGCACTGCGTCGCTTTAACTGACAATTGCGCAGTCGTGCGATGTGGCTCCCAAACAAAATTGGCGTCCTTTTTTTCCCCACAAATAGAGCTGTCTTTTGGTGGTGAGTGAGTGAAAAAATTATATAGCGCTACCCATGCGAACTGAATCGCCTCTGGGCGCTTGTTTGTCCATTTCTCCCTTGAGCTCAGAAGAGATGAATTTTGATCTTTCTCCTAAAGGCCAAATGGAGGTTGGCAAAGTGTTCCAACGTCGAGAGCCTTGGACAGCAAATCTTCTTTCTCCTTTGGACTTGTATCTGGTTTGGGGGATTTGGAGTACATTTTGGTTGGAGGATCGCAGAGCGCGATTGGGGTTGTAGGCTTTTATTTTGTCGCATAGGTATTGGGGGGCATTACCCCAAATACATTTATGCGTTAGACAGAGTGCTTTGAAAGTGATTCTGTCTTTCACTGGTAGCCAGTGAAGGCTTCTCAGTGATGGGGAGATTGATTCCCATGGTTTTTTTCCAGTCACTAGACGCGCGGCCGTGTTCTGAACGACCTGCAGGCGCGTGATTTGGTACTTTGTTAACAATTGTTCCCACCACGACTGCTATGTCTTCTTTAGGAATAAATGGGATTAGTCTGCGTAATAAGCGTAGCAGATGGTGTGATCCGCTGACTACTGACCCTATTTGTGCATCCATTGTCATGTAGGTGTCAAAGAAGACCCCGAGACTTTTGACTTTGGTGCTAGGGGTGATGATTTTTCCTAGAATGGGCGGAGGTGCCCAGGTTGTTGCCAGTTGATTCTTCCGATTGGTGTGAAACAGGAAAAGGTCTGTTTTTGAGCCATTGAGTTTAAGATAACTCTTTGTCATCCAGTTCTCTATCAAAGAGAGACATTTCTCTAGATTGAGATGGTGATCCTTTTTGTTGCAAATACGAAAATACAATTGTGTGTCATCCGCATAGGAATGGTAGAGCAGCTTTTGGCTGCTGATAATTTCAAAAAGAGGGCGAAGATAGATATTAAACAGCACCGGCGACAGAGGTGATCCTTGAGGAACTCCGCATGACACCGTGCGTTTTCCAGAAGTGAATGGTCCCAGTTTCACTACTTGTGATCGGTTTTCCAAAAAGGAGGAGAACCAGGGTAAGTCACATTCCGCGATCTTGGCTACTTCAGCTAGCTGAATTAGCAATAGTTTGTGGTCAATCGTATCAAAAGCTGCGCTAAGGTCCAACAGTACTAGAAGACAAGGTTCTCCTTCGTCTGCGGCCTTAAGAGCATCATCCCATATTTTGAGCAATGCTGATTCCGTCCCGTACCCTGGACGGAAACCCGATTGATAAGGATTGAGCAAATTATGGGTGTCTAAATGCTGTTGCAGCTGTTGTACCACCACTTTCTCCATTACCTTGGAGAAAACGTTCAGGCCTGTTATGGGATGACGATGTTCAGGGTCTTTGGGGTCAAGGGTGGGTTTCTTTAAGATGGGTTTGATTATTCCTTGTTTCAACAGGGAGGGCACTATACCTTCCCTGAATGACTGGTTAATCAGCTGCTTGATGGGTGGTGCCAAAATATCGGCACATTCCTTCAGCAGTTTGGTGGGGATAATATCGTTAGGCGCTGTGCTATTTCGCAGAGTGCCGATGATATTTTTAGTGGCATCCAGGGAGACGGGTTTTAGAGTAAACATTGTTACTTGGGCCTGATTCCTGTGGTGATTGGGCTGGGGACTGCTGAGGGGGTTGATACTGTTTTGCAGAATGCTTACGCAGATCCTTTAAATTTTGTTCACGAAATGGTCCGAAAATTCATTGCAAAATTCTTGGGTATCAGAATTGGGGGCTTCAAGACAGGCTGGGTTCATGGACTGACTAACCAACTTGAAGAGTTTGCGAGGACGGTTTAGGGCATTGGTGATGATCTTGGAGAAATAATTTTTTTTGGCTATGAAAATTTCTTTGTGGTATTTTTTTGTTGTTTTGTTGTAGATGGCGCGGTTTTCGTCTGTGGTGCTTCTTTTCCAAGCTGCTTCCAATCTTCTACGTTCTTGCTTAAAGCGGGAGTTCACCCATTTTTAAAAAAAAAAAAAATCTCCCCTTAGCTTCCTGCTCGTTCGGTCTAGGGGAATCGGCTATTTATATTAAAATATGAGCAGTACTTACCCGTTTTCGAGCTGCATCTTCTTCCGTCGCTTCCGGGTATGGGTCTTCGGGAGCGGGCGTTCCTTCTTGATTGACATTCTTCCGAGAGGCTTCCGACGGTCGCATCCATCGCGTCACTCGTAGCCGAAAGAAGCCGAACGTCGGTGCGGCTCTATACTGCGCCTGCGCACCGACGTTCGGCTTCTTTCGGAAAATCGTGACGCGATGGATGCGACCGTCGGAAGCCTCTCGGAAGCCTGTCAATCAAGAAGGAACGCCCATTCCCGAAGCCCATACCCGGAAGCGACGGAGAGGATGCGTCTCGTAAACGGGTAAGTACTGCACATATTTTAAAATAAATAGCCGATTCCCCTAGTAATAACGAGCAGGAATCTAAGGGGGAAAAGTGCCCTCTAAGGGTGAACCCCCGCTTTAAGGAACAATAGCTGGTCGTTAAACCAACTGGAGTGTATTTACGGATACAGGTTTTACGTTTAGGCGCTACCAAGTCGGCTGACTGCAGTAGAGCTGTGTTTATGGCATCCAGGGTTTCAGTGGCTGATTGATGTGAAGGGATCGTTTTTATTTCATTTCCTAGTATTGTTTTGAAGAGCTCCGAATAGAGCTTTTTCTGAGATCTGGTCCAGTGCACTGTCACTGGTTTCGGCATTTTTGTTAAAGGGGTATTTTTGGTAATCATAAATTTGATTACATGGTGGTCTGTCCACAGTAACGACTCATTTTCCAGAATTTTTACTTCCAGATTTTGTCTGAAAATAAGATCGAGGTTGAGATCCCCAAGCAGCAAAAAATGTTTGCTGTTTAGTGTATAAGTGGACAGAAATTCTGTCAAAGATGTGAGAAACTGCGATTTGGGACCCGGTGGTCTATAGCAGAGAAGGATATGGCCTATAAGGGGGGGGGGGGGGCTTTGCAGTAGTGCTGGGAGTAATGATTCACAGAATCCCAGCTCCCTGATTTTTGATCCAGAGGAAGGCGAAAAAAAAACCTGTCCGAGCTAAGCCAATGTGCCGTGGCGGGGGGAAAAGTCCCTTCCTGACCCCCACGGGGCGATCGGACATGGCCCTGGATCAAAATGCTGCAAAGAGCCAAGGTGGTGACTTCGGGGGGGGGGGGGGCAGGGGGGGTTTACCAACTGGTAGTTATTGCGTTGTGGCTTGAGTCAGGAGAGAGCGGTAGGTGACCCAATTACAGGGGGGTAGCACGCTGGTATTTGATCACCTCTGCGGTTTTAATGTTTTGCGCTATAAACAAAAATAGAGCGCCAATTTTGAAAAAAATGCAATATTTTTTACTTTTTGCTATAATAAATATCCCCCAAAAAGATATAAAAACACTTTTTTTCCTCAGTTTAGGCCGATACATATTCTTCAATCTATTTTTGGTAAAAAAAATCGCAATAAGCGTTTATCGATTGGTTTGCGCAAAATGTATAGTGTTTACAAAATAGGAGATAGTTTATTGCATTTTATTAATTTTTTTTTTTTTTACTACTAATGGCGGCGACTACTCATGACTGCGACATTATGGCGGACACATCGGACAATTTTGACACATTTTTGGGACCATTGTCATTTTCACAGCAAAAAATGCTATAAAAATACATTGTTTACTGTGAAAATGACAATTGCAGTTCGGAAGTTAACCACTAGGGGGGCGCTGTAGGGGTTGTGTGACCTCATATGTTTTTCTAACTGTAGGGGGGCGGGGCTGGACGTGTGATGTCATTGATCGTATTTTCCTATATTAGGGAACAGACGATCAATGAAGCTGCCACTGTGAAGAACGGGGAAGCTGTTTACACACAGCTCTCCCCGTTCTTCAGCTCCGGGGACCGATCGCGGGACTCCGGCGGCGATCGGGTCCGTGGGTCCCGCAGTTTCAGGCCGGGTCGCGGGCGCGCGTCTGAGACCCACCACTGGGCACCTTAAAGAGGACGTACAGGTACGTGCTTGTGCCCAGCCGTGCCATTCTACTGACGTATATCTGCAGGAGGCGGTCCTTAAGTGGTTAATAAAAGATATAGGGAAGAGGGATGCCGCTCTAGGAAGGGTGTCTGGAAATGTAACTCTCCTCAGAATAGGAACAGTAGGTGCAGGCTAAGCATAGGCAATTGGGCGAGGAGAAAATTCTGGAGAGCAGCACTCAAAATCAAGGCCTTTATTAAAAAGAGGTAATAATCCAAAAAATACAAGCCACAGCAAATATCGGAATACAGGAGCTGACACATTTCACACTTTCAAAAGTTCTTGTTCATAGCTAAGGAACCACAAACATTAACTGCAATATATACACTGATCTATATTGGACATGTGACCAATATAACAAGTAAATTATGCGCTAGAATTTTTTTTTAGGATATTGTCATTGGAGCAGCATAGTCAGTAAAAAGGAAAAACAAGTATCTGGGGTCAGAAAAAAGTTCAGGCTGTTGAGGGGGTAATTGGAGGTGTGCGGGTATGTTTAGATAGGGGTATGTACTCAGGGCTGCCGTCAGTAGGGAACAGAGACCATGTTCCAGATCTAGGAGACAAAACAAGGAGAGACCTCTGGGTGCAGTACTTTAAAACAATTTAATTTTTAAAAAACAAAGCCACAGGTTAAAAAACACTCACATTTAGGTGGTCAAGTAGAGGCATGTAGGAGCAATTCTCCAGAGAGGAGTGGGTGTCATCTCGTGCGTCTGGTTGGTATCTTCCTCGGGTCCCCGGTATGGCGCTGTGAGGTGGAGGGGATCAGTCCAGCTGCCGCTGGTGGATTCCGATGATTTGCGGTGGACGGGGCGATCCTAGCAGCCACTGCATGCGCGGGTGTACCGATGGGCGACGGGGGATGACGTCACCAGGCAAGCGACGCGTCCAGCCGAGTTAAAGAGCTTGAGAAAGGAATGCGGCAGCCCTGTCATTTGCTGCCAGCATTCGGAAACGCGTCGCTTGCCTGGTGACGTCATCCCCCGTCGCCCATTGGTACACCCGCGCATGCAGTGGCTGCTAGGATCGCCCCGTCCACCGCAAATCATCGGATTCCACCAGCGGCAGCAGGACTGATCCCCTCCACCTCACAGCGCCATACCGGGGACCCGAGGAAGATACCAACCAGACGCACCAGATGACACCCACTCCTCTCTGGAGAATTGCTCCTACATGCCTCTACTTGACCACCTAAATGTAAGTGTTTTTTAACCTGTGGCTTTGTTTTTTAAAAATTAAATTGTTTTAAAGTACTGCACCCAGAGGCGCCTCTCTCCTTGTTTGGACATGTGACCAAACCTGTGAATAAATTACTCGAATTAGAGTTAATTGGTGGGTAAAGTGAGATAATTAATATGTGTGGTTCATTGTGAATGCACAAATAAGTATTCTAATGAATAAAAACATAATAAAAATGTTAAGAAAATTCTACTAGCAAAACCCCAAAAACATTACATAGAGCATCCATTAAATGTAAACAGGGAAAAAGAATACTTGATACTGAATCAAAGTGCATGTCTGATAAAGTAAATATGTCACAGTGTAGACTAAATATATCCAAGTGTTAAATATATATACTTATAAGATATAAAATGTGTAAATAAAGATATACACTGGGGCAGATTCAGATAGAGATACGACGGCGTATCTCCTGATACGCCGTCGTATCTCTGAGATCCAACGGTCGGATCTATGCGTCTGATTCATAGAATCAGGTTCCGCATAGATCTCCCTAAGATCCGACAGGTGTAAGTGACTTACACCTTTGGATCTTAGGCTGCATTCTCCCGCTGGCCGCTAGGTGACGTTTCGTTTTTTACACGCAACGAATATGCAAATGAGGGTTTCCGCCGATTCAGAAACGAACGCCCACCCATCACTTTTTTTTTACGTCGTTTGCGTTCTGCTTTTTCCGGCGGATAGTTACCCCTGCTATATGCGGTGTATCCTATGTTAAGTATGGCCGTCGTTCCAGGACCGAGTTTTGAATTTTTTACGCCGTTTGCGTAAGTCGGTCGCGAATACGGATGGACGTAATTTACATACACGTCGAAACCAATGACGTCCTAGCGACGTCATTTGGAGCAATGCACGCTGGGAAATTTAGCCGGCGGCGCATGCGCAGTACGATCGTCGTGGGGACGCGCCTGATTTAAATAGTAAACTCCCCCTAGCCGCGGAATTTGAATTCCGCCGGGGGATTTACGATCCGCCGGCTCAACTTTAGAGGCAAGTGCTTTCTGAATACAGCACTTGCCTCAAAAACTTGCGCTGGCTGATCGTAAATAAGATAGATTACGCGGATGTAAAGATCCGCTGATCTATCTGAATCTACCCCACTGTGTTGAACAAGTGAACTAACGTGAAAATAATATGAAGAAAGTAAAATGGAAAAATATAATGATGAACAGATATCCATGTCTATATAGATATGTATATCTCCAAGTAAGTACCGGTATACAGTAGACATATGTGTTCATAAATATATGTCAAAAACTAGGTACCAAAGTGCCAATGACCACAAACCTACAAAAATATGCACTGGGCAGAGAGTATCAATGTATTCAAGAAATCATGATGTCTCTGTTGCCTATATGAAAAACATGTATAGTAAAATTATTACTGAAAATGAGTATGGCTCATGCATATATAGGAATGGATGTGGCTTCTAGATGTAGACTATTTAGAAAATGGCTGATACATGTAGGATTTTCTACCTTTTTCATACATGGTTAAACATACATGGACAAACATATTATTAAAACCATAAATTTAAAACATCAAATATCACAAATTAATGCACAACATCTGAACGTGCGTCCGTGTCCATTTATCTGTCTAAGTGTCATTTTTTTTGCTCAAAAAATTTGACATAAAAGCAATGGGGTCACTACACCTCAAAAACTATAGTATGAGCATATAAATATTAGAGTGGACAACTATAGAGGGGCACGGAAAAAGATGGAGCAGAACCTGATGGTATACGCACTAAGAAATATATTAGCAACTACCTGTTGCTGAAAGTTGCATGAAAATCGCATAAAATAGTCTAAATTTGCATGTAAACTGCATGCAAGTTGCCAGCATATTACATGGGAACAACCCACAAAGGACGGAAATTGTAAAGGAGCCTGTTGTATGTGGAAATATCAGCTACCTCCGAAAAGAATTGCATGGAAATCACATAAAAATAATCTAAACCAAAAATGTTCTTACAAGCTATCAGTATGATCATTGAGGAGGAAAAGGATAGTCACTCAGCATACCAGGATAGTCACTCAGCATCAGCATAGGCAGTCTTGAAGGGATCTGACATTTCCAAAAAAATGATTCAGTTACATCAGCATCAGGTGCTTGGTAGCTGGTGGTGGTGATCCAAGCCTGATTCATTTTTATGACGGTCAGTCGATCGACCTAGTCGGTGGAGAGGCACACCCTGTGATCGGTTACAAAGCCTCCAGAAGCACTGAATGTGCATTCCGAAGGAAAGCTGGATGCAGGACAGGCCAGTAGCTCAATTGCATACTGTGAAAGCTCTGGCCAGTGATCCATCCACAAGACCCAGTAAGCCAGAGGATTTTCGTTTGGAAAGGTGTCCAAGTATGAACTTGCCCCTAGATATTCCCGCACCATGTAGAACAGACGCTGGCTATGGTTGCTGGAACCGGTCATACCTTGGGGCTGCAGACTAAAAAATTGTCTGAATGCATTGGTCAGAAGGCCACCTTCTCCACCGCTCCTTTGACTGACTGCAGTCTCAATAACAGGTTGTCCAGAACCAGGATTTTGTAACCTCCCAGTCTCTGCACAGACCTTTCTGCAAGGCCTCCCGAAGATGTTTCATCTTCTGCTCCCTCTGCACCGGCAAGATAAGGCCCGCAACCTTACCCTTGTAACGTGGATCAAGGAGGGTTGCCAGCCAGTAATGATGCTGCTAAATGAATTTTATTAAAATTGTTAAAATAAATCATTGTACTCACAAAGTGGAGTTTAAAATCAAGCCTTGAAAGACAATACAGCAGAAGTCCAACAACATCAGCAGGATACGATATTCACTTAAATCTATGACCGATGTTAGGGCTGACGCGTTTTGGGGGCGTACCCCTTTCCTCAGAGCTTGGTGGTCTGCAGTGTTGAACACTGCAGACCACCAAGCTCTGAGGAAAGGGGTACGCCCCCGAAATGCATCAGCCCTAACATCGGTCATAGATTTAAGTGAATATCGTATCCTGCTGTATTGTCTTTCAAGGCTTGATTTTAAACTCCACTTTGTGAGTACAATGATTTATTTTAACAATTTTAATAAAATTCATTTAGCAGTATCACACTAGGTCGGTGCGCCCTCCGTTCTCTTTTTTCTTTTTTAGTCTCATGAATTCCCACGATTCTGAGGAGGGCTGCAAGACTCTGGAAGATACTTTTTAACTGAACTTTACCATCCCATAACATCTTCCAAAAATACCGGAGCGCAGGAGATTTGTCTTTGTCAGCCAGTAATGATTCCTCTCCTTGATAGCACGAATATGAGGATCCTTCCGCAGGCTAAGTAGGATCAGGGAGGCCATGCAGCGTAGGTTTGCTGAGGCATTTGGTCCGGAGTCCTCTTGGTCACTGAGGACGACATGATCCGCAGCCCCCTCCTCCAAGCCACGTACAAGTCCATGGGTTTCTTGAGACTGTAATTGATCCCTTGAAGACTGCTGCTGATGCTGAGTGCTAGGCTCCACCTCCATGCTGACACAATCCTCCTCCTCGTCCTCTTCTGTGTGATAGGCGGGCAAGCAGGAACACTATCTGGATAAAGGGTGCCTTGAGAGGTAAGGAAGTCCTCCTCTTCCTCCCTCTGTTCTGCCTCAAGTGCCCTGTCCATTATTCCATGCAACGTGTGCTCTAACAGGTGGATAAGAGGGACAGTGTCACTGATGCATGCACTGTCACTGCTCACCATCCTCGTGGCCTCCTCAAATGGTGACAGGACAATGCATACATCCCTGATCATGGCCCACTGGCGTGGGGAAAAAACGAGCTCCCCTGACCCTGTCCTGGTGCCATATTGGCACAGATACTAATTGATGGCCCTATGCTGCGTGTGCAGCCTCTGCAGCATGGCCAACGTAGAGTTCCACCAGGTGGGCATGTCACAGATTAGGCGGTTCTTGGGCAGGTTGCAATCCTTTTGGAGGTCAGCCAGCCGAGCACTGGCATTATATGACTGTCGGAAATGCACACAGAGTTTCCTGGCCTGCTTCAGGACATCCTGTAAGACTGGGTACCTGCCCAAGAACCGCTGCACCACCAAGTTAAGGACATGAGCAAAACAGGGCACATGGGTCAGTTGTCCCTGTGGGAGGGCGGAGAGGAGGTTGGTGCCATTGTTGCAAACAACCATTCCTGGTTTAAGCTGGCATGGTGTCAACCACCTCTGAGCCTGCCCCTGCAGAGCTGACGGAACCTTTGCCCCAGTGTGGCTCCTGTCCCCCAAGCACATCAGCTCAAGCACTGCATGGCATATTTTTGTCTGCGTACCTGCGTAGCCCCTTGAACGTCTACAGAGCACCGCTGATTCCGAGGACAAATCAGCACAGGAAGAGGCCACAGAGGAAGAAGAGGAGGGGGTGGAGGAGAGAGATGTGTCACAATCACCAGTAGTATCATTTTGGAGGCGTGGTGGCGGAATAGCCTCCAACACTACTGTATATTGTCCTGCATCCTTCCCAGCTGCCAGCAGAGTCACCCAATGCACTGTGAAAGATAGGTAACGTCCCTGTCCATGCCTGCTGGACCATGAGTCAGCGGTAATATGCACCTTACCAATGACCACCCTGTCCAGCGAGGCATGGACATTACCTTCCACATGCTGGTAGAGAGCTGGAATCGCCTTCCGTGAGAAAAAGTGGTGTTTGGGAACCTGCCACTGAGGTACCGCACATTCCACAAACTCATGGAAGGGGGCAGAGTCTACCAACTGAAAAGGCAGCAGTTAAAGTGCTAGCAATTTAGCTAAGCTAGCATTCAACCACTGGGCATGGTGATGGCTGGGAGCGAACTTTTTTCGGCGCTGCAGCAGCTGGAGTAGGGAAATCTGCCTGGTACAATCCAATGTCGGTGTACCGATAGTAGATTGCCTGCAAGTACTTGGCTGTGACACACCTAATTCTACACCTTTAGTCCTATCAGTGCAGGCTTCAGAGAGGACTGAGGGTATAGTGGGGTTGGAGATCCCATCTAATGAGGATCAAGGAGAGGTCCGCTTTGTTCTTTGGTGTGGGTCTTTGCGGTACACTTGCCAACGAACTGCATGGCAGGTTGACATATGGTTAGGCATGTGGTGCCCAAGCGGGTGATGTTTTGACCACGCGAGATACGCTTGCGACATATGTTGCAAATAGTAGTGGTGCGATCTGATGCACTCATCTCAAAAAAGGCCCACACCAAAGAACTTTTGGAATAACGCAATAACAAAGAGACAGCAGCACCCTGCACATGCAAAGCTCTGCGGTGTGATGCAGTCGGTGTGCTGCCCTTAAGCTGGCCCCTGGAGGGCATCCTGCCTAGTTGGAGATGTGCCTCCTCCTCTCTTCTATCAGGCACCCACCTGGAGTCAGTGACCTCATCATCCCCTCCCTCCTCATCACTGTAGCAAACCTGGCAGCATGCTGCAGCTGGGGGTACATGACTGACAGATTGCTGTGCTTCTTGGGCACCCCCTCTCTCTGGGATCACGTTACTGCCTTCCTCTAGCTGGGTACCATCATCAGAGCCTTCAAAACGCTGCGCATCCTCCTGCAGCATGTACCCAACACTGTGGTCAAACAGTTCAGAGGACTCCTCAGGACATGGTGGGGCTAGGGAAGGAGTGACTGATGCCATTGAGCAGAGGGAAGAGGCCGCATTGGCAGCTGATTTGCCAGACAAGGTACCCTGAGCCTGGGTGAAAGAGGATGAGGAGGATGAGGAGCATGAGGACGGCTTGGTCATCCACTCTACTAAGTGTTTAGCATGTTGCGGCTCAACACGGCCAGCTGCCGAAAAATAGGACAAGCGTGTCCCACGGCCACGTGCTGATGAGGATGCACCGTGTTCACGACCAGCACTGTTGCCTCTAGACACAGAGCCTGCTTGCCCTCTTTTATCGGCTTGTGACTCTATGCCTCACCTTGTTGTCCTTCCAGACATACTAATGGCCTGCAGGGAGATGTAGCTGCACACATACTGACAATACTTGCAGACACCTGCCTGTGGTATTAATATGAGAACACCAGCAATTGTATTCACGTAGCTGTAGGTGCACACTGTGCAGAGGACACAGTACACCAAGTGAAAATAATTGCTGATCACTGCCTGTCGTATTAATATGAGAACACCAGCATATGTATTCACGTAGCTTTAGGTGCACACTGTGCAGAGGACACAGTACACCAAGTGAGAATACTTGCTGATCACTGCCTGTGGTATTAAAATGAGAACACCACCAATTGTATTCACGTAGATTTAGGTGCACACTGTGCAAAGGACACAGTACACCAAGTGAAAATACTGCAGCTAGCACGATCACCTGCCTGCCAGTATATTAGGAAGATCATACAGGAACGGATCTAGCTAAACTCGATACTGTGTGTAAATATATATACAACACCTGGGATGCATATATATCCTCTACACACTGTAACTGTAGCTGACTCGCCTGCCTGCTCTATCTAACTCAAAATAAATGACACTGTCTCTTTCTCTCTGTCTGTCTTTAACCACCGCAACACACTACACAAGGCCGCAACACTACACTCGAATTTGGCGCGAACGGCCTATAACGTTCGTAATTCGGCAAACGAGCGAACATACGATGTACGAGTCGAAAATGAGTTCGACTCGAACACGAAGCTCATCCCTACTGGTGACATTCTTGTAGTGAACAAGATTCCAGTGTCTAGCTACATTGGTGGATTTGTTTTTTTCAATATCATACAAGTGGTCATTAGTGATGTCCAGTTCATGAACGAATCGTTCTTTTGAATCGGTTCTTTTCAGTGAACTGAGTGAATCGATTCATCTGAGGCCTTGTACTCACGACCGGATCTGTGCGCTGGAAACTGTCTGGCCGACAGTTTCCGGCGTACAAGGCTGATTTGTGTTTGGTTCCGCTGGCGTGTACACACCAGCGGACCAAATTACCGTCGTACCGGAACGCGTGCACGTAAACTACGTACGACGTCACTATAAAGGGGAAGACCAAACTTAATGGCGCCGCCCTCTGTTCCTCTTTTGCTAGTTACGGGTTTGCTCGTGTTAGTGAAGGTTTGGTTAGAGCTGATTCGCGCTTCTCGGTCTCCAGGCTTTGACAGCGTGTATTCACGGGTTCAGTGCGTGTGCTTGCGTTAACGTAGTTGTCATTCGGCTATAGGCTAGCAGGTTGTTTCTGCTTTAGCAGTTGCATCCTGTGCGCTCGTATCTGTTTGTCACGCGTTTGTCGCAGGTAGTGCTGGATTTGCGAGTGCTTTCTGTTTCAGTGTGTTCTTGACTGACCAGCCGGCCGGTTTGAAGCCATGATGGAGCAGCAGCGTCAATTTTCGCGAGTTGGTGCTGTTTATGGGATGGCTGCTGGATATGTTCATTTGTCCAGTACTTTGGCCAGAAACAGGGGGCGGAGGCGTTTCTGGACCAAGAATTGGTTGCGCCAGCCTGACCAGTTCTCACATATGCCTCTGCTTAGGGAACTCCAGGAGAATAATCCTAATGACTTTAGGAATCTTCTCCGCATGACGGACCCCGTATTCAACAGTCTGCTGGAACTTCTGTCCCCCTATATCACGAGGCAGGACACTGTGATGCGCCAAGCCATCACGGCCGAGCAGAGGCTTATTGCCACGTTGCGGTACCTGGCGACTGGGAGGAGCCTGCAGGACCTCAAGTTCTCGACAGGCATCTCTCCGCAGGCGCTTGGGGTCATCATACCGGACACGTGTGCTGCCATCATCAAAGTTATGCATGAGGAGTATATTAAGGTAAGTTTCCTGGCTGTAATAATGTGGCCAACTAACTTTTTTTTAAATTTCCCAGATATGCTGTGTGTTTAACTAACGTTACCTTTTCTCCCTATGCATGTTGATATCAGCTTTTACATGTTTTTTTCTTGACCTACCTGCATATTTGTCCCTTACCCAATATTAACCTGTCCAGCATGCTATCCTAGGGACAAACCCACCTTGCCATTTTTTAAAACAGGACTTTTTGGTTTTTGTGTCCCCCCCCCCCCCTTCAAACTTTTATTGTCCCCATCAGAGGGCTGTGGAGTCTCTTAATGAAGTGGCCCTATATATTTCATTTCCCAAATTCTCCATGCACATTTTTCAAATGCAATTTTAATACTGTGAACTGTCACAAGGATGCTTGTAGGATGTTTTTGTTACAAAGTACTAAATCTCTTTTTTTGTTTGTCCCCACAGCTACCCTCCACACCACAGGAATGGCAGTCTGTGGCTTCCCAATTTGCCCAGCGGTGGGATTTTCCTAACTGCGGTGGAGCAATAGATGGGAAACACGTCCGCATTGTGCCCCCACCCCGCTCGGGGTCCTACTATTATAATTACAAGGGTTATCATAGTATTGTGTTGATGGCGGTGGTGTCGGCACAGTATGAGTTTCTATATGTGGACGTGGGGAAGAACGGCCGGATGTCTGATGGGGGAGTGTTCGCACGGACTGATTTCTATGATCGTCTCCAAGCTGGTGGTCTGGCATTGCCACCAGATGAAGATAATGTGGAAGGACTTCCGTTTGTGTTCCTAGCGGACGAGGCTTTCGGGCTTGGTCCTCACCTCATGCGGCCTTTTCCCCAGAGGACCCTCACCTCAGAGAGGAGTGTGTTTAATTTTCGGTTGGCCAGGGCTCGGAGGGTAGTCGAGAATGCCTTTGGGATACTCACCAACCGGTTCCGCCTGTTCAGGACATCGATACATCTGGCGGAATATAAATTGGACACCGTTGTATTTGCCTGCTGCATTTTGCACAACTTTTTACGCAGGCACTCCCAGACGTACCTACCCGACATCGGTTCTGAGGCAAGACTACCCTCAGATCCCCTTCCCGGGCTGGACACTGGTCGCGCTGGCTTGGCCCCCCAATCAGCTCGTGAGGTACGCGACAAATATGTTGAGTACTTCATGGGTCGGGGGGCCATTGCTATGCCAGATCATATTTCTTTCTAATTCGGCCCCCAAAGAAAGGAATATTCTCAAAAATAATAAATAATTAGACCATTGGACTTTATACAGTTGTTTGTCATTAATGCTTTTTCTCTTTTTATCTGTCTTCCTGGTTCTCTAACTAACTTCTTCAATTGTAATGCATAATTGATTTCTCCACTTTTAGTAACTAACCACATTTTGCACAGTATTCACTCATCTACAAACAGGGTATTGAGTCTAGAAATAAGAAGCAACTCCATTTGTAAATTTTGAGGTCAAGTATTTTAATTTTTGCTTGTTCATGACCCCAAAAATTATTTTATATTTTTTTCATTACTCCCTGCTTTTGTACTTAGGAGTCTACAAATTTTTTTTTTTTTTTTTTTTTTTCAGGTAATTCAACCAAAAATATTATGCAGATTATACATTTATTAACAAGTTCACATTTTTGTTTATCAAATATAGTTAGATTTATTGTTTACATATATATATATATATATAGACTATTTTTGGTGGGGTGTTTACCGCCTTAATTTTTTTTTTTTGGGCATATTTTTTATGCACAAAAAGCAATATTTTTTTAACCATTTTTTTTGTTTTTGGTGTGTTTTTCAAAAAGTAAATTTTTTGGTGAGATTTTGGAGTCAAATCTCGACTTCACTAAATTCAGTGATTAGAGAGATTTATAATTCTATATATATATATTTTAATTTTTTTGGCGTTGTTTATTCTTTATGGTCTAAACTTTATAGTATCCCAAAATGTTCAACATGGTCAAAAAGTAACAAAATCCAATTCAAAAAATATAAAAACTCACAACAGCAGTCAGTCATGGTGTGCTTTCACACTGGAACACGCCAAAATTGGAAGATACACACATTCAGTGCAAACTCGCCAAATGTCATTGGTTCAACAGACAAATGGCCACATGTGCTATCTGACATCATGGGTGATCAATGTCTGTGTTCTGTGGGAGCAAACCCTTCCTCTCAACTACTTGAGGATGGAGGAGGGGGTTGGACCCACAAAGCACAGACATTAGATATTCTGTGATGGCAGATAGCACATGTTGGCACACTGTGTGTGTATCTTCAAATTTTGGCGTATTCATTATTAAAACAGTAAAAATGTTTGTGGGGGCGGGGGATGGGCGGGGGGTGTTTCAGTCTTTGACACGGCCCATCATGTCAATAATGTTTTTAAAATTAGATTCGATGACCATCATTCTTTGCCGCATATTGTCCATTTCCGTGCAGCATTCCAAAAGGACATTTGTTAAATTCTCTTCCATGACAACCATCCTTTCACGCATATTGTGCATTTCAGTGCTGCACTCCATTACCTGCTGAATAATTATAGCAGCACTTGCACGTGAAAATATTGGCACACCATCCTCCTCCCCTAAAAAAAAAAGAAAAAATGGCATTTACAACATTATTTTTCGATGAGGCCTATCTACATATGTTTTTTTTAATCAAGCTAGGGTGACACTGACCTGATGGGCTTCTCCTTTCCACCTCTTCGACATCTTCTATCACTCCTCCTTCTTCCACCACCTCCCCATCATCTTCTATCACTCCTCCTTCTTCCACCACTTCCCCATCATCTTGGACTCCTCCTTCATCCATCAATCCACCTTCTTTCAATTCGCCAAATTGTTCTTCCGCCACTTGCCCTTCATCTGCTATAACTTCTAAGTCCAAAATTACTTCTTCCTCCTCTCTTCCTTCCTCCTTTCTTCCTTCCTCCTCTCCTTCCACATCCTCTTCTCCTTCCACATCCTCTTCTCCTTCCACATCCTCTTCTCCTTCCACATCCTCTTCTCCTTCCACATCCTCCTCCTCCTCCACATGTTGAGATGGCAGATTTTGGCCTTGTCTGGCCCTCTCTGCCTCCTCCAAATGCTGGCGACTTCTTTCCCCTGAAATAAACCAAAAAAAATGTAGACTCATCAGCACACAGATATTGGAGAGCATAAATCGCACACATTGCTTAGAAGATGCTTTCATTTAGTTACTTTTATCTTTCACCAAACCTACATTTTGCAATTACTTCTATATGGCAAGCTCTGATCCTGCCCCTTTTTAGCAAAGTGACACACATGGATGTCCCCCCTAAACTGTATTTCTGGGAGACCCTAACAAAACCCATTTTTGATTTGGGGAGACACAGGTGCTCTGCATTGCAGATGTGAAAACATCTGCTTTATTACCACTGTTTTTAGAATGAATCCTGTTTGCCTTTCCCATTCTCATAATTTTATTTTCTAGAACTAGCTTTTACACAATGTTTACAAACAAAGTTTTTGGCCAGTGAGCCATGTCCAGGTGTGTTGTTCCTGGAATAACCGAGCCTTTCTGAGAAACTATGTGATGTTACGTGGTTTACTAAGAACACTATTTGTAAATATGTCGGTATTTAGGTCATAAAAAATAAATGACAACATGTCTTTAAAATTACAAGCAGGCCAAGGAGGCAGATGGTGAAATATACATGGCAACACATTATTGCAGACAATCCCCCCCCCCCCCCCCCAACCCCAATATATATTTACTTACTTTTACGCAGAATTTTAAGTATTTTCTTCATCTGATGTGGCTCCCTCAATTTTAAGTCTGACCATCGTTTCCTCAGCTGTTCCTTGGACCTGGTGATCCCAAACATCCTCTGCATTCTCCTCGCCACCTTGTCCATAATATGTGCCTTTCGGCGGTTAGGGGTCTTGTATGGCCCTAATTCACCATCATAGTCCTTCTTTCGCATGATGTAAACTAACTCCACCATTTCCTGGAACCGCATATTAGTGGCTTTATATCTTCTTTGCCTTGATCGGGACGTCCCTGCCTCTGTCCCTTCACTTGTGGCATGAGAGCATCGTGCCCGCTCGTGTGACATCGCCATCTTTCCTTTCCCACAGAGATTATGGGCGTGGAAAAGATGAATTCTTACGCCATGGGCGGAGAAGAGGGCGGCGTTTAATACATACGCGGAGTGTAGAGAATGCAAACAACGTGTTTACGTCGGTTACGCGGAGAATCTTCGAGCGCATCCAGAACATACACAGTTAACGCCATATTTCCTAAACTCATTGATTAGGGGCCTCGCAAAGGTGACGAGGGCGGGGTTTAATAAATACGCGGAGTGTTTAAAAGGTGCACGCCGTGATTACGCATCTTACGCGGTAATTAGGCGAGCGTGAGAAACGAGGAGCGAGAGACAGGAAGGTAAGGAAATTAAAAATGTGATCAGCAGAGGCCTTGAAAATGTAGACACATGGGATGGGGGTTTGGGCTGTTGGTTGCACCCTTTTTAAGCTATTCTGTCTATGGGGTACCACAATGTTATTTTGGTATACAAATGCTTTTGGACACCTCTCAAAATAGAGATGTGAACAATGCTGTACCTCATTGACAAGTTTTTGAATGGTGTATTCAGATCAGGCAAGGTATTGTTCAAGTGTTGGTTGTACAGAGGTCATTAGGAAGTGTCTTTTATGTCATCCATTGTCAGGGGCATGAGATTTACACATGAAAGAGTGCCTAGATGAATACTGTCATTTGTAAGCATTGTTTATTTTTCTATATTAAAAATATTTACTGCAATGTTAACAATGGCTCTGCATCTAGCAAATCAATGTTTGGTACAAGCAATGCGGCCGAGCTGCCAATCATTGTTTAAACAAGAGAGACTGTGTTTGTAATTAGATATAGGTAATAAATTTGAAGACACATATTAGATCAAGGTCAACGCTGATCCTTTTGAATATTTTTTTTTCTGTGGTTTATGTTTTTGGAATCTAGACTCAAAAAGAAATATAATTTTGAAAACAATTCAATGGACCTCCTACAAACCAAGGAAGCTATAGAGCCCTTACTCCAAAAATATCAGGAGACGCCCATCCTGTGGAATTCCAAACACGCATTATATTGCAATAAAGAGGTACGAGCGGCAGCACTAGAAGAGCTAGCAAACTATATGCAAACTTGGGTGCCAGGATGCACTGCCAACATGGTGAAGGATAAACTTGCCAACCTCAGAAGCACATACAGGAGAGCATACAAAGCTAATAAAAGCAAAAAATCGGGAGCAGCAGCAAGACAAGCAAAGGAACCCAAACTGTGGTATTATAAACAGATGGCTTTTTTGCGGGACGAAATGGAAGGCAGGAAAACAATGTCGAGTCTTTCTTCCAACCTTTCCTCCATGCTACCTTCCAGCGGACCTTCCCCAGATGACCACAGCCCTGCAGAGTCGGAGGAAGAGGGCCTGGCTGACAGAGATGCAGATCTGCCACCCTTCGATGAGGAGGTATAGTAGTTTCCTCTATATTTCTGGCGTAAATAATTCTTGGTGGATTAATGATTTGATATTGTAAAAGAAAAGCCAAGCTGGGAAAAAGCAAAAAAAAAGGTGTACAGACAAATAGGTGTCAGAGATGACAACTGCAGGGGTCAGAAGTAGAGTGTATTCAAGTAATAATGAACAGAAAATACTTAACTAAAAACATGAAAATGAGTGTGGTTTTATTTAGCGAAATTGTAAAAAATGTCCTTTTTTTTGCACACAGGAAGAAGAGATCAGCCAGGAGGTGGCAGATCCTCAGGTGTCTGTCAGCCAGGAGGAGGCCGGGGTCAGTGGCAGCCAGGAGGAGGCCGGGGTCAGTGGCAGCCAGGAGGAGGCTGGGCCCAGTGGCCTGCAGCAGGTCCCCCCGGCCAGGAGAACCACCACCAGCCAGTCTTCTCCCCCCCAGGTGAGGCCATCAGGCCGAAGGAGGCAGTTGAGGCCTGTGGAGGAGGCAAGCCTCCGCATGATACAGGAGGCAAGCGCCATCATGAGGGCCCCCCTCAACCCCACAGAGGCCTTCAGTGCCTCATTGGCCCATGATTTAAATGAAGGGGAGGAGGACCAGAGAAGACTGGCAAAGGCCCTGATGAACCAGGTCCTTTGGTGGATGCAGAGGGGCCTGCTGACCCCAGAGACTGGGCTATGTGACCCGGCCCGGCTTGCGGAACACCATCCTCCTGCTGCCACATCGACCCCACCTGCAAGACCCCGTGTTAGATCCGCTGGAAGGCTGCCTGGAGGGAAGGCTGGAAAGAGGAGGAAACGTTGATTTTCTGCCTTCCATTTCCTTCCACATAAAGGACATCTTGTTTGTACTACCACAGTTTGGGTTCCTTTGTTTGTGTGCTGCTGCTTCATATTTTTGTGTTTGGCTCCTGAGGCTTGGAAGTTTATCCTTCACCATGTTGGAAATGCAAGTTTGCATATAGTTTGCTATCTATTCTAGTGCTGCCGTTCTTTTTATTTTTTGTGATGACATTTGCCTGAATAAAAGGCTTTTTGCTTTCATTTGAAAACATGTCTATTGTTTGTTATACTGTGGGGATTATTAGGCAGCAAACCTTTAATAAATATACAATGGGTAATTTACAAAGGACACACTCCTTGGGGGGGGGGGACATTTGGTGTGCCAACATGGTTTAATATTCTCTAATGAAACACCAAAAAAAAAACAAAAATAAAAAATTAAAAAAAAACATGTAAAAAAAAAAATCTTTTAAATGGTGACATAACTAGAAACAACAAAAACAAAAAAAAAATATGCACATTCCTTTACAAAAATGACTACTATAAATTATGGAGGACCACCAACCAAAACACACGTCTGGCATAGAAAACATTATTAAAGGATTACATCACAAGCAAGAAATGTGACATTTCAGTATGGGACAACTCTATTGAAATTGCATCAGCAAGAGAACGGGGTTATTCTAGCAAGAGAAGAATTAATAAAACGAGGCAAGAAAATGTGGTTTAGTGCGCCTTTTTAAGACATTGTTCTCTTGCTAGAATAAAAGGTTTCTAATGACGAATGTGCCATATCCCAAACAAACGCGAGTTTTACCTGAACGAGCGCTCCCGTCTCCTCATTTGGACTGAGCATGCGCGGGGTTTTTGTACGCTGCTTTTGTGTACAGACGACCGAACATGTCTGACGGACACGATTCCAGCAGACTGTTTTAAAGCAAGACCAGGAAACAGTTGTTCGTTGGAAAACGGTCTGGCCGACGATTGTTTGCTGGAATTCTGTCCGTTACTGCCTACACACGAACGAACATGTCCGCTGAAACTGGTCCGCGGACCAGTTTCAGCAGACATGTTTGGTCGTGAGTACGGGGCCTGAGTGAACTGAATCGTTTGGAATGGTTCTCTGTGCACTCAATACAAAGCATAGCAGAGCAGGCCTGGTAATATGATCCTAGAGAGCTCGGCCCCTCCCTGCAACCAATCAGCGTGCTCAAGGCACAGAGACACTCAGGAACTGGATACAAGTCATGAGTACACAGTAAATATCTTCACTATTGTTATCACCATACACTATACAATCAAATATTTCGTATCTGCAATCCTTTATATATGTATTGTTCATAGGTGTATTATATACATAGGGACTTCAGCATTATTTTCCTGGTCGTCCTACGGCGGCACACAATGGGTTAAGCCTTCTTCTAACCCCTAAAGGAAGAAAGAGCTAAACTAGCAGTGAGACAAGTTAGATTAAATGATTAACCATAGTGGGACCACCTGTCCCCGCCCTATAAACTGCCCCCAAGAACACAGACACACGTATTTTTTTTCTTTCTTCGTACCTGGAAGGAGAAGAAGAAGACGTGAGGCAAGTGCTCACCCCCGGTGCTTCCGGGTTCTTGAGCGAAGGGGCGGCTGTATACCGGGTGCTATCTCCGGTCCCTCAGCCTGTACCCTGTCATCCTCTGGTTCGGCTGCAGGAAGTGTTTCCCGAGAGGCCGCCATACTCTCCCCGTCGAAAGAAACGGCTACATGGATACCGGAGGTTTGTTTGCGCTCCACAGGCCAGAAACGTCGCAGTGGACCGCGCGTATTGATGACGCACTTCCGGGAGTTCCCGAAATCGCGTCCAGGGACTGGAGGGACGGTAAGGTAAGCGTTTGACCACCTTTATGTTTTCTAACCCCTTTGATGTGTAACCTTGAATGCCTGTATGTAAACCTATATATACTGTGCCTTTCATATACCACAATATTTTACAATACCTACATATCTATTTTAATATTACAACAGAAGGTCTCTTCCATAATCTGGCAGTAGGACTGGGAGTTGAGCTTGACTCCATCCTCAATCCGAAAAGGCCCCACAAGCTCATCTTTGATGATACCAGCCCAAACCAGTACTCCACCACCACCTTGCTGGCGTCTGAGTCGGACTGGAGCTCCCTGCCCTTTACCAATCCAGCCACGGGCTCTTCCATCTGGCCCATCAAGACTCACTCTCATTTCAGCAGTCCATAAAACCTTAGAAAAATCTTTCTTGAGATATTTATTGGCCCAGTCTTGACGTTGCAGCTTGTGTGTCTTGTTCAGTGGTCGTCGTCTTTCAGCCTTTCTTACCTTGGCCATGTCTCTGGGTATTGCACACCTTGTGCTTTTGGGCACCCCAGTGATGTTGCAGCTCTGAAATATGGCCAATCTGGTGGCAAGTGGCATCTTGGCAGCTGCACGCTTAACTTTTCTCAGTTCATGGGCAGTTATTTTGCACCTTTGTTTTTCCACACGCTTCTTTTGTTTGATGATCACGCTTCAGAAGCTTTGCAGATTTAAGAGTGCTGCATCCCTATGCTAGATATCTCTCTATTTTGGACTTTTCAGAGTCTGTCAAATCCTTCTTTTGGCCCATTTTGCCAAAGAAAAGGAAATTGACTAATAATTATGCACACCTGATATAGAGTGTTGATGTCATTAGACCACACACCTTCTCATTACAGAGATGTACATTACCTAATATGCCTAATCTGTAGTAGGCTTTCGAGCCTATACAGCTTGGAGTAAGACAACATGCATAAAGAGGATGATGTGGTCCAAATACTCATTTGCCTAATAATTCTGCACTCCCGGGATGTGTTAGACACATAACAAGTGTATACACATGATAATGATTGATTAATAAGCAAAAAAAAAATTGTATTTATTTGGTAACGTTATTTGAAATCCAAATGTTTTTTTATTATATCCTAACAGTATCAAGAAAGATGATGAGGCAGAACGCGCTCATAAAGACAACCCACCAGAGGATCCTGGGAAATCAACGCCAGATCCGCTACCTGACTCAACAAAATGTGCTGCTAGAGCAGCAGCAATCAAAAAATATTGCGGAGATGGAACGGCTTCAGAAGCTCAATCAGAGTTATATCTGAATTTATTTTTTTATTAAAAAATCTTATTTTTTGGAAATGTTTCATTTCTTTTTGAGATAGATTTGTAGGTTTTTCAACACATCTAACTTCACATCAAACAAATCAACATCAACACATTTAACTTCATAATAAGCAAAAACATTTTATACTATTATTTTATTTAACAGTAACCTAGAACAAACTAAAGCACACGACACAGACACGACGAACACAAAATAAACTGTTGAAAAATGAACATAACAAAAGCAACAATATATATATATATACAAAGAGAGAGAGAGGGAGAGCAAGAAAGAGAGAGAGAATGCAGATGAGCTCTTGCAGACAGCCCAATGGTTGCAGTATAAATGCCGCAAAACAGGGTTTAACATAAGGTTCATTGTTATAGTTACACTTGCTGTTTAGATCCGGTCTGGTAGCTTGTAGCGGAGGCTGTTGGTGGATCCGCTGTGCCAGAGAGGTCATGAAGCTTTACTCAGCATGGAGGCAGCAGCAGGAGTATTAAAATATAATATAACTAGACAATGCATTTCCTGAGGAAAATGCGAGTGGGAATGCTGAATAGCTTAATTGGTGAGCCCCTTGCCAAAGACATTCACCATAACCACTACACTATCTTTAGGACACACAGCTTCTTTCTCTATCTGCAAAGTATAGAGTATGCTGACTTCCTGGTCGCCCCTCCCCCCTCAATAGGTTTCCCCTCCCCCCCAGGTCAGTGAGGAGGAATATTGCACTGAGGTCAGGAAAGTGATTTATGGAAAGAAATAACATTACAAACGCTTTTAATTCACAGATCTAATACATGATTTAAGCCTCCAAACAAAGCTTAATAAATCCTCAAACGTACATGCAATTGATACAACGACTACACCGTTTGAAATACACGGCCCTTGTAAACGCATCGATATGAAATTTATGTAGATAAACTTAAAAATGTGGCCATGTCTGCGATTTAGAAAAGAGCGTCTTTGTGAGTTCTGCAGCAACATTTTTTAGATAATTTCACATGAGAGTCTATGAGACATAATTTCTGGCTGTTGCTCCAATAACTAAAACTAAAATACGTATCGCAGAATTGATCACATTGCCATAAACCAGACAAGCATAGCTACGTTTTGATATAAAAATTGTGTATGAAAAGTAGATCTTGTGGGCGTGAGACCAATTTGTTTCCCCTTTTTGTAAAGATATTTTTAATTACAAAGATCTCCAATGTTAAGGTCACATGACAGACTCTAAATCCCCTCCATAGGATTACATTATAACCTATTGCATTTTTGTGAAAAATTCGCAAAACGTAAATTGCGTTTTCACCAAAAAATTGTAAACGATAACGATCTGAAAAGTCATAGCCGGATAGCTAAATATTTTGTGACCGCTTTAAAGTTTTTTCAGTGTCTGTAAGTGAAAGTATGAAGTAGCTGAAACTTTTGGCAGGGCATGTGAATTCAAAGGGGAAAAGGATGTTCTCATTGACTTCAATGTTAAAAAAAGGGTCTAAAAGCTTAAAATTTATAAAAGTGTAAAAAGTAGAAAAAAACTTGAAGAAGTCCCATCATTAGCTGAACGAGACGAACATTTTTACAGTTGAATGGTCTCAATAGCTGAAAGTATGCCGAAGTTACGCAGAACCAAAAAACGTAAGGAATAATAAGATTACTAAATTTACGTATATCAATACTGGAAATGTTTATTAAAGCATTCACACTAATTAAGATTAATACATTTACGGGTATCCATACTGGGAATGCTTATTAAAGCATTCCCACTAAGTATCACACAGGCATGATTTACAAGCAGTAGTGGTAATAGTAATAGATAGCATAAAAACACTTGGGGAATACTTTACAGCATCAGTAGTGGTCATAGTAGTCAATAGTGTACCAAAAAATTGGGACACAGGTGTCTTGACTGAGCTGTAATAGTAGTAGTAGACATTGACAATACAGTGTCAAATCACTCGGGCAAGAGGTGCCATGATGAACAGCAGTCTTAATAAGAGTATATAGGGTGTGAAATAACTGCTGACATAGGTGTCTTGACTGGGCAGCAGAAGCAGCAGTAGTAGTATTAACAGTAGTAGTTGATACAGAGTCATATCACATGGGCAGGAGGTGCCATGATGAACAGCAGTAGGAATAGGAGTATATAGAGTGTCAAATAACTGCTGACATAGGTGTATTGACTGGGCGGCAGCAGCAGCAGCAGAAGCAGCAGTAGTAGTATTAACAGTAGTAGTTGACACAGAGTCATATCACTTGGGCAGGAGGTGCCATGATGAACAGCAGTATTAATAAGAGTATATAGGGTGTGAAATAACTGCCGACATAGGTGTCTTGACTGGGCAGCAGAAGCAGCAGTAGTAGTATTAACAGTAGTAGTTGATACAGAGTCATATCACATGGGCAGGAGGTGCCATGATGAACAGCAGTAGGAATAGGAGTATATAGAGTGTCAAATAACTGCTGACATAGGTGTATTGACTGGGCGGCAGCAGCAGCAGCAGAAGCAGCAGTAGTAGTATTAACAGTAGTAGTTGACACAGAGTCATATCACTTGGGCAGGAGGTGCCATGATGAACAGCAGTATTAATAAGAGTATATAGGGTGTGAAATAACTGCTGACATAGGTGTCTTGACTGGGCAGCAGAAGCAGCAGTAGTAGTATTAACAGTAGTAGTTGATACAGAGTCATATCACATGGGCAGGAGGTGCCATGATGAACAGCAGTAGGAATAGAAGTATATAGAGTGTGAAATAACTGCTGACATAGGTGTCTTGACTGGGCAGCAGCAGCAGAAGCAGCAGTAGTAGTATTAGCAGTAGTAGTTGATACAGAGTCATATCACTTGGGCAGGAGGTGCCATGATGAACAGCAGTATTAATAAGAGTATATAGGGTGTGAAATAACTGCTGACATAGGTGTCTTGACTGATCCAGAGGAGTCATGGGAGAAAATCATGTGGTCAGATGAGACCATAATATAACTTTTTGATCATAATTTCACTAACCGTGTTCGGAGGAAGAATAATGATGAGTACCATGCCAAGAACGCCATCCCTAATGTGAAGCATGGGGGTGGTAGCATCATGCTTTGGTGGTGTTTTTCTGCACATGGGACAGGGTGACTGCACTGTATTAAGGAGAGGATGACCGTGGCCATGTATTGCGAGATTTTGGGCAACAACCTCCTTCCCTGAGTTAGAGCTTTGAAGATGGGTCGAGGCTGGGTCTTCCAACATGACAATGACCCAAAGCACACAGCCAGGATAACCAAGGATTGGCTCTGTAAGGAGCATATCAAGGTTCTGGCGTGGCCTAGCCAGTCTCCAGACCTAAACCCAATAGAGAATCTTTGGAGGGAGCTCAAACTCCGTGTTTCTCAGCGAGAGCCCAGAAACATGACTGATGTAGAGAAGATCTGTGTGGAGGAGTGGGCCAAAATCCCTCCTCCAGTGTGTGCAAAGCTGGTGTAAAACTACAAGAAAGGTTTGACCGCTGTAATTGCAAAGAAAGCCTACTGTACCAAATATTAACATTGATTTTCTCTGATGTTAAAATAGTTATATTCAGCACTGTAAATACATCAGGTCCGGGGCTTCATCAGGGAATGCATGACAAGGGACCCTTCAGCGCCCTGAACCGACGACGGGTGCCAGAAAGTCACCGCCGATCCAGGACTCATTCATCTTTATGAATGTGAGTCTGTCCACGGAGTCTGTGGACAGACGGGTCCTCTTGTCCGTGACCACCCCACCTGCCGCGCTGAATGTCCGCTCAGATAGTACGCTGGAGGGGGGGCAAGACAATAACTCCAGCGCATACTGAGCGAGCTCGCGGCAGGTGTCCAATCTGGCAACCCAGTACTCCATGGGGTCGTCGGTGCTCATACTGTCAGAAGCACCGACGGACGCCATGTAGTCTGCCACCATGTGGGCCAGCCGCTGGTGGTGACTGCTGCTGCTGCTGGTGCTGGTACTGGGTCGCTCGGTTTGGAAGAACATCCTCATCTCTTCCATTAGGTCCCCTGCTCGGCTGCTGCTGGGTGCAGCCACCTGCTGGGTGAGATGAGGGGGGACAACTGGAGGCCGGGGAGTTGCCTGCTCCAACCGTCTGACAATGCCTGCCTGCAGTTCCTCCATCCGGTGCTGCCTCCGGCTGGCTGGGATGAACTGCTCCAGTTTCCCCTTGCACCTGGGATCCAAAAGGGTGGCCATCCAGAAATCATCCCTCGCCTTGATGGTCTTAACCCGGGGGTCCCTCCTGAGGCATCTCAGCATGTGGGCAGCCATGGGGAAGAGCACAGCCCGCTGTGACTCCTCAATGCTGGCCAGGTGAATGAGGTGCGACTCTTCATCCCTGAGGCGCTGCTGGTCAAACTCAGAGATGCCCAACCCCCGGACTATCGGTGCCCCCAACACCGGCTCTCCCTCCTGACCAGGCCCTGACTCCGGGACGACACCAGCAACCACCTCCTCCTCATCATCATCCTCCTCCTCCTCCTCCTCGTCCTGGCCCTGGTCTCGGTCGAGCATTGCTGACTCCTCCTGCTCCACCAAGGCACTCTCCCCAGCTTCGAGCAGGCGATCTAGTGTCCTCTCCAGCATGAACACTATTGGCAGCACGCTATTGAGGCCGATGTGCTCACTGCTGACCATCTTGGTCGCCTGCTCGAAGGAGGACAACACTTGGCAGACCTGGTTTATCTGCCCCCACTCCGCACAGGCGATGAAAGGGAGTTGTGGTGAAGCCGTCTCAGTGCCTAGTTCCATCAGGTACTCCCTCACCGCCCTTTGCTGCTCCCACAACCTCTTCAGCATGTGGAGGGTGGAGTTCCACCGCGTCACACTGTCCACAATCAGCCTGTGAAGGGGCAGACTGTAATTCCGCTGCAACTTGGACAGGGACGCGGTAGCGGTTGGGGAGCGCCTGAAGTGGCTGGCAATCCTACGTGCCTTTGCCACAATGTCACTCAACCCTGGATAAGTGCGCAGGAACTTCTGCACCACCAGGTTGAGGACATGTGCCAGACAGGGCACGTGGGTCAGACTGCCAGCACTAAGGGCGGCGAGTAGGTTGCTGCCCTTATCGCAGACAACCATACCTGCCTGGAGCCTTCGGGGTGTCAGCCACTTCTGGACCTGAGCCTGAAGTGCTTTCAGCACTTCTTCTCCAGTGTGTCTCCGGTCCCCTAAACTAACAAGCTGGAGCACGGCCTGACAGCGCACGTGCCCCACACTTGAGTAGCTACGGGGGCGCTTGCTGGGAGGCTCAGCAGCTGCGGAGACAGTGGCTTGAGGGAGACCAGCAGTTCTCCCCTGGACACCCCGGGGCGGCACCACAAGATCGGTTGCCGCCGATCCCTCACCGACGCCTCGGAGGGAAACCCAATGGGCCGTGAAGCTGATGTAGCGTCCCTGCCCATGCCTGCTGGTCCAGCCATCCATTGTCAGATGAACCCTGTCGCTGACAGCGTGATCCAGCGACAGGGTTACATTCTGCACAATGTGCTGGTGTAGGGCAGGGACACCAGTCCTGGCAAAGAAATGGCGGCTGGGGACACGCCATTGGGGTTGGGCCTGCTCCAACATCTGCCTGAAGGGGTTGCTGTCAACTATGTTGAAGGGCAGCAGATGTTGGGCAATAACCCTTGCCAGGAGCCCATTGAGGGAACGCACACGTCGGTCTCCAGGGGGGAAGGGAGGGGTGCGGTCAAAGGCGTCTGAAATCGACGCCTGGCGCCGGACGGCAGTGCGGGACACAGACGTGGAGGGTGCTGTGGAAGTAGAGGTCTGGCTGCCGGTACCAGTACCTCTACTAGAGGGAGCGGGGGGGCATGACCTGCTGGAAAGAGATGAAGATGTGGCAGGGGCTGCTGTACCCTGCTCACTTGTGGTGGTGGCGCTGCTACCACCACCACGCTTCATCTCGTCAAACACCGCCCAGTGGTTTATCCTCAGGTGCTGGTTCAGGGCTGTGGTACCCACCCGAGCCAAACACTTCCCTCTCTTCACCCTCACTTTACAAATCCGGCAGATGGCCACGGTAGGGTTGTCTGCCACCAGGGTAAAGTAATTCCAGACAGGTGACTTCAGCACCGCCCTCCTGTCAGATGGGGTGACGCTTACTTGCACCTGCTGGGACTCGGTGCGCACAGGTGGAGCTGCCTGCTGCTGCTGCTGCTGCTCCTCCTCCTGACACCTCCTGCTGCCATCACCAGTGGAGACCCTGACGATGGTCTCCCTGGTGGTGACCTGGCGCACCGTTTCACCAGGGTGCCTACCTTCCCTGTCGTCACTGACGTAGTGAGCCGACGCGTCAGATGGCAACCATGATGGGTCACCCTCTTCGCCCCCAGAGATGTCAGACCAAGGGCTGAAATGTGTTGGTCTGAGGGAACCAACTGACATGGAGCCTCTAGCCTGGCTCCGCTGTCCCCTCACCCACGCCTGGGTCTGACTAGGTGCTGCTGTTTCCTGCACCAAAACAGCAGCACCAGTTTGAAGGGATGTCTCTGGGATACTGCCAGCAGGTATCCCATCCTCCTCATCCATCCCTTCAAAAAGGTCCTGACCATCAGGACAGAGCTGGAGGTCTGCCTGATGCATGGCCTCCCCCAAGAGATCCCTCTCACTGTCGCTGTCGAACAGTAAGATGCTGGACTCTTGGGGGCTGGGGGGGGTACTACAGGCACCGGTGTAATGGTGGTACTACTGTGAGTCGGGACCGACGACTCAGTGGCACTGCTGTGCCCCATGTAGTCCACCACTACTTCAGCCTGAGATGGCAATATCGGGCGGCTGCCCGATGGGAAGAACTCCCGGATCAGGCGTACTCCCCTTGCACCCGATCCTCTAACACTAGTAGGGGCACGAGAGGTACCCCGTGCTGGCAGCGATCCAGCACTGGGAGTAACTCCCCTACCCCTGCTGCCACGGCCACGGATGCCGCTCATTATTGCTGATATGTGTGTGGGGGGGGTAAACTTTATTGGGGGGGGGAAATGTGAACAAAATGTGTTTTTGTGTATTTTTTACAAGACAGGCACGCAGACAAAGACGTACACAGACAGCTACTAAACTATAAGAAAAGTAGTACACCAAAGACAAGGACTACAAAATTAAAGAAAAAAAAAAAGCACTAAACAAACACTAACTTTTTTTTTTTTTTTTTTTTTTAAACACAAAACACAGACACTAAACACACACTAAGCTAAGCTAGATGAAATAAATGTACACTAACAGTGTGTACACTTACTACACAAAATTTAACTAAACTGAACACAAAACTTAGCTTTTAGAAAAGCTCTTTAGGAAAAACTAAACAAAATGTGAACTGAGATGCCTAGCAAATATCACTGAACAGCGAACCTGCAAGATCTAACAGTAACACAAGATGAACAAAACTTAGCTTTTAGAAAAGCTCTTTTATAAAGCTCAGCAAAATGTGTACTGAAATCTCTAGCAAATATCACTGAACAGCGAGGATGCAGGATCAAACAGTAACACAAATGAACAAAACAGCACAAAACAGCACAAAACGTAGCTTTGAAAAAAGCTCTTGGGTCTATTGCTTTGAAAAAAGCAGTTGATATACTGGAAAAGATCCACTGGAATCACTAAATAGCAATGCTGGTGATGATCTAAATCAATCAGGAACAAAGACACAGGAACACAGAAACAGCCTCCACACTCTATAGCCAGCTTCTGAATCTGCAATGAAATGGTGCTGGGAGTGAGCTTATATAATGTCCATGCAGGCAGGTTCCTATTGGTTGCTAACCTCTGACGAGTGTGGAAGGAGAACTCTGATTGGCTCTGATGCAAAAGGGCGGAGCAAATAATCGCGCAATATTCCTATTGCCGAATATTCGCATTGCGAATATTCGGCAATATAAAATGATCGCTTCAGCTACTCGGCCCAAGGTCTCTAATCATACCAGCAATGCTTTTAGACGTCTATGGAGATCACTAGGATGTGATCTGTTTTAAAAATGAAACTGTAAAAATCGCTCTGATGCGGAAGATCGGGGCGAGGAAAGTAATCGCGCGATATTGCGTTTGCCGAATAATCGCATTGCGATCTTTCTGGAAAATTCAATGAACGCTTCAGCTACTCGGCCCAGGGTCTCTAATGATACCAGCAATGCTTTTAGACGTCGATGGAGATATCTAGGATGTAATCTGTTTTAAAAAAAAACTTTGTAAAAAATCGAATATTCGGAATTGCGAATATTCACCGCGAATTTCGAAATATAGCGCGATTTCTCGAATATGCTATATTCGAGTCGAATATTCGCAATGCGAATATTCGTGAGCAACACTAGTGCAGAGGACACAGTACACCAAGTGAAAATAATTGCTGATCACTGCCTGTTGTATTAATATGAGAACACCAGCATATGTATTCACGTAGCTTTAGGTGCACACTGTGCAGAGGACACAGTACACCAAGTGAGAATACTTGCTGATCACTGCCTGTGGTATTAAAATGAGAACACCACCAATTGTATTCACGTAGATTTAGGTGCACACTGTGCAAAGGACACAGTACACCAAGTGAAAATACTGCAGCTAGCACGATCACCTGCCTGCCAGTATATTAGGAAGATCATACAGGAACGGATCTAGCTAAACTCGATACTGTGTGTAAATATATATACAACACCTGGGATGCATATATATCCTCTACACACTGTAACTGTAGCTGACTCGCCTGCCTGCTCTATCTAACTCAAAATAAATGACACTGTCTCTTTCTCTCTGTCTGTCTTTAACCACCGCAACACACTACACAAGGCCGCAACACTACACTCGAATTTGGCGCGAACGGCCTATAACGTTCGTAATTCGGCAAACGAGCGAACATACGATGTACGAGTCAAAAATGAGTTCGACTCGAACACGAAGCTCATCCCTACTGGTGACATTCTTGTAGTGAACAAGATTCCAGTGTCTAGCTACATTGGTGGATTTGTTTTTTTCAATATCATACAAGTGGTCATTAGTGATGTCCAGTTCATGAACGAATCGTTCTTTTGAATCGGTTCTTTTCAGTGAACTGAGTGAATCGATTCATCTGAGTGAACTGAATCGTTTGGAATGGTTCTCTGTGCAAAGCATAGCAGAGCAGGCCTGGTAATATGATCCTAGAGAGCTCGGCCCCTCCCTGCAACCAATCAGCGTGCTCAAGGCACAGAGACACTCAGGAACTGGATACAAGTCATGAGTACACAGTACACCGAGTTAAGGAACCAAACGAGTTAAAGAACCATATGAGTTAAAAAAACGTACGAGTTACTGAGTTGAAGAATCATATGAGTTGTTAGAATACAGTACACTGAAATACCATGAGTCACCACCAGTAAATCAATGATCAGGTAGCAGAAATACACTACAGACTGCTTTAAAGACAGAGAGGACAAAGAGTCAGGATAAGAAGATATTCTCATTCAAATTCATTCTTTAACCCTTTAGTATTTAGTTGGCTTATCCTAAAGGAGATATGTATGTTAAAAGGGACAGACATCCCTTCTGGGACATGTGTCTAATTTAGTAGCTGTTTAACTGAATGATAGAGCTGTCTCATTTTTATAACATAAAAATAAATTTTATCCTGCTTTACAGTATAGTAATATTTTTCTGCGTTCTGGTCCTGTGATTTCTATGCCCCCTGGATCCTTCGATTTTTTTTTTTCATTAAACAATAAAGAAACCCCTTTGGGGCACTTTGTAATATAGGCAGTTATAACAGGTAGTACAGGACATTCATTAACCATAAATTATATTTCTAGAATTATTGCAGTCACTCTGATGTTTGTGGTGACACCTAACGTGTGAAGCAATTATCGTTTATGTACACATGCATGCCCTACGCATGTTTATTCATATGCAGATATCGGGGTCGGAGGGGATGGTTTTAGTTATTTTGTTTATTTTTTCACTTAACAAGCCCCTATGTCAAGGGTGCTCAACCCGTGGCCCTCCGGCTGTTGTGGAACTTCCAGTTCCATCATCCCTCTGCCTTTGTGAGACGTGTGTGTAACTATCATCCTTGCAATGCCTCATGGGACTTGTAGTTCTGCAACAGCCGGAGGGCTACAGGTTGAGCATCCATGCCCTATGTGATAGTTTTTTTGAAGTGACAGGTTCTCTTTATTGCTTCTGGGGTCTGTTATATGATCATATGAGTATAGGATTGTGCTCAGTAACCTGGGTAGCAGGTGTTCTGTCAGATCAAGCAATCTATAGGATCAGCCAATATTGCCACTTACGGTGACGCACAAACAGCTGTGTAAACGAAAAGCGGGGTTTTGTGCATGTGAACTGCATTCCGATGGTCCAACGTCACAGTTAAAATGGCTAAATGGCTAGCCATCAGATTTGTCCGTAGTCTTTACATTGCATAATGAGGCCCCTTTCACACTTGTGCGACTTGTCCTGCGACTTGGGACTGCAAAGTCACATAACAAGTGGTACCCCATGATTTCCAATGAGTGCCATCCATATCTGTGTGTCTTCAAGTCGCAGCGACTTCAAAGTAGTCACTGCACTACTTTGGTCCGAATTTGATGCGACTTGAGGCAGAAACCTCAAGATTACATAGGTATTGCTTCAAGTCGCATCAAAATGGCATTAAAGTCACTGTAAAAATCGTGGCAAAAATTGCACGACTTTCAAGTCGCACAAGCGTGAAAGGAGCCTAACGATTGGATTTTACTACCGTGGGTACTTTGCCCGCCCACGCTAGTAAAATCCAATAATTTTTCCCTGGGCATGCGCTGTGAAGACTACAGAAAAATACGATGGCTAGCAATGTTAACTGAAGTTGGCCTATCACATGCACAAAAACCTGCTTTTAATTTACACAGCTTTTTGTGCGTCACCAAAATTGATGACGCTGTCTAATCTGACAAATTGTGGACTGACACAATAGGATTGTGCTTGTGCTCTGAGCAAGGAACTAAATACAAGTAAATGTCCCCAGGACCTGCAAACCTTCTGTGAAGAATCGTTCTTCTGATTCTAATCATTTAAGGTTGAGTGAGAGCTTTGGTTCACTTGCTTGTCAGTAGACTCAGCAAGTGAATCGAAGAATCAATTCATTGAATCGGTTCATTTCAGTGAGTGACTCGAAATGAACCGATTCAGTTAAAAGAGTCGAACTTCCCATCACTAGTGGTCATATAACCTATCTTTTAACCGGCGTGTGGTGCGACCCACATATTGGATGTGGAACAAGTCGCAGGTAATCACCTAAATTAGAAACTTTTTATTACAGTATTACAGTAATTGTTATCAATTACATTGATAAACGATGTAATGTCAAAAGTTTTACCCGTAGCACTTGAGTGCCCTTCTTTATGTGGCGACAATAGTCGCATCCCTTCATACCACATTTATAGTTGCCTCTAAAGTGCAGCCAATTAGAACCCGAGTGCTCACAAGTAAATAGACTCGGTGAAAGGGACCCCCCTAAAGTGGGTGCCCTACTAGACACTGTCTTATCCACTTGACCACTGGGCACGAAAACCCCCTTAATCACCAGACCAATTTTCAGCTTTCGGTGCTCTCACAATTTGAATGACAATTACTCAGTCATACAACATTGTACCCATCTGAAATTTTTGTCCTTTTTTTCACACAAATAGAGCTTTCTTTTGGTGGTATTTGATCACCTCTGCGGTTTTTATTTTTTGCGCTATAAAAGAAAAAAGACTGAAAATTCTGTAAAAATAAAAAAAAAATTCTAGTTTCTGTCATATTAGCAGGTTATTTCTCACACACATCATATGCATACTACAAATTACACCCCAAAACACATTCTGCTATTCCTCCCGAGTATGGCGATACCACATGTGTGAGACTTTTACACAGCGTGGCCACATACGGAGGCCCAACGTCAGGGCCGGACTGGGAATAAAAACCAGCCCTGGAAAAATGTCATACCAGCCCCATAGTTTTAAAAAATTTCGGACACTAGCGGGGGTTAAAAGTGCCCCACTGCCCCCCGAAAAGCACTGCAAAAAAGTTAGTAAAGCACCGCTAAAAATTGCATCGCTTTACCGCCGACGCCCCCAACGCCTCAATGTGAAAGCAGCCTAAGGTAGGGGGGGGGGGTTACTGATATAAGGGGGAAACCTTTATATCAGTGTCCCTTTACATTATTGTATTAACTCCCCCTTACATCAATGACCCCCCCCCCTTAGGCTGGCCTTGCGGCGCTGTCACTGACCTCCTTTTAGGTGCACCTTGCAGGGATCAGTCAGGCGGCTCCAGCTTGGTGGCTCTGGTTTTCCTATAGTCTCCTTTCCACAGTCCACTCACCTCTGACTTCTCCCATGACCCCCATCCCAGCGACACTCCCACTCTTGACTCCTCTCCAAACTCCCTCAGAGACTGCAGACTTCACATGATACAGGAGATAGTCAGAGACTGCAGACATGATACAAGAGATGGTCAGAGACTGCAGACATGATACAAGAGATGATCAGAGACTGCAGACATGATACAAGAGATGGTCAGAGACTGCAGACATGATACAAGAGACCAATGCAGAGAGAACAGGCAAAAATATATATATAAATGCACATTTTTTTACCTGAAATTTTTATTTATTTATTATTATAATAAATATATTCACATTTTATTATTATTTACAGTATATTATTTTATTATAATACATAAGTTAACTCCATGAGAGAGGGGCTACAATGGCGAGAGAGAAAGAAAGGGGTTGCAATGGTGAGAGAGAAAGGGGCTGCAGTGGTGAGACAGAGAGAAAGGGGATGCAGTGGTGAGACAGAGAAAGGGGCTGCAATAGTAAGAGAGAGAGAGAGAGGGGCTGCAATAGAGAGAGAGAGAAGGGCTGCAATAGAGAGAGAGAGAGGGGCTGCAATAGAGAGAGAGAGAATGGCTGCAATAGAGAGAGAGGGGCTGCAATAGAGAGTGAGGGGCTGCAATAGAGAGAACAAGAGGGGCTGCAATAGAGAGAACGAGAGGGGCTGCAATAGAGAGAGAGAGGGGCTGCAATAGAGAGAGAGGGAGGGGGGGGGGCTGCAATCGTGAGAGAGAGAGGGGCTGCAATAGTGAGAGAAAGAGAGGGGCTGCAATAGTGAGAGGAGCTGCAATAGAAAGAGAGAGGGGCTGCAATGGTTGGAGGGAGAGAGGAGCTGCAATAGAGAGAGAGAAAGAGAAAGAGGCTGCAATGGTGGGAGAGAGAGAGAGGGGCTGCAATGGTGGGAGATAGGAGCTGCAATAGAGAGAGAGAGAGAGAGAGAGGGGCTGCAATGGTGTGAGAGAGAAAGGGGCTGCAATGATGAGAGATAGAGGGGCTGCAGTGGTGAGAGAGGGGCTGCAATAGAGAGAGAGAGAGAGAGAGAGAGAGACTGCAATAGTGAGAGACAGGAGCTGCAGTAGAGAGAGAGGGGGCTGCAATAGAGAGAGAGAGAGGGGCTGCAATGGTGAGAGAGATAGAAGTGCTGCTATAGTGTGTGTGAGAGAGGGGGCTTTAATGGTGGGAGAGAGGGGGGGCTGCATTGGTGGGCGAGAGAGAGAGGGGGGCTGCAATGGTGGGAGAGAGAGGGGCTGCAATGGTAGGAGAGAGGGGGGCTGCAATGGTGGGAGAGAGGGGGGCTGCAATGGTGGGAGAGAGAGAGGGGGCTGCAATGGTGGGAGAGAGAGAGGGGGGGCTGAAATGGTGGGAGAGAGAGAGGGGGCTGAAATGGTGGGAGGGAGAGAGGGGGGCTGCAATGGTGGAAGGGAGAGAGGGGGGCTGCAATGGTGGGAGGGAGAGAGGGGGGCTGCAATGGTGGGAGAGAGAAAGGGGGGCTGCAATGGTGGGAGGGAGAGAGGGGGGCTGCAATGGTCGGGGGAGAGAGGGGGGCTGCAATGGTCGGGGGAGAGAGGGGGGCTGCAGTGGTGGTGGGAGAGAGGGGGGCTGCAATGGTCGGGGGAGAGAGGGGGGCTGCAATGGTGGTGGGAGAGAGAAAGGGGGGTCTGCAATGGTCGGGAGAGAGAGGGGGGCTGCAATGGTCGGGGGGGGGACAAGGGGGCTGCAATGGTCGGGGGAGAGAGGGGGACTGCAATGGTGGGAGAGAGAGAGAGAGGGGGGCTGCAATGGTCGGGCGAGAGAGGGGGGCTGCAATGGTGGGAGGGAGAGAGGGGGGCTGCAATGGTCGGGGGAGAGAGGGGGGGCTGCAATGGTGGGAGGGAGAGAGGGGGCTGCAATGGTGGGGGGAGAGAGGGGGGCTGCAATGGTCGGGGGAGAGAAGGGGGCTGCAATGGTCGGGGGAGAGAAGGGGGCTGCAATGGTCGGGGGAGAGAGGGGGGCTGCAGTGGTGGTGGGAGAGAGGGGGGCTGCAATGGTCGGGGGAGAGAGGGGGGCTGCAATGGTCGGGGGAGAGAGGGGGGCTGCAGTGGTGGTGGGAGAGAGGGGGGCTGCAATGGTCGGGGGAGAGAGGGAGGCTGCAATGGTCGGGGGAGAGAGGGGGGCTGCAATGGTGGTGGGAGAGAGAAAGGGGGGTCTGCAATGGTCGGGAGAGAGAGGGGGGCTGCAATGGTCGGGGGGGGGGCAAGGGGGCTGCAATGGTCGGGGGAGAGAGGGGGACTGCAATGGTGGGAGAGAGAGAGAGAGGGGGGCTGCAATGGTCGGGCGAGAGAGGGGGGCTGCAATGGTGGGAGGGAGAGAGGGGGGCTGCAATGGTCGGGGGAGAGAGGGGGGGCTGCAATGGTGGGAGGGAGAGAGGGGGCTGCAATGGTGGGGGGAGAGAGGGGGGCTGCAATGGTCGGGGGAGAGAAGGGGGCTGCAATGGTCGGGGGAGAGAAGGGGGCTGCAATGGTCGGGGGAGAGAGGGGGGCTGCAATGGTGGGAGGGAGAGAGGGGGCTGCAATGGTGGTGGGAGAGAGAGATTATACAGTTTACAATTTGCAGAAAAGGTAGGTGACAGAGAAAGGGGGGTGCACCATGCAACCCCCCCCCCTCTCTCTCTGCACCTAGCTTTTCTGCAAATTGTAAACTGTATAATCTCTCTCTCACACCACCATTGCACGGTGCACCCCCCCCCCCCCCCCTCCTCTCTGAGATTATTATACAGACAGTTTACAATTTCCAGGGGCAGCAAAGGTAGGTGACAGAGAGAGGAGAGGGGGGGGAGGGAGTGCACCGTGCAATGGTGGTGTGAGAGAGAGATTATACAGTTTACAATTTGCAGAAAAGCTAGGTGCAGAGAGAGGGGGGGCCCGGGGGGTGCACCGTTATATGGTGAGAGAGAGATTCGAGACAGTCAGTATACAGGATTTTAAATCTATGTGTTCTTTACCTTGTGCTCCAGGGTGGCCGGGCGTTCACTTCTTCTCCTCTGCCTTCACATGTGACATGGGCGGTGCTGGCGCCGCACGGGAAGATGGAGCAAGATCTGACGTTCGGTTCTCCTGCTCGGCTCCTCCCCTCCCTCATGACACGTGACATGATCGCTCCAGTCAGCGCGGGAAGGAAAGTGCAGCGGCGAGCATGGCGGCCGCAACCCGCCGGCGGCCGGCCCGCCGCTGCTTTTAACATTCATCATGTGTGAGGCATTAACATGACAGTGAGTAACACTGGAGAGGGCAGGCGTATAATTGAAAGTGCGGCCGCGGCCGCAATTGCGGCCGCCGCCGTGGCCCACCGGCAGCTGAGCTGACACATTTTTGATTGACAGCAGGCGGCCTACCGGGAATTTTCCCGGTCTCCCGGTAGGCCAGTCCGGCCCTGCCCAACGTGCAGGGAGCACCATCAGGCGTTCTGGAGCACCCAGGCCAATTTTGACATTTCTCTCCTACATGTAAAAATCATCATTTATTTGCTAAAAAATTACATAGAACCCCAAAACATTATATATGTTTTTTTTTCAAATACCCTAGAGAATACAATGGCGGTTGTTGCAACTTTTTATCTTGCACGGTATTTTCGCAGCAATTTTTTGAACGCGTGTTTTTAAAAAAAAAAATGTTTTGTGCTTAAAAAAAAAAAAAACAGTAAAGTTAGCCCAATGTTTTTGCATAATATGAAAGATGAAGTTACGCCGAGTAAATAGATACCCAACATGTCACCCTTCAAAATTGCACACGCTCGTGAAATTGCGCCAAACGTTGCTACTTAAAAATCCCCATAGGCGACGTATTGCAAGGTATTGGAGTATTGAGGGTATTGCGGAGTATTGGGGGGGTATTGCAGAGTATGGGGGGGTATTGCAGAGTATGGGGGGGTATTGCAGAGTATGGGGTGGTATTGCAGAGTATGGGGGGGGTGGTATTGCAGAGTATGGGGGTGGTATTGCAGAGTATGGGGGGGGGTATTGCAGAGTATGGGGGGGTATTGCAGAGTATGGGGGGGGTATTGCAGAGTATGGGGGGGGGTATTGCAGAGTATGGGGAGGGTATTGCAGAGTATGGGGGGGGTATTGCAGAGTATGGGGGGGGTATTGCAGAGTATGGGGGGGGGTATTGCAGAGTATGGGGGGGGTATTGCAGAGTATGGGGGGGGTATTGCAGAGTATGGGGGGGTATTGCAGAGTATGGGGGGGGGTATTGCAGAGTATGGGGGGGTATTGCAGAGTATGGGGGGTATTGCAGAGTATTGCACTTTACTTTAGCGCTTATCATTTTCTTTTTACTGCAGAGTATTGCGCAGGGATGGCTGGATCTGTGACTGCAATTGTCACAGATCCAGCCCACAGTGCGGCGGCTGCTGCTGCCGCCCGATCCCCCCCCCTCCCTCTCCTCTCACACTGTACCGAACGGTACAGAGAGGAGAGGGAGGAACCGGCGTCATTACATGACGCCGGTTTGTTTACAAGTGATCGCGCCGTCATTGGACGGCGCGATCACGTGGTAAGGAGCCGCTTCCATTGGCTCCTTACCGCGATCCGTGTTGCTGCGGGTCCCGTGGACCCAGCGAGCGCCGGTGATCGCGTGTGCGCGCCCGCTCGGGCGCGCAATTCTGACTCTCTGGGAGGACGTATATTGACGCCCTCCTAGAGTTAGGGAACCGCCTTGTAGCCGTATTTCGGCTATAGGGCGGTTACCAAGTAGTTAATGCCTTTTGAGAGGATTTTACTATATATAGGGTCATTGAGCAAAATGGGCAAATATTTTTTAACGGTACTGCTAATTTTTCAAACTCGGAGCTGAAGGGTGTTGAAAAGACAGGAACGTTGTCTCCAAAAGAAGAGTACATGTTAGCATTTTTGTATTTGTTCTCAGTTAACAAGGAAACCCTAGGAATTTTATTAGCTGCATAAAAGGCTTTGTTTATAATTTTAACCACTTCCATACTGGGCACTTACGCCCCTTCCTGCCCAAGCCAATTTTCAGCTTTCAGCACTGTCGCACTTTGAATGACAATTGCGCGGTCGTGCTACACTGTACCCAAACAATTTTTTTATCATTTTGTTCCCACAAATAGAGCTTTCTTTTGGTGGTATTTGATCACCTCTGCGGTTTTTATTTTTTGCGCTATAAACAAAAGAAGAGTGACAATTTAAAAAAAAAAACACTATTTTTTACTTTTTTATTTAATAAATATCACAACTTTAAAAAAAAAAAAACGTTTTTTTTCCTCAGTTTAGGCCGATATGTATTCTTCTACATATTTTTGGTAAAAAAAATCGCAATGATCATATATTGATTGGTTTGCGCAAAAGTTATAGCGTTTACAAAATAGCTGATAGATTTATGGCATTTTTATTTTATTAATTTTTTTACTAGTATTGGCGGCGATTTGCGATTTTTTTTACTGTCACCGTGACATTGCGGCGAACACATCGGACACTTTTGACACGTTTTTGGCGCCATTCACATTTATACAGCGATTAATGCGATAAATATGCACTAATTACTGTATAAATGTGACTGGCATTCAAGGGGTTAACACTAGGGGTGAGGGAGGGGTTAATATGTATACCTAAATTGTGTTCTAACTGTGGGGAAAGGGGGGTGACTGGGGGAGGTGACCGATCTATGTCCCTATGTACAAGGGACACAGATCGGTCTCCTCTCTCCCCTGACAGGACGTGGAGCTCTGTGTTTACACACAGAGCTCCACGTCTTGTCCCTGTAGCCGCCGATTCCGAGTGCCTGGCGGACATCGCGACCGCCAGGCACGCGCATCGGCATCTCGGGGACGCGCCGGCGCGCGCGCGCGCCCCCCAGTGGCCGCATGAATACAGGACGTCATATGACGTCCTGTTGAATTTTCAGAGTAACCGTGGAGCCGTCATTTGACGATGGCCCGGTACTCTAGTGGTTAATAGGATAGCCTCTGTCTTTAAACCTGTGGGCCATATCAGTAGCTTCTCTATTGAAGTCATCAGGTGTACTACACAGATGCTTCAACCTGAGAAACTGGCCTAACGGTACACCCCTGATGGTGTGTCTTGGGTATGCAGAATCAGCTCTTAGCAGCGCATTGCCAGATGTTGGCTTTCTGTATAGACCAGTGACCACCATATCATCAATTTTGGACAGCTGTACATCTAGAAATCCAATTGAGGTCCTGATTAGGTGAATCTGATTGAGATCAGATTGAGATTATTCTCATTTAAGTAGGAAAGCCATGTGTCCAATTGAACTTTATAGTCTGATGTGATGAATATAAATTTGTCTATGTAGCGAAAGAAAAATATTGTGTCTGCACGATGGGGGCTATCATGTCCCAAAATTTGGCTCCTCTCCCATCAACCCATGTACAGGTTGGCCAATGAGGGCGAAAATTTGGCTTTTCTCTCTATAGAAGAAAGGTTGTCCACCATGGGATTGGACCGACAGCCCTGAGCCAGGTGAGTCAATTCCCTCTCTACAAGTTTTTGGAAAATGTAAAGATCCTTGCCCCTCCTTTTGCTGTTTATGATATTTTCATATACAACAGGCTCCTTTACAATTTCCGTCCTTTGTGGGTTGTTCCCATGTAATATGCGTGCAACTTGCATGCAGTTTACATGCAACTTTAGACAATTTGTATGCGATTTCCATGCAATTTTTTCTGAGGTAGTTGCTAATATATTTCTTAGTGAAAATATATAATGAAAATATAATCCGCGCTGAGGTAAGGAATAAAGACTGCTGCCTTTCTGTAGTGCCTCAGTTAAGAAGCCTAAAAATAAGAATGGTTGTAACAAGAGGATGTGGCGCTGCCTTTTCTTATTAGATGAAGGGCAATGTAAGGTAGAGGTGGAATCCCAGGGGAAAAAATTGGGCTTGTGTATCCTATAATAGGACCAGTCCTTACATTGCCCTCCATCTAATAAGAAAAGGCAGCGCCACATCCTCTTGTTACAACCATCCTTATATTTCTTAGTGCGTATACCATCAGGTTCTGCTCCATCTTTTTCCGTGCCCCTCTATAGTTGTCCATTCTAATATATATGTGCTTATACTATAGTTTTTGAGGTGTAGTGACCCCAGTGCTTTCATGTCGAATTTTTTGAGCAAAAAAACGACATGCCGCGAGTGCTACGCTGTGGGCTCTTGCTGAATGAAGCTAGGACAGCCACTGATGTTTCTTCATTAGACCCCTTTCACACTGGATACGCCTATAGCGGAGCGGTAAAATCGCGGTAAAACATCGCTATTTTCTGCGATTTTAAGGCTTCGCTATAGGCAAGAGCCCACAGCGTAGCACTCGCCGCATGTCACTGGAGAGCACATTGAACACATTTAATAAGTGGTCAGAAACTTTTAAATAACTCATGAAAGAATAAAGTTACATTAAAACCAAGCACACCATTGTTTTTCTTGTGAAATTCCCAATAAGTTTAATGTGTCAAATGACCCTCTTCCTATTGAAAAAACAAAAGTTGGATTCAAAATGGCCGACCTCAAAATGGCCTCCATGGTCACCACCCATCTTGAAAAGTTTCCCCCCTCACATATACTAATGTGCCACAAACAGGAAGTTAATATCACCAACCATTCCCATTTTATTAAGGTGTATCCATATAAATGGCCCACCCTGTATGTATATATATATATATATATATATATATATATATATATATATATATATATATATATATATATATATATATATATATATACTCATTGGGACTTTTTTTTATTAATATTCATTTATGCATGTTCTGTATTTACAGATGTTTAAATATCTTCACTATTGTTATCACCATACACTATACAATCAAATATTTCGTATCTGCAATCCTTTATATATGTATTGTTCATAGGTGTATTATATACATAGGGACTTCAGCATTATTTTTATTTTTGATTCACTTAATCTGCTTCTCATTCTCAGGACTATTTCTGGAATGAGAATAACTATGTGTTATGTGGTCTTTTTAAACTTCAATTTAAATTTTATATAGGTGTGTTTGCTCTCTCAACCATGCAATCTGGATTTGTCTAGGTTCACACCAGATACTAATTGGTAACTTGCTAATTGGATTGTTGATTGGGTTCCCAGCTGCTATCCTTTTTGTCATGTGACCTATAGTTGTATATATACCGGACATCCATTTTCTATGTTGTAAGCTATGAATAAGCACTAAAGTTTGGTGTGAAATGCGTCAGTTATTTTACCCTGTCTGCTGTGGCATGCTTTTTGTGTGTTTTTTTTTATTTTACAATATTTGTTCTTCTGCTGTTTCGATTCTAGAGAGCATGTGAACAAAATCTGTCCGTAAATTCTGTATTTCCCCCTTTATCACGTTTTCCAGCCTTAACAGCATCTCTGCCATTTCTCCTTTTGAGGGGGACTGAGTGTCTGCGCTTCGTTCATCCATCCTGCTACTTTCCAGTCTGCATCCTGTAGGCCCCTCCTCTCTTGATTCTATGGAAGCTTCTCTGGAGATATCACTCTGGGTTTTCTTATTTTCAGCTTTTTTGACCTTGTTCGCTTGTTGTTGCTTTATTGCCCCCTGGGCCTCAGGGACGCGCGGACTTTCCCCTCTGGTCACGAATGGTCTTATTGAACTTGTTGCTGTTGTATTGCTTGGAGTAGTTGGGGGTCCCCCCCTTGTTGATCTACTCGTCATTCTGCTCATCTTAGTCTCCTTCCTTCTAATTCTCTTCCCCAGCTTGGCCTCCTATTTCCAGTGGGTTAATAGAGAATCCAGTGTCAGGGAGTACCCCAGTATGAAGTGCCAAAAAATGGGTTAGGCTAGGTGTTTATTTTATAGGGATTTGTTATTTACTCCTTTAACTCTGTCCTTCCCCCCTCCACCCCTCCCCTGGCTTCTATCCTACCCGTATTTTCTCGGTTTTCAGGGTTTCTGATAGTTTATGCCGCATATATCAGTTTATCCATATACCGCTAAACCAAATATATATGTGCATCCAGGACTAGAAAAGAGAGGCAAAAGAAAATCCCCTTCTAGATATTTGTTACCGGGGTTTGTAGGGGAGAGAGGGAGAAAAAAAAAAAAAAAAAAAAGAGGGAAAAAGGGAGAGAAGAGGAAAGAGAGAGGATCCTTGAGCTCTGGCTTTCCTCACCGTTTTCTTCCCCCTCTCTATCCCCCACTCCCCTCTCCTTCAAACCAGTGCAGGTATTCAGAGATTCAGACCTTCAAATAGTCTGATTATCTGGTTAATTAGGTCCAGAAAGTACTTTCAGGGTGAGCGTAGCCGTAGCCCCTTTTCGTAGTACGAGGGAGCAAGGGGGGTCTCCAGGTAATTGGACTCCTCAGTGAAGTAAGAAAAAATCGTAAGCAGTGAGGGGGTCCGTCATTCACCCAATATGCTGCAGTGAGGATTTTATATCATGTGCATATGTGTCAGTTTGAGCTATTTAAATTATTTTGGAACGAGTGTAGGTGGGTCCGTTTCTCCCCCCCTCCGCTCAACTGGTTATCATTCACTCGTCATTGTCATTGTTAGCTCACAATATTAATTCCAATGTCCATGCTTTTGAATTGCTTAGGTCATATCCTACCAATATAGCTCCACTTGACCCGTATCAACAATCCTAGGGGCCTACGTTCCACCCCTAAATCCTCAGCACCGCAGGCCCATCCTATGGATGCACACAAAGAGGCCGCTTTTAATGCACTGTCTGTATTATACGTCAGGGGGAGGGAGGGATGTTCTGCTTTTTAGATACTTATTATTATTTAGTTAATGGTCACCTTTTACTCCCCCCTTTTTTTTTTTTTTTATTCCCAGACCGCACTCCGGATCTTCTCACCTCTCGCCTCTGTTCCACGTATATTGTTCAGCGCACATAGCACAGAACTTATAGGCCCAGGTATCTGTTTGGACGCACCGTTTTGAGGTCCTTTAAGGGTTTATACTTTGTAGCCAAAGTTCTTTTTTCATTTAATTCTCACATGGTATATCTCTGGCTTTATAGACTTTATAGGCTTTGTAGGGTCAATATCCAAGTGCAGTCCCCCTTCAGTTTTACAGTAAACAAAGACGAGTAATAGTAGTATTATATTTTTCAGTGGCAGTAAGTCCACGTACCTTAGGACTTCATTTAGGTTTCTATTTTATCCAACACATATAGGGGAATAATAAATAATGCGTAACAGACCTGTTCCAGCCCTTTATCAGGTTAGCAGTCCTTTCCAATCCTCCTTCAGGAGTTTCCCCTGCCTTACCTCCGTGCTTCCTGTCTGTGTGGGTGATTTCCCACTGCTGGTTCCACGGTTTGTAGCATGCTGTTGTCTGTGCATTGGTGTGCTGCTCGTCTATCGGAATTCGGTCCTCCCGCCGCGCGTCCCGCCTCCTCTCCGCCGCTCTCCTGTCCTCGCTACTCACCGGGTGTTCACCGAGTTTTCCCGAGTCTCCCCCGTCCGCACAGCGTAGCCTGCGATATTAGGAGCTAGGCTCTGGACCTCCGCCACCATACGTTGGTATCCGTGCGGGTCCTCCACTGTGCAGCGCGGTTGTCGGCGTGTAGCGTGCAGCGTAGGGGCGTCCGTCAGCCGTCTCCTCCCTTCAGATGGTGCGGTCCGTCATTCCCCTCGAGCAATCCCATCGCTCCTCATTCCCCCCACCCACAAGCGCGCCACGTCCTCACGTGCACGCCATCTACGTTATTTTACAATATAAGCAATTTATTTTTAGAGTGTGGCTGTCCAGAACATTTTTCCTTCATTTTGCATGATTTCTTGAATACATCGATACTCTCTGCCCAGTGCATATTTTTGTAAGTTTGTGGTCATTGGCACTTTCATCCCTAGTTTTTGACATATATTTACGTACACATATGTCTATACTTACTTGGAGATATACATATCTATATAGATTTGGATATCTGTTTATCATTATATTATTCCATTCCACATATTATTTTCACGTTATTTCACTTATTCAACACAGTGTATATCTTTATTTACACATTTTATATCATATAAGTATATATATTTAACATTGGATACACTGACATATTTACTTTATCAGACATGCACTTTGATTCAGTATCAAGTATTCTATTCCCTGTTTACATTTAATGGATGCTCTACCTATTGTTTTGGGGGTTTTGCTAGTAGCATTTTCTTAAAATTGTTATTATGTTTTTATGCACATTTGTTTTTATTCATTAGAATACTTATTTGTGCTTTCACATTCAACCACACATGTTAGCCATACATATTAATTATCTCACTTCACCCACCAATTATCTCTAATTAGAGTAATTTATTCACAGGTTTGGTCACATGTCCAATATAGATCAGTGTATATATTGCAGTTAATGTTTGTGGTTCTTTAGCTATGAATTAGCACTTTTGAAATTGTGAAACACGTCAGTCCTGTATTCCGTTGTTTGCTGTGGCTTGTATTTTTTTGATTATTACCTCTTTTTAATAAAGGCATTGATTTTGAGTGAGGCTGTCCAGAATTTTCTCCTCACCCAAAATAATAAAAGATATACTCACAAGATAAAAGTAGTATTAGGACATGTATAGATCAGTCGTGCTGTATAGACTCTGTCCAGGTGTAAGGCTGCGTCTCACCAAGATGGTGCACGTTTGGAGCATGCGTGCTCCTTCCTCAGCCCGAGAAAGGTACATGCATGCTCTGAACGCGCACCATCTTGGCAATGCCCACTGCTGTCGTCCATCTCCCTGGTGATACTCGGCTCGCACTCCTGCCCACTGCCTAGGAGCTCCGGACACCACCGGCACGGCCAGCAACATGAGACGCTGTAGAATGCAGCCTTCCACCTGGACAGACTTCGATACAGCATGGCTGATCCATACATGTCCTAATACGTATTTTATCCTGTGTGTATCCTGTCTGCACTTAGATTGGCGCTGCTTGTTTTTATCTTTCTATACCTACAGAGCTGCTTCTTTCTCTGACAGCTGGCTGCCTATCTACCACAGTGCTTTACACCAAGACCAACACCACCTATGAACTTTTGTCCTTGTACTTAACCATTTATGTACATACAACATTTGCATCCCTTATAGCAACGTACCAGCCCCTTTTACAAATGTGTTACCCACCTAGCTTCTTAACTCTTTAATAGTAATGGTTTAATTGCTTACAATGAATTCTGAAGGATTCCATCCTTTTGCAGATTGGTTGGCATGCATGGGTTACCACCTTTCATGTAGTATGCTTCTGGCTTTTATTTGTATTGTATCACGCCTTGATCAGTGAATTGTGGTACAGAATTAAAATTTTAAATAGACAATTTAAAACAAAAAAAGCCAGGATGAGAAAACAGCTAGCGGAGTAAATAGCAAACAAGTCGGCATCAGCAATACCCAGAAAATGATGCATACTAGCAGCAGAGCCAATGGCCCTGAGCAGACATCTGATATTATGCTATACTTTCATCACTGAGGACACTGCCAGGCTAGTTTCCACATCTGGGATAGGTGAAAATGACACCAGATTGTACTTTTGATGAAGCATCTTAGTGTCTGGTATTTGATGTTGATGGGGACAATGAAACTGATAATGAAGCGAAAGTCAAAATGGGAAGGGGGGAGGATAATGTTTGTTAAAATGTAAGCATCAAGGGTGATAAGGAGGTAATGCCATTAGCTGCAAGCATGTCTGTATCAGAAATATACAAAGCAGCTGCTCACAGTGTTTGAAAACACAACAGAGACCCATTCCTTTACAAGACAAGTTTCAGGATGTTATTTATATTACTTAGTCATCTTCACAGTCACAAAAAAATCTTGCAAAATGGCTTTGACACTAAATGACATTGTTGATTCAGGTGCTTCATCCACATCACTCCAATTTTATTGTGTTACAAGTGACTATATGTGTCACAATTTTTTGATGGTAGACACATTTTTAGGTTTTCCAAAGTGCTTTTAAACTTTTCAGTACAATACCATTTAGGATATCTGAATGAAATCTCTATGCCTTGTAGCCTAAACCCATATGCCTATGGAGTATGCTGATGGAAATTTGTTAAAAGCATAGGATGCCTTATTTTAACCGCTTGCTGACCATATACTGTACATTTCTGGTGGCAAGGTGGCTCCCCTGTGCAGAATCCGTACCTACACTTCCAGGTCTGAGGCCAATGGCGATCCGCTCTCCCACTGTGATTGGACACAGTGGGATCCAATCAGCAGGTCCGGCAGACCCGCCAACACGAGGGAGGCAGAACGGCAGTCTGATGATGTAAACAAGGCATTGTCATTAGTACAGTGACAGTGCAAATTTTTTAGCACTGATCACTGTATTAGTGTCACTGGTTCCCCAAAAAGTGTCAAAAGTGTCACTTAGTGTCTGACTTGTCTGCCACAATGTCGCAGTCAGAAGTCGCTGATCACTGCCAATACTTGCAAAAAATAAATAAAAATTCCATAAATATATCCCATAGTTTGTAGACACTATAACTCTTGTGCAAACCAATCAATATATACGCTTATTTGGATTTGTTTACCAAAAATATGTAGTAGAATACATATAGTCTTAAATTTATGAAGAAATTAGATTGTTTTACATTTTTTTTATTGGATCGGTCTTATAGCAAGTACTTGAAAAGAAAGTATCGATACTTGTACACGGTCTTAAAAAAGTGGTATCAGGACAACCCTAGTTTACAGGTTTTTCAAAATTTAACATTTAACCATCGCCTTTGAAAAAGTCCTATTTGACGAAACTAGTCAGGTGACTTAGCCTCTGTCACGTCACACGCACGCACCGCCTGCAGACACTTCCGGGTACGGACCTCAGAGCCGTGGAGCGCAAACAGCCACACGTGCTGCGGTATACCCTGCTGGACTGTTCCATCAGAATTAGACCCGGAAAGTGCATAACGAGGCGGCGGACTGGACATTGTCTTACACCTACCGTTAGCAGCAGAACGGTTTTTATTTTATTTTGCTTTGTGTTTTTTTACTTTTAGTATTTTTAACCATTTTGTACTTGGTCTGATCTTTCTGCATTAAAGCTGATCACCAAGCACCGACCGTACTACTCTATGTGGATTTTCTTTATTTTTTATACAACCATCACCTTATGAGATAAGGCACGGCACACAGGGAAGACGCCATCCCACACCAGATCGAACAAAACAGGAGAGGTAACCACCTGACATCAGATAGCTCACTGAAGCTTATTCAAGCAAGCTCTACACCCCCTTGAGGGGACATCTGTCCGGTGAGTGGGGACCCAATAGGGGGGATCGTGAGCCACGCCAGAGAGGGGATACGGGACAAATGTTGGCAGGAGGATAAGGAATAATTATATGACCCTGCTGTGGATCGCACTGCTTATATAACCTGAATTGAGGACTGCATTGTTTTTTGTTACTGTTTTTTGCTTCATTTGGAATCCTTAATTAAGACTTTGAAGGTTCATTTTTAAATATTGGCATACCTCTTTGAAGTATAATTCTGAGCAATAAGAAGTAGCAAATACCCTGATTAGGATCACAAACCGCGGGTTTGACAACCAAGGGGAAAATGTAATGTAATGTTTGATACACCTTTGATATAAACCTAGAGGCCCAACTGAAATTGACACGTTGATCTGTTTTATCACACACAGTTACCAGGGCAGCCAAATATTGACTACCCTTCTTTCACTGTTCTTCTCGCATTTTCCATTTATTTCCCACAAACACTTTTTTCTTTGGTTTTGTGGAGGACATACAGGGTCATCACACTAGCACAGGACCACGCGGTTATATACTGCACATCAATAAAAAGGGGGACCTCACATCCTAATGGTGGCTCTACATATGAGCTAACCACAGGAAGGAACCCGACATCATTTATCGGATCACATACTTGTCCACAACCCAGCGAACTATACTGTAGTCTAGTACCAGGCTAGCAGCGCCAATTTCCCTGATTACTAATATAATTTTAACCATTTATGATTCACTTGGTTATTTTTTACATAATTCACATATGTTTCAGTATTTTGGGGTTGATTAGAACTTTTTTGATTCATGTATTTTTGAGGTAGCACGATTCTATATTTTTTCCTTTTTGTTCTTTTTTTGTTTATAGGGCAACAAATAAAAACTGCAGAGGTGATTAAATACCTACAAAAGAAAGCTCTATTTTTGAGAAGAAAAGGACATAAATGTTATTTGGGTACAGCGTTGCATGACTACGCATTTGTCAGTTAAAGTAACGCAGTGCAGTGTCACAAAAAATGGCCTGGTTGTGAAGGGGAGTAAACCTTCCGGAGCTTAAATGGTTAAAAGTTTCCCTTTAGTATCTATTACTCACATACGTTTTAAATCTCTAGAGTAGAGAATTTTGAATTCTACTTCTGTACATTTGTTTTATCCAAAAGTTTTTTTTAAGTTTTGTTTATTAATGGGAGTAGATATTGAACCTGGAGTGTACAAGTAAAACAAAAAAAACTTGTTTATTTTGATCAGTCTCATCTAGTGGTCATAGTGCTTCTCACCAGCCAATAAGCTAACAGAAAGCAATGTATCAGAGTGGAAATGTTATGCTGTTAAGGCCCCTTTCACACTGGGCGGATCAGTAATGATCTGCCTCCGTATGCTCCGTATGCTCAGCGGGGCTCACTCCGTTGATCCCCGCTGAGCTGGCGGATGACAGGGCTGTCTTTTCTCCGCTTTGCCCTATGGGGGGGATCAGATGAACACGGACCGTATGTCCGTGTTTATCCGATCTGATCCGCAGACGGAAGGAAAAATAGGGTTTTCTTCCATCTGCAAAATCGGATCTTTATGGAGGCGGACGAGATCGGGTGTCAACGGATGTTCATCCACTGACACCCGCAATCTCATAGGGACCAATGTATGTCCCTTTTTCATCTGCAAACGGATGGATGAAAAAGCGGACATACGGTCCTCACGTGTGAAAGGGGCCTAACTCTAGACCAGGGGTCCCCAAACTTCCTGAACAAAGGGGCAGTTTACTGTCCTTCTGACTTTAGGGGGGCGGGCCGCATAAAATATGAACTATAGATAAAGAGGAAAAGAAACTGCGCTAAGAAATTTAACAAGCTTATAAAATCTAAAAATTATAGTTTACAATCGCATATTGGAAGCAGCGACTCTTCTGTGTAACAATAATACAGTGAACAAAAAGGAAAAAATATAGAATCGTGCTACCTCAAAAATACATGAATCAAAAAAGTTCTAATCAACCCCAAAATACTGAAACATATGTGAATTATGTAAAAAATAACCAAGTGAATCATAAATGGTTAAATGTTAAATTTTGAAAAACCTGTAAACTAGGGTTGTCCTGATACCACTTTAAGACCGTGTACAAGTAGCGATACTTTTTTTCAAGTACTTGCCGATACGATACTTTTTTTTAAATGTCATGTGACAGTTTCTCAAAGCACAATACAGATTAGGTGGCACTGATCTGCAGCACTGATAGGATTAGGTGGCACTGATATGCAGCACTGATAGATGGCTAACTGGCACTGGCAGATTGCACTGACAGCTGGCACTGGCAGATGGCACTGTATCTGAAACCTGATCTGAAACCTGATCTGAGACTGAACCTGTGATAGACCCCGGCTTACCTGTGACTATTCCAGCCATCCGCCTGCACCTGATCCTTGGCCTGTTCTGACTACCCTTCTGTCTGCACCTCTGTACCTCGCCGTCCGCCCGATATCCGACACAGCCTGTCTGACATCCAGTCTGCTCCAGTCTGCTGAACGGTTTCAGTCTGTTCCTAGTTCCAGTCCAGCTGAACGGTTCCAGTCTGTTCCTAGTTCCGGTCCAGCTGAACAGTTCCAGTCTGTTCCTAGTTCCGGTCCAGCTGAACGGTTCCAGGCTGTTCCTAGTTCCAATCCAGTTTGCTAAGCTGATCCAGTCTGCTGAGCCTATCCAGTCTGCAAAGCTGATCCAGTCTGCTGACCCTATCCAGTCTGCTAAGCTGATCCAGTCTGCTAATCTTATCCAGTCTGCTGAGCTTATCCCGTCTGCTAAGCTGATCCAGTCTGCTGAGCCTATCCAGTCTGCTAAGCTCATCCAGTCTGCTGAGCCTATCCAGTCTGCTAAGCTGATCCAGTCTGCTGAGCCTATCCAGTCTGCTGAGCTGATCCAGTTCAGGTATCCCAGTTCCTGCAAGGAAGGTTCTGCTGGACTGATCCACTTCCTCTTCTTGTTGATCCTGCCAGGCCCCCGTGCCACTCCTTACTCCTGTGCCTACTGTTACCCTATCAGGGGGCCACGAGTGGGAGCCGTAAGGGAGGCCGTTCTCTGCAATTCGGGCTCAAAACCATCAGGTATGTGACATACACTGATGGCTGGCGGGCACTGGCAGGTGGGACTGATGGCTGGTGGGCACTGGCAGGTGGCACTGACAGCTGAGGGCATTGGCAGGTGGCACTAACGGCTGGCGGGCACTGGCAGGTGGCACTGATGCCTGGGGGGCACTGGCAGGTGGCACTGACGGCTGGAGAGCACTGGCAGGTGGCACTGATGGCTGGAGAACACTGGCAGATGGCACTGATGGCTGGCGGGCACTGGCAGGTGGCACTAACGGCTGGTGGGCACTGGCAGGTGGCATTTATAGGCACTGATGGGCAGGCACTAAAATGCTATTAGGAAGGCTTCCTGCAACACCCATCCTGGTACTCCATGCACTCGCCCGTATAACAGCAGCAGCAGCCATCTTGTTACACCCAACTCAAACTATATGGGCTGGGTGTAACAAGATGTCCGCAGCTGGCATACTGTGGCTGAGTGTAGGTTAAACAAAGATGGGCGTCTCTGATGGCAACACGGAGCATCACTTCTGCGACAGAATGTGAGGGCACTTCCTGCCAGCTCGACACGCCACCCTCCGCTCCGCCCTCCGCTCTGACTGCTGCTCTGCCCGCTACTCCCCAGGTATCGGCTAAGGCATCAGGAGCAAAATGACCTGGAAGTTGGTCTGGAATCTCTTTGTAACAATAAATCATTGGTTATCAGACCGGCTGATAGGGGGGGGGATTGTGATCTTGGATCGGTGTGATTACCTGACAGAGATGCATTGCATTATTGATGACCATGAGACCTATACTCCATTGAATAGGGACCCAGTGGTCAAATAAAAAAAGGAATTGGAGGTTATTGTTGACCGAGGCTTTAAACAGGGTATCAAACAATAAATAAAAATAGTTTTTGGTACCTTGTGCTCCCCGCACACCGCTGATATATTATCTTCCAAAAATTCATAAAAGCGAAACCTGCCCCACGGGACATCTCGTAGTGAGTGGGATTGACTCAGTCACGTCCTGGGTGGGCAAGAATATCGATCATTATCTGCAACCACTGGTTCAGAAGGTTCCATCATACATCAAGGACACTAAACAGATCATTAATCTGCTGTCCAACATTACCCCCAAGAGGGACTTGTGGTTGGTTACAGCAGATGTAACCTCACTCTACACTATTATCCCCCATCATCTTGGTTGGAAGCAGTTAGGCTATATTTAGAGAGAGGTTCAGATCTACTTCCATTGCAGATAGATTTCATCAAGGAATTATTAGAATACGCCGCCAGTCACAACTACTTTTGGTTCGATCATCAATTTTATCGTCGGGACAGGGGTGTGGCAATGGGGGTGATGTATGCCCCAAGCTTGGCAAATTTATTTATGGCCAAGTGGGAAGAGGACGTCGTTGACACCCACAGAGGACCAGAAGTGGTCCTGTGGGCTAGATATATTCATGATGTCCTCCTATGGGATGGCTGCGAATCTGACCTCCGGAGCTTCATGTAATTTCTCAATGACAACAATAGGGGTATTAGACTTAACTTTGAAGCTAGTTTGGAGGAAAATCAATTTCCTCGATTTAAAAATTATGGTGAAGGAAGAGAAGTTTGTTACATCGACTTTTTTCAAGTCAATGGACATAAAGTCATACAGTATATCCCCTTAGACAGCTGTCATTATGTCCTGTAGCGTATGTCTTGCCCACTAAGGGTCGCTCCGCTTTGTTGTTGTGAGTGACACCCCTGTGGCCATTTGGCCACTTAGGAGGTACTTGGCAGCCTTGGGGAACCCCATCTGTTTATGCCGTTTATGTCGGACAGTTTTTTACATGCAGCAACTTTTTCTGCTTATGATTTATTATTACCATTGGCCAGATCTCGTGGGAGCTCACTTGTGATGTTGCGTGGGTCCGTCAGTGGACTGCGGCTCAGAACGAGGCTGGGTTTAGGTTATTCGTTTAAATAAGGTGATGCAGCGTGCCGCCATGCCCCTGGAAGACGTAATTCTCTTACGAAACATGTAGGGCGGAGCGACATGCTGATGTCACATTTCGATACTGCTCGCTTAACCAGACGGACGGGTTTGTCCGCTTGTGCACCGGCCGGCGAATCGGACTTAAGGCTTTCCAATTCAAGTTTGAAAATCGGAAAATTGGAAGGTTGGAGATTCGAAAATCAGAAATTCGAAAACCGGAATGTCAAAAAGTGGAAATTCGAAAATCGCTAATTCGAAAGTTCTAAAAATCGGAAAATTGGAAATGTGAAAATTGGAAATTCGGAAAATTGGAAATCAGAAGTTCGAAAATTTGATAATTTGAAAATCCGGAATTCGAAAATTGAAAATTCGGAATCCGGAAATTCGAAAATCAGAAATTCCAAAATCGGAAATTTAAAAAAAATCAGAAATTTGAAAATTGGAATTCGAGAAGCGGAAATTCGGAAATACGAAAATTAGAGAAATAGAAAATTGGTAATTAGAAATTCGAAAAATCAAAAAATTGGAAATTTGAAAATCAGAAATTCAAAAATCGGAAATTCGAAAGTTTCAAAATCTCTAGAAGTTCGGAAATTTGAAAATTCTAAAATACATAAATCAAAAATGAAAATCCTAAAATTCTAAAGAATGAATATCCGAAAATTCTAAAACCCGAAAATTTGAAATAATAACCAACTAATAATAATTATTACTCGGGATTAGTTATTATGGTTTCATATGACAGTTGTGGCATATCTTAAAGGGGCATACACTCTTAAACCATTTAATCTTCAGTTGCCTCTCTCAAGTATATGCTATCTGCATACAGTATTCTCATATGCTACGTGCTTGACATTTGTTGTTAATAATATACTGCCTCCCGGCTTGAAATACTGAACATGTTCGCTATACCTTTTTAAGGCTAAGGGTTGAAGCTATGTTGTACTACCTCCTCCCTTAGTAGCTCAATGCATTCCTATGCATGAGAGATATTATGTAGTGAACCCCCAAACTCTTTTTCTCTGATTAGAGTGACACCTGGGGTTCAGTACTGAAACTCACATTACATAGAGAAGTGCATTGAAATCTTTATCTAATCGCAGTTGTGCTTCACCTTCGGTTACCGTAGTTGTGACTGACCTTTTAAGGCTAGGGGTTGAAGGTATGTCGTAATACCTCCTCCCGTAGTAGCTCAATGCATTCCTATATGTGAGAGATATGATGTAGTGAACCACAAAACTCTTTTTCTCTGATTAGAGTGACGCCTGGGGTCCAAGACAGAAAATCACTTTACATAGAGAAGTGCATTGAAATCTTTCCCTAAACCGCAGTTGTGGTTCACTCTCGTTCACCGGAGTTTGTGACAGAATAATAGAACCCTATCATGAACCCAGCAGAACTTGCTAACCATGTTGTCGTCCTTACTCAAAAGGTAGACGCTCTTGCTCATACTGTACAAACTCTGCAATTGGAGAATCAAACTCTGCAAGATTTAGTTGCTCAGAATCCAATTGTGGCTCGTATTGCTCCAGAACCTAAGGTCAATCCTCCTGTACCCTTCACTGGTGATCGAAAGACCTACAGAGAATTCATTAATGCATGTAAATTAATGTTTGAATTACGCCCTCGCACCTTCCCCAATGATAGGGTTAAGGTCCTTACCCTTATATTCTATTTAAGTGGAGAACCACGTGCTTAGGCAAATACCTATCTAGAAAAAGAGGATCCAATCTTAAATTCTTGTCCACAATTTCTGACTAATATGTCCTCACTCTATGATGATTTCAATAAGCAACTGACTGCTGAAAATACTATTAGGAATCTCAAACAAGGTAAACGACCAGTTGAGGACTTCATAGCGGAATTTCAGAGGTGGGCTCTCGAGACTGAGTGGAACAATGTTACTCTCCGTAACCAATTTAGTCTCGGCCTTTCCGAACCACTCAAGGATGAGTTGGCTAGAGCAGATCTCCCCCAATCTCTTAATGACATCATACAACGTTCTATCACTATAGATTGTAGGTTAAGAGAGAGAGAGACGAGCTGAACATCAATCAAGTACCACAGCACATGTCCCTTCACCTAAAAAATTGAGTCTGCCTTCTCTAGATGAAAAAATGGAGATCGGAACGATGCATGCTCCTCTTTCCTCATCCGACAGAGCCCGTCGACGCTCATTGAATCTTTGCCTTTATTGTGCCTCACCGGACCATACAATCTTTTCTTGTCCTCTTGTAAAAGAAAAAAGGCGAGCGTAAGCCTATTCACCTTTGCAAATTGACACGCTTTCTTTCCAAGCACACCCCTTACATTTTTCTACTTCTCATTTTACAGTGGGACTATGCTAGAATTCCTGTTAAAGCTATGTTGGATACAGGCACTTGTGGCAACTTTATTGATTCAGGCCTTGTCTCCTCAGAAAAAATTCCACACTTGAAGAAATTATCTCCTCCATCTGTGAGTTTCATCGATGGAACAACTTCTGCATCAGGGACTATCTTATACCAAACTCAACTCTATTGACGACTTGTGGAGATAATCACAGTGAATTTTTGTCTTTTGATGTTATTCCATCTCCTCTTTTCCCTGTTGTATTGGGTCCACCATGGCTTAAGCTGCATATGCCTACTGTTCTCTGGGACCAAGGAACTGTAGTTCTGCATTCTCCTTACTGTAAACAGACTTATCAAGTTGCTTCTCTGCTTCATCTTGCTCCGCAGGAGATACCATATCAGTATCACAAATTTACTGATGTGTAAAGTGAGAAGAATGCAGAGACATTGCCTCCTCATAGGCTATATGACTGTCCTATTGAATTATTGCCAGGTAGCCCTATACCTACGGGCAGGATCTACTCTCTTTCCCAACCTGAACTCCAACATTTAAAGAAATATTTACAGGACAACCTAAAAAAGGGCTTTATTAAACCCTCCACTTCCCCCGACAGTGCTGGAATGTTTTTTTTGTCAGGAACAAAGATGCTAGTCTCATGCCGCGTACACACGGTCGTTTTTTGTCTTGTAAAAAAACGTTGTTTTTTCTCATGAAAAAGAACAAAGTTTTTCAAACTTCATTTTAAAAAACGACGTTGCCTACACACCATCGTTTTTTCAAAATGCTCTAGCAAAGCGTGGTTACGTTCAGCACGTAAGGCGGCACTCTGTTCCATTCAAGCTCGCATCATAACTTGCTTCTGAGCATGCGCGGGTTTAAAAACGTTGTTTTAAACGTCGTTTTAGCCCACACACAATCATTTTTTATGACACAAAAAACGACGTTTTGAAAAACGACATAAAATTTTTTTTTGTCGTTTTTCAGAGGACATAAAACGACGTTTTCCTTACACACTGTCATTTTAAATTACGTTTTTAAAAATTTTGTTTTTTTTTCATCACAAAAAACGACAGTGTGTACGCGGCATTAGACCTATAATACACTACCGCTCCTTGAAAAGTCACAGTGAAGAATTGGTACCCTCTTCCACTCATTCCCGAATTGATTGAAAGATTGCAGGCTTCTACCATATTCACTAAACTCGACCTCAGAGGCGCTTACAATTTGATTGCCTTTCGGCTTGCGCAATGCCCCAGCAACCTTTCAAAGCTTTGTGAATGATATCTTCAGAGACCTTCTGAACATATGTATAGTTGTATATCTAGATGACATACTTATTTACTCAGATGATTTAACGCAACATTGAAGACATGTCAGATGGGTGCTTGCAAGACTCAGAGCTCATTCCCTTTACGCCAAACTTGAAAAATGTGTCTATAAAAATGTCTCCTTACTAGTGAAACCCCTGAAACAACTTACCAGTTCCTTTGTAAACTTTACCTGGTCAAATGCTGCCCAGATGGCTTTCGAACAATTAAAACATTGTTTTACTACGGCTCCTATTCTCCAGCTTCCCAATCCTAATTATCATTTTGTATTGGAAGTTGATGCTTCACAAACTGCCCTAGGCGCAATACTGTCTCAAGCCCTGCTTCCGATTCACCACTTCATCCGGTTGCATTCTTTTCAAAGGCCTTAAATCCAGCGGAATGAATAAAATTCACCCAAATAACTCTGCGCTGTGTTGGAGGGAATGCAAGCAAGTAGGAACCGCTATGCATGTATGGTGGGACTGCCCGAGAATACAAGAGTACTGGAAAGAAGTCCTAGAATATATAGAAGAAATCACAGGTGAAAAGATCCTACGAAATCCCTTGACCTGTTTGTTCCACGGAACGGATAGGCCAAAAAAACAGTATGGATCGACTTTGGTTCCAGTGCTGCTGAATGCAGCAAAAGGTTTCATCCCAAAAAACTGGCTACACCCACAGAGGCCTTCCATAAAAGAATGGATACACCGAATTGATTATATATCAGAAATGGAATATCTGGGACGTGGAGAAATGGGAGGTGAGACTAGAAGCAGAACAGTCTGGGAGAAATGGAAAGCTTTCAAAACTTCAGAAAAATTCACACAGGCAATTATAGAAATAGAGAGAGAGAGACTTGTAAAGCGCAACACATGCAAACTAAATCGCCTCTGGGTGCTGTATCCATTTCATGGGTAAGGAACCCCTTGACCTCAGAAGAGATGGGTTTTAATCTTTCTCCTAAAGGCCAAGTGGTCCGACTCCAGTCGGATGGTGGTTGGTAGTGCATTCCACAGGCGAGGTCCCTGGACTGCAAATCTTCAATCTCCTTTGGACTTGTATCTGGCTTTGGGTATCTGGAGGAGGTTTTGATTGGTGGATCGCAGAATGCGATTGGGGTTATGGGCTTTTATTTTTTCGCATTGATATTGGGGGGCGTTGCCTTGAATACACTTATGTATTAGGCAGAGTGCCTTGAAACTGATTCTGTATTTTACTGGCAACCAATGAAGGGATCTCAGTGAAGGTGAGATTGATTCCCATGGTTTTTTCCCAGTCACTAGTCGAGCAGCCTTATTTTGAACGACTTGCAGACAAGTGATTTGGTATTTGGGGAGTCCTAGATAGAGGGCATTTGCGTAGTCGAGTCTGGAATTGATGATTGTTCCCACCACGACTGCAATGTCCTCTTTCGGGATAAAGGGCGTGAGTCTGCGTAGTAGACGCAGCAGATGGTGGGATCCGCTGACTACTGACCCTATTTGTGCATCCATTGTCATGTAGGTATCGAAAATAACTCCGAGACTTTTGACTTTGGTGCTAGGGGTGATAGTTTTACCCAGAATGGGTGGGGGAGTCCATGTTGACGCGGGGTGATTTTTCCGGTTAGCGTGAAACAGGAGAAGTTCTGTTTTCGAACCATTGAGTTTAAGATAACTGTTTGTCATCCAGTTATCTATTAGAGTGAGGCATTTCTCTAGTCCAAGAGAATGATCCTTTTTGTTGCAGATGCGGAAATACAGTTGTGTGTCGTCTGCATAGGAGTGGTAAAGTAACTTCTGGTTACTGATGATTTCAAAGAGAGGGCAAATATAGATATTAAACAATACAGGCGATAAGGGAGATCCCTGAGGGACTCCACATGACACCGTACGTTTTTCAGAAGTGAAAGACCCCAGTTTCACTATTTGTGATCGGTTTTCCAAGAAGGAGGAGAACCAGGGTAAAACACCCTCAGCGACTCCGGCTACTTCAGCTAGCCTAGCCAGTAGTAGTCCGTGGTCTACAGTGTCAAAAGCCGCGCTTAGGTCCAGCAGTATCAGGAGACAAGATTCTCCTTCGTCTGCGGCCTTTGAAGCGTCATCCCATATTTTAAGCAGCGCCGTTTCTGTTCCGTGACCCGGACGGAAGCCTGATTGAAACGGATCGAGTAATTTATGGGTGTCTAAATGCAGTTGCAGCTGTTGTACAACTACTTTCTCCATTACCTTGGAGAAGACATTTAGAGCTGTTATGGGCCTCCGGTTGTTTGGGTCTTTGGGGTCGAGGGTAGTTAATAGACAGGTGAGACCTCTTTATATACAGAGGGCCAGATTCACAGTGAGAGTACGTCGGCGTATCTACTGATACGCCGGCGTACTTTCAAATTACCTGCGTCGTATCTTTAGTTTGAGTCCTCAAACCAAGATATGACGGCATCTGGGTTCGATCGGGCAGGCGTACGCCTTCGGAACGTAGTTGCAATACTTCGGCGTCCGCTGGGTGGAGTTTGCGTCGTTTTCCGCGTTGGGTATGCAAATTAGCTTTTTCCGACGATCCACGAACGTACGCACGGCCGTCGCATTCTCTTACGTCATCTCTAGTCTGCTTTTTCCGGCGTATAGTTAAAGCTGCTATTTTGCAGCGTATAGATAGACTTGCCATGTTAAGTATGGCCGCCGTTCCCGCGTATTTTTCGCGTAAGTCGTCCGTGAATAGGGATGGACGTAAGTCACGTCTAAATTCAAAAAATGACGTCGTTGCGACGTCATTTCGCGCAAAGCACGGCGGGAAATTTTGAAATGGATCATGCACAGTTCAATCGGCGCGGGGACGCGCTTCATTTAAATGAATCACGCCCCCTAATCGCCGATTTGAATTCCGCCGCCAGAAATACACTACGCCGCCGTAACTTATGGCTCGAAATCTTCCTGGATTCGAATTAAATCCAGGTAAGATACGGCGGCATAGCGTATCTCTGATACGCTGCGCCTATCTAAATGTATGTGAATCTGCCACAGAGAATTAAAACCTAAACAGTGACAGACAGAACCGATAGGGAGGTGGGGGGGGGGGTTAGGACTTTGGGGGGGGGGGACAAAAGACAAAAAAAGAGTAGTAACTTAGGGACGGGATTCTTTCTACGTAATGATGGTCATAATTAATAATGTTCATTTAAAAGTGATTTTTCTTGGTATATATTTAAAAGAAAAGAAAACATACAAAAAAAAAATCAATAATACAAAATAAGAAAAAAGAGGTAAATAAATTGATAAACCACATGTGATGCGAGACTATAGAGGAGACGTGAAGGGCAGAGTTACTGTGAGCTTGTCTCGCTATTCTGCTTCCTGGTTGAGTCTGATGTGGAAATAAAAATAAAAAATCCAGCGGAATGTAACTACCCGATTGGTAAAAAAGAATTACTTGCAATTAAATGCACCTTAGAGAACTGGCGGCACTTATTAGAAGGATCAACAAATCCAATAATAATTTATACTGATCATCGCAATTTGCAATATCTCAAGTCTAACAAATCCCTCTCCTCAAGACAGGTGCGCTGGAGTCTTTTTTTTGATAGAGATTAGAATTTTTGATCACCTATAGGCCAGGTGCAAAAAATGGTAAAGCGGATTCTCTTTCTAGACTTTCAGAACCTACTGAAGAACTTTCTTCTCCATCTCCTCTCATTCCTTCTCATAAGTTCATGCTTGCTAACCTCAATCTAAAACAGTTACTTAAACAAAGTTTGAATATGCAAACTACTACCATTCCTCAGGGGTTGACGCAAGATGAAGAAGGTTTTTTTTACAAGCATACTCAACCTTATATACCTCATTCTATGGTTATCCACATACTGAAAGTTCTGCATGATGCTCCCTTAGCTGGTCATCCTGGAATAGAAAAAAACACTGATCTTATCCAACGTTATTTTTGGTGGCCCAATATGACTACCACCATAAAAGAATACTATCACAGGCAGACTAGTACTTACCGAGGCCGAGATGCATTTCACCCTTGCGACTAAGAGTACTTCGACCCCTGGAGGTGAGACAGGGGAGGAAAGGCACAAAGAGGCACAGGCTACCCAGCAGGTTCAAGTAGACTTGTATCAGGGTCTTTCAAGTGGTCGAGCAGTTGTGTCAAACTGGCAGGTGCGTGGCTTGCTGCAAGAACTTAATCAGAGAGTCCAAAACCAGGCTGAGGGTCAAGCACGAGCTGGTAAGGTAGTCCAAACACAGCCGGAGGTACTGTGTAGGGAACATACAAGGCAAGTCCAGGTCACAGGCAAAAGGTCAAGGCAAGGAGATAAGAGGCAAAGTCCAGGTCACAGGCCGAGGGTCAAACACAGGAGACAAGCGGAGTCCGTAATACAAGCCGAGGTCAGGTCCAGGAGAAGATCAGCAGAGTAATAGGCAATCCGGGTCACAGCAGGTAATCAAACACAGGAACAAGTCACAGGAAACAGGAAGCTGAAGACAAACCAGCCATCCCTCTGAGCACTTCCTGAGCTTTTATAGACAGCCAGGAAGTCATGTGGTGCGTGTCATGGTCTTACCTCTCTCCTGTCTACTTCGTTTGACATGTGCTGGCGGCCATCTTGGTTTCTAGGTCTCTTGTAGCCTCCCACCCTGCGGCTCCTCCTTCCCACTGGGAGGAGCTGGATGCCTGGCTCACATATATAGGAGGTCTGTGACTTCAGTTCCTTGCTTGGTCCTCCTGTGTGCACATGCTTCTAGACTGCTGCTGCTTCTGGTTCTGATCCTGGCTTCGTCTGACTTCTCTGCTGGTTCCTGATCCTGGCTTCGTCTGACTTCCCTGCTGGTTCCTGATCCTGGCTTCGTCTGACTTCCCTGCTGGTTCCTGATCCTGGCTTCGTCTGACTACCCTTCTGGTTCCTGACCTCTGGTTCCACCATCCGTTTGGACTTTTGCTTTACAGCTTGATTTTCAATAAAGCTTTCTTATTTTCACTTATCTCTTGTTGTACGTCTGGTTCATGGTTCCGTAACATTAGGACCAAGCCATGAATTTTGACGGTACAGAGCCATCCTCGCTACCCACGCTGGTTGCCAGACTTGATCAGCTGGAGTCCCTGTTGGGTCAGTTCGCCGTGGCGTTGCAAACCCTGCTTGAACGCACGGCTCATGTCGCTCCCGTTGCCGATGGGTCGGTTGTCGCTCCTGGGTCCGCTCCTACTGCCGCTCCGGTTGTTGCGCCAGAGTCTACCCCGACACCTGTTGTTGCGCCTGCGGTGTTTCGGGGTATGTCCGGTTCTGCCCCCCTTCCACAACGATTTGGGGGAGAGCCAACTCAGTGCCGAGGTTTCCTTAACCAGGTGGGCATTTATTTCGAGTTACTGCCACATGCCTTTCCCACTGAGAGATCAAAGGTGGGCTTCTTGATCTCGCTGCTCTCGGACAAGGCCTTGGCCTGGGCCAGCCCTTTATGGGAGAACAACAATCCGGTGGTTGCCGAGTTTTCCGGTTTTGTTGCTTCTCTTCGGAAGGTATTCGATGTGCCGGCTCGCGCCGCCTCTGCTGCGAAGCTCCTTATGTCCGTCAGACAGGGTTCACGATCCGTAGCCGAATACGCCATTGAGTTTCGTACCCTGGCAGCAGAGGTAGGTTGGAATAATGAGGCTCTGGTCGCTGCTTTCTCTCATGGTCTCTCGGATGCCTTGAAGGATGAGGTTGCAGCTAAGGACCTACCAGTGGAGCTCGAGGCTCTTATTTCTTTCCTGATTTTGATTGACACCAGACTCAGCGAGAGACCTTCCTTTAAGGAGCGCCTGCGGAGGCCTCCTAACAGTTTGGCGCCTACTTTTGCTGTCCCACCCGTGCCTCCCTCTCCTCCCACGCCTCCTGGTGTTGACTTGTCTGGGGGTGAACCCATGCAGCTGGGGTTTGCTCGCCTGTCCGAGGGGGAGAGGGTACTCCGGAGACGCGAGGGCCGATGCATGTACTGTGGTCTCGCACCTGAGATCCTGTCGGGGGCAGATCTTGGGTGGAGTCTCCTCGTCCCCGGTTTCCCGTGTTGATAAACCACTGATCACTGTTGTCCTCTCATGGGTCGGGGGCTCGGTGACGACCCAGGCGTTGGTGGACTCTGGTGCTGGTGGTTTTTTCATTGATAGTGAATTCGCTGCCGCCAATTCCATTCCTCTACAGGCTCGAGGCTCCCCGCTGGCTCTAGAGGCGATAGACGGCAGACCCCTCCAGCCGTCACACGTGACTCATGAGACCCTTCCAGTGGGGATAGCCATTGGTGTCGCTCACAGAGAGTCGGTCTGCTTCCAAGTTATTTCGTCTCCACACTACTCGGTGGTCTTGGGGTACCCCTGGCTCCAGAAGCATAATCCGACTTTCGACTGGAGATCGGCCGAGATCCTCTCATGGTCACCACAGTGTGGGGCTAAGTGCATCCATGGGCCTGTCAAGTTGCTGTGTACTTCCTCGGACTCTCTGTTGCCTCCTGAATACGAGGAGTACCGGGATGTATTCGATAAGGTACGCGCAGTTGCCCTACCTCCGCACCGCCCCTATGATTGTGCCATAGAGTTACAACCTGGTGCCGTTCCTCCTCGCGGCAGGGTCTATCCACTGTCGGTTGCGGAGAATGAGGCCATGGAGGAGTACGTGATGGAGGCGCTGTCCCGTGGTCACATTCGCAAATCCTCGTCCCCGGCAGGGGCTGGATTTTTCTTTGTGAAAAAGAAGGGCGGTGAGTTGAGGCCTTGCATCGATTACAGGGGTCTCAATCGCATCACGATCAAGAACGCTTACCCGATACCCTTGATTTCAGAGCTGTTCGATCGCCTGAAAGGGGCCACGGTCTTTACCAAACTCGACCTGAGGGCGGCATATAACCTGGTAAGGATCAAGGCGGGCGATGAGTGGAAGACCGCGTTTAACACCAGGACCGGTCATTATGAATCCTTGGTTATGCCCTTTGGGTTGTGCAATGCGCCCGCAGTCTTTCAGGAATTCATCAACGATGTTTTCCGTGACCTGTTGCAGCAGTGTGTGGTGGTCTATTTGGATGACATCTTGGTATATTCTGAATCCATGGAGGCCCACATTCTGGATGTCAAACGAGTGTTGCAACGGTTACGAGAGAACAAGCTGTTCGGTAAGCTTGAGAAATGCGAATTTCACCGATCCCAGGTAACCTTCCTAGGTTACATCATTTCCGCTGAGGGGTTCTCCATGGATCCTGAGAAGGTCTCGGCTGTCTTACAGTGGCCCCAGCCCAGTGGTCTTCGTTCCCTGCAGCGCTTTTTGAGCTTCGCCAATTATTATCGGAAGTTCATCAGGGACTTTTCCATGCTGGCCAAGCCTCTCACGGATCTGACCAGGAAGGGCAGTAATTCCCAGGTCTGGCCGCTCGAGGCCATCCAAGCTTTTGAGGCCCTAAAGTCCGCCTTTGTGTCGGCTCCGATTCTGTCGCATCCCAACCCTGGGTTGCCCTTTGTCCTCGAGGTGGACGCGTCTGAGACGGGAGTAGGCGCTCTTCTGTCTCAGCGTAGAACACCAGAGGGTCCTCTGCTTCCTTGTGGGTTTTACTCCCGGAAACTGTCTCCCGCGGAATGCAACTATCAGATTGGTGACAGGGAGTTATTGGCCATCGTGCAGGCCCTTAAAGAATGGAGGCACTTGCTCGAGGGCTCGGTGGTTCCGGTTCTCATCCTGACGGACCACAAGAATCTGACCTACCTTTCTGAGGCCAAGAGATTGACACCACGTCAGGCCAGATGGGCTCTGTTCCTGTCACGTTTTAATTACGTGGTCTCCTACCTACCCGGTTCCAAGAACATCAGGGCGGATGCCTTATCACGGCAGTACTCCGAGCTGTCCAGGGAGGAATCGATTCCGACTTCGGTCATACCTCCGAATCAGATCCTGGCCGCCATTCGCACCAGCCTGACCTCTCCCCTGGGTGAGCAGATTTTGGCGGCTCAATCTGGTGCTCCCTCTGGGAGACCCAACGGCAGATGTTTTTTGCCTGAGGAGTTGCGCACTCGGTTGTTGCGAACCTACCATAACTCCAAGACCGCGGGGCATCCTGGAAAGAATCAGCTGTCCTGGGCTGTTTCACGTGTGTCCTGGTGGCCTTCCCTACGTTCCGACATCGCCGCATATGTAGCGGCATGCTCCGTTTGTGCCCAGAGTAAGTCCCCTCGGCACCTTCCGTTGGGCCTTCTGCAACCCATAGCCACCGGGGACCGTCCATGGTCACACCTGGGGATGGATTTCATCGTGGACCTCCCTGCATCCCGAGGCCATACAGTCATTCTCATGATTGTGGATCGGTTTTCCAAGATGTGCCACTGTGTTCCTCTCAAGAAGTTACCCTCTGCACAAGAGTTGGCCACGATTTTTGCCAGGGAGGTCTTCCGGTTGCACGGTTTGCCCAAGGAGATTGTGTCGGATCGGGGGAGTCAGTTTGTGTCCAGGTTCTGGCGCGCCTTTTGCTCCCAGTTGGGGATTCATCTCTCCTTCTCCTCGGCCTACCACCCTCAGTCCAATGGGGCCGCAGAACGATCCAATCAGGCCTTGGAGCAATTCCTTCGTTGCTATGTCTCCGATCACCAAGACAACTGGGTTGACCTCCTGCCTTGGGCTGAGTTTGCCAGGAACACGGCGGTGAACTCTTCCTCTGGGACGTCTCCCTTCATGGCCAATTATGGGTTCCAACCTGCCGTGTTACCGGAGGCATTCTCTCCCCAGGATATTCCGGCTGTGGAGGATCACCTTTCCGTCCTACGTGCTTCTTGGGTACAGATCCAGAAGTCCCTTGAGGTCTCTGCGCAACACCAGAAACTCCAGGCTGATCGCAGACGAGCGCCTGCTCCTTCCTACCAGGTCGGAGACCGTGTATGGTTGTCCACCCGCAACCTCAACCTTCGAGTGCCCACTCCCAAGCTGGCTCCTCGCTTTGTTGGTCCCTTCCGTGTGCTTCGCAGGGTAAACCCGGTAGCCTATGCCCTTGCGCTTCCACCTGGCATGCGGATCTCCAACGTGTTTCATGTCTCCCTGTTGAAGCCACTGGTGTGCAATCGCTTCACTTCCTCGGTTCCTCGGCCTCGTCCGGTCCAAGTGGGCAATCACGAGGAGTATGAGGTGAGCAATATCCTGGACTCACGCCTGGTCCGCGGTCGGGTGCAGTTTTTGGTCCACTGGCGTGGTTATGGTCCAGAGGAGCGTTCCTGGGTTCCCTCCGCAGATGTCCATGCTCCTGCCTTGCTCCGAGCCTTCCACGCACGCTTCCCTCAGAAACCGTTTTTTGCACCGCGGAGGAGGGGCCCTTGAGGGGGAGGTACTGTCATGGTCTTACCTCTCTCCTGTCTACTTCGTTTGACATGTGCTGGCGGCCATCTTGGTTTCTAGGTCTCTTGTAGCCTCCCACCCTGCGGCTCCTCCTTCCCACTGGGAGGAGCTGGATGCCTGGCTCACATATATAGGAGGTCTGTGACTTCAGTTCCTTGCTTGGTCCTCCTGTGTGCACATGCTTCTAGACTGCTGCTGCTTCTGGTTCTGATCCTGGCTTCGTCTGACTTCTCTGCTGGTTCCTGATCCTGGCTTCGTCTGACTTCCCTGCTGGTTCCTGATCCTGGCTTCGTCTGACTTCCCTGCTGGTTCCTGATCCTGGCTTCGTCTGACTACCCTTCTGGTTCCTGACCTCTGGTTCCACCATCCGTTTGGACTTTTGCCTTACAGCTTGATTTTCAATAAAGCTTTCTTATTTTCACTTATCTCTTGTTGTACATCTGGTTCATGGTTCCGTAACAGTGCGTGAGTGTTTCACTGTCAACTTTGCTGCCATCTAGCGTTCAAATGGAAGTAGAACATGACTTTTCACAATGTGTTTCTCTGACAATTTCACTGTCAACTTTGCTGCCATCTAGTGTTCAAATGGAAGTAGAACATGACTCTTCACAATGTGTTTCTCTGACAAATACGTATCGACCTGTGAGGTCTGTATAAGATCTAAGCATGAGAGAAGACCACCCTATGGCTTATTGATGTCTTTACCTATTCCTACTAAACCTTGGGAAGCATTATCTCTAGATTTTATTGTAGATCCACCCCCTTTCAACGGTTATAATACCATCATGGTCAGGCCCGTCGCTACGAGGCAGGCAAACCAAGCAATTGCTTGGGGCCCCGAGTTGGCCTGGGGCCCCAAGCAGAGCCTTTGCCGCGCTAGGCTTCCTATATGCTGCAGCCGCCTGAGCGCTCTATAGAGAGCCTGCAGCACTGCTGCCTCGAGTCTTCATTTCCCCTTCTCTGCAGCGTGCCCGAGCTCCTCTTCCTTCCTCCTGTCAGTCTGGACTCCGGCCGGACTGACAGGAAGTGCACACTGAGTGCTCACTTCCTTTCCGTTTGGCCGGGAACAGGAAACTGAATCTCCTGCCGCGCGGTACGGACCCGGTAGGGAGGGGGGCCGGGGGGGAGTAAAAAGAACATAGGGAGGGGGGGTTGGGGAGTAAAAATAACATAGGGAGGGGAGGGGGGATTAAAAAAAACATGGGGAGGGGGGCTTTGCGTGTGGGGGAGGGGGGGTTGGGGGGCCCCCAAATTCCTTCAAACGGCCCTGATCATGGTAACAGTTGATATGCTTACGGAAATGGCTAATTTTGTTCCCCTTAAAAAATTACCTTCCTCTAAAGAAACAGCGCAAACTCTACTTGATCATGTCATTAAATTACATGGTGTTCCTTCACGTCTAATTTCTGATAGAGGTTCTCAATTTGTTTCAAAATTCTGGAAAGCTCTATGTCACATCCTTCAAATAGACCATAGATACTCTAGTTCATACCATCCACAAACAAATGGACAAACAGAACGTGTAAACCAATGTCTTGAACAATATCTCAGATGTTACTGCACTCATCTTCAGGATAATTGTATTACCCTCCTTCCTCTCGCTGAATTTTCCTACAATAATTCAACTAGTTCTCCTACTCGCTATTCTCCTTTTTATGCAAACTATGGGTTTCACCCTAATATTTTGCCTGAGTCTCCACTACTTACGAATGTACCCTCAACTAATGATTATTGGTCTACCCTTTCTTCTGTTTTGCAAGTTTTGAAACAAAATCTCAAACTGCACAAGATCGCCAAAACACCAATATTAAGATCTTAGACATAGACCTTCACCATCTTATAAAGTTGGGGATCAAGTATGGCTCTCTACAAAAAAATTACGTTTACATATACCCGCTAGGAAACTGGCCAAGCAATTTTTTGGTCCATTTCCTATTTCTAATGCCGCGTACACAAGATCATTTTTCGGCATGAAAAAAACATTGTTTTAAAAAAATGTCATTTAAAATGATCGTGTGTGGGCGATTTCGAACATGCTGCATTTTTTAATGAAGTTTTAAACAATGTCATTTTTCGGGTCGTAAAAAATGACCGTGTGTGGGCTAAAACGACGTTAAAAACCCGCGCATGCGCAGAAGCAAGTTATGAGATGGGAGCGCTCGTTCTGGTAAAACTACCGTTCATAATGGAGTAAGCACATTCATCACGCTGTAACAGACAGAAAGCGCAAATCGTCTTTTACTAACACGGAATCAGCTAAAGCAGCCCCAAGGGTGGCGTCATCCGCATGGAACTTACCCTTTATAGTGCCATCATAAGTGTTGTACGTCACCGCGCTTTACTAGAGCATTTTTTTAAAACAATGATGTGTGGGCAACGTCATTATAATGATGAAGTTGGAAAAGCGTTGTTTTTTCTACATGCCGAAAAACGTTGTTTTTTTTTTAATGCCGAAAAATGATCGTGTGTACGCGGGATTAGGTTGTCAACCAAAATACGATGCAACTTTCCCTCCCCCGGAACTGAGGATTCATCCGTCATTTCATGTCTCTCTTCTTAACCACTTAAGACCTGGACCATTACGCAGGTAAAGGACCTGGCCAGTTTTTGCGATTCGGCACTGTTTCGCTTTAACTGACAATTGAGCGGTCGTGCTCCAAAACAAAATTGCCGTCCTTTTTTCCCCACAAATAGAGCTTTCTTTTGGTGGTATTTGATCACCTCTGCGATTTTTATTTTTTGCGCTATAAACAAAAATAGAGCGGCAATTTTGAAAAAATATCAATATTTTTTACTTTTTGCTATAATAAATACCCCCAAAAAAGATATCAATTTTTTTTCTCAGTTTATGCTGATACGTATTCTTGTACATATTTTTGGTAAAAAAAAATCGCAATAAGCGTTTGTCGATTTGTTTGCGCAAAATTTATAGCGTTTACAAAATAGGGGATAGTTTTATTGCATTTTTATTAATATTTTTTTTTTTTTACTACTAATGGCGGCGATCAGCGTTTTTTTTTGACTGCGACATTATGGCAGATACATCGGACAATTTTGACACATTTTTGGGACCATTGTCATTTTAACAGCAATAAAATGCTATAAAAATGCATTGTTTACTGTGAAAATTACAATTGCAGTTTGGTAGTTAACCACTAGGGGGCGCTGAAGGGGTTAAGTGTGACCTCATATGTGTTTCTAACTGTAGGGGGTGGGGCTGGACGTGTGACGTCATTGATCGCCTTTCCCTATATCAGGGAACAGACGATCAATGACAGCGCCACAGTGAAGAGCGAGGAAGCTGTATTTACACACAGCTCTCACGTTCTTCAGCTCCGGGGACCGATCGAGGGACTCGGCGGCGATCGGGTCGGCGGGTCCTGCGGCCGCGGAGCTTCGGACCGTGTCACGACCCACGGCTGGCCACTTAAAGAGGACGTACAGGTACGTGCTTGTGCCCAGCCGTGCCATTCTGCCGACGTATATGTGCAGGAGACAGTCCTTAAGTGGTTAAACCCTACCTACCCAATAAATTTTCTGGTAGGAATCCTCCACCCGCACCCCCTATCCTAGTTTAGGGTGAAGAACATTACAAGGTTGAACATATTCTAGACTCTAGAAGAAGAAGAGGACGTCTACAATACTTGATTAGATGGAAGGATTATGGTATACAAGATGACTCTGGGGAAGGTTTAGCTGAAGTACATGCACCCACTTTATGTAATCAATTCCATTCTAGGTACCTGCACTGTAAATGGTTCATGCTAAAGTGAATGTGATTTAGAAAGAGTTAAAGCCATTTAAAGGGAGAGTTGCCTAAAATGGATAAAACTCAATAGCACTGTAAATACGAGACTACATATTTACTTGATAAACAGGACTATGAGCAATCTATGGTACACCAGGGTTGTGCAAACTTCAAGGGCACTAGAAGAAAGAGGATGACAGGTTTGGATCATCAAAAGCATTTCAGTTTGAGATCTAGCTCAACTCCAGTTTTAAGTAGTAAGTGTGTTAGCTTTCTGAATGCAGACTGTAATACCCCAGATACTTCTGGTTCTTCATGGGATAGAAGTTCAAAGCATAAAATGAAACATTTTCAGATGTCTCAACCAAGGGAATCAAGAAAGTTTATGCATTAGACATGTGCATTCATTTTCATCCGAATGCATTTTCCGAAAGACCCGACATAAAAAATGCTTTAATTTAATTTTCGTTGTTACAACAGTTCGATATAGATAGGAGATTCGACATGACTCTGACAATAGCAATCTGTGTCTATCGAACCTGTGGTCAAATGTGTCTAACCTTAACTCTATTAGTCCAAGATTATTCTACATAGAAAGGAAAGATTCAACATAGAGACAGGGTTGGGATAAACCATTCGACATGAACGACGAAGATTCGACGAAGCAGTGAAAAATATACAAGGCTCATTGAAGGCTTATGGTGTCTGTCAAAAGTTCTAAGAAGGTTCGACAAGCAGCTAAACTGTACGACACCGCGATCGTACATTTCCGGTCAAATGCTCGGCCCATAGGCTATAGAAGAATTTGAATGTTGGTTGACTAGTAATAATATATTATAAATATAATTATTACTAGTCAACCAATTTATAAATATAATTATTACTAGTGTCATACAACATTATAATTTTTCTATAGCTTGTAGGCGGAACATTCGACCGAAAATGTTTAGCTGTTCCCCGTCGAATCTTCTTAGAACATTCAACAGACACCGTAAGCCTTCAATGGCAGATTCGACCTTAATTAATTTGGATTTTCGGACAAATGCATTTTTTAACCAAACAAAATAAATAAAAACGAATTTTCGGAAATAACAAAATAAATTTATTTTTCGGCCGAAAACTAGGGGCCAGATTCACAAAAGAGATACGACGGCGTATCTCCTGATACGCCGTCGTATCTCTGTTTCTATCTATGCGACTGATTCATAGAATCAGTTACGCATAGATATCCATAAGATCCGACAGGTGTAATTGTTTTACACTGTCGGATCTTAGGATGCAGTACCGCGGACGCCGCTGGGGGGAGTTTGCGTCGTAAACCAGCGTCGGGTATGCAAATTAGGAGTTACGGCGATCCACATCGGATTTTCGCATTCGCTACGTCGCCGCTAGTCGTCGCTTTTGGTGCCCTAACTTTAGTCAGCAAACGTATTGCTGTCTAAAGTATGGCCGTCGTTCCCGCGTCGAAATTTAAAAATGAACGTCGTTTGCGTAAGCCGCCCGGGAATACGGAATTACGCTACGCAAGTCGCCGTTCGAAAAAATTACGTCACTGCGCGCAAATCACAACGGGAATTGCGAAACGGAGCATGCGCAGTAGGTCCGGCGCGGGAGCGCGCCTAATTTAAATGGTACACGCCCATTTAAATTACGCGGGCTTACGCCGGAGGCCGCCGGCGTAGTTTTCATTGCAAGTGCTTTGTGAATCAGGCACTTGCGATGAAAACTTGCGGCGGTGTAACATATCTACGATACGTTACGCCGCCGCTAGTCTACGTGAATCTGGCCCTAGATTTCTAAACAAAATATTTGAGTGAGCACATGTCTATTATGCATCATGAACAGACACAAAAAATACAGAGGAAAAGAGATAAAGTTGAGTATGACAGAAGTGTAAGAATTTGAGGAGTAAAGGTAATGTTTCAATGTATGATGTCGACATTGTTTTCAAAATTTAAGATTTTCAACTTGCCAAACAAAGTAATTTATTGTCACATGGATTAAATTGCATACGCTCAAGTAGATTTGAATTGTTTTCTTCATTAGGGATGAGCTCAAGGTTCGGTCCAAACACAAGTTATGATCGAGCATTGGCTGTTCAGGTGTTAGGACAAATGGTTCGGTGGGAGCTAAACCTCATGTATAATAATGGTATTACTTTTGCTATTACACATGAATGCTTCCCGCTATCAATGGTTGCAGGCACCACTGAGTCCTTAAAATGGTTGTAAAAGTTCCTTTTTTTAAATAACAAACATGTCATACTTACCTCCACTGGGCAGCTCGGTCGTCCTCTTCTGGGGTCCCACGGCGGTGCTCGCGGCTCCTCCCCGTATTAGATAACCCCCTCTAGGAAGCATTCTCCCGAGGGGGTTACCCTTCGGACATGGTCCTGTGTCATACACTCGGCGTCCATAGATGCCGAGTGTATGACTCGGCCCCGCCCCCCAGCGGCTGCATCATTGGATTTGATTGACAGTAGTCAGTGCTATCAATCTAGCCAATGAAGAGCCAAAAAGCCGTAGAGAGAGCGATGCGGGATCATGCGCACTGAAATTCGGGGCTCAGGTAAGTAAAACGTGGGGGGTGTGGGGCCAGACACTGCAAGGTGTTTTTTCACCTTAATGCATAGAATGCATTAAGGTGAAAAAACACGAAGGTTTACAACCCCTTTAACAACCAGAGATCTCACTTTCCTCATTCACTTACATGGCTGGGAATCCCCAGATTTTAAGGGGGCACAATGTAAAAAAAATATGCGCAGGTCTCCCTAAAAATATATAATAATCTTAATCCAGGCATGCAGCCTGGGTGGCCAGAAAAGCTGGGCTTGGGGGGGTACTCCCTCTTCTGTAACATACCACAGGCCACATGGCCTCCACATAGGGGGTACCTTGCCAGGGAGGACCCCCCTGGTATAGCACTTTGTCCTTATATTGATGAGTGCAAGGGCCTCTTCCTCACAGTTCTGGCTGGTAGTTGTTTGGGTCTGCTGACGTGGGGCTTTTGGAAATCTGGATCTCTCCTTTAACAATAAGGGGTACATATTACTTCTTATTATTTACAAAAAAAGTTGTAACCTAGAAATAAAGACACGAGTCCTAAACATTTTAAAAAAAGTACCTCTTAAATTCATGGTCAATCACATTGTCCTTTGATGAAGATTCATGTCTACCATGATGTTCGGCCCCCACTGACCTGCTGAAAGAAAAGAGAAAAAAAAAAAAAAACTAGAGAGAGTAGGTGAGTTTGCTTGCCATACAGTGAATGACAGCTGATCTATACAAGGGGGTTTGGTGTACTGGTGAAGTCATTGACCATATTTGGTCATGTCTATATAAATATTTGGTTAATTACATCACCTGGGAGACCCTGTGCCCTTGAATATGACAGCTGTCCTCCACCAAACTTGTCATTCGGCAGATGTGTAGCAGCATTTTTCTTCATTCAATTGGTCAGAGGGCATCGGCCTCAGTTATCCTAATTGAAAATAATTTACATTGGTATGGTTCAGGAGAGAGGGAAGGGTGCTGGCTCATTCCCATCCTTTCCTGGCCAAACAAGCTCTGCACACAAATTAAGGTTCTGGGATGGATTTTGAGAAGCACCTCATTGCATTTTTGTTCTTAAAATCCATACCAGACTCAAAGGATCTGGTCCTAATTTTAAAAAATAAAATTAAAAAAATGTCCTCAGTTTAGACCGCTATGTATTCTTCTACATATTTTTGTTAAAAAAAATCACAATTAGTTATAGCGTCTAAAAATAGGGGATAGATTTATGGCATTTTTACTATTATTTTTTTTTACTAGTAATGGCGGCGATCAGCGATTTTTATCAGGACTACGATAATGTGGCGGACAGATCGGACACTTTTGACACATTTTTGGGACCGGTGACAATTATACAAAGATCAGTGCTATAAAAACGCACTGATTAATGTATAAATATCACTGGCAGGGAAGGGGTTAACACTAGGGGTCGATCAACGGGTTAACTGTGTTCTCTAGATATGTTCTAACTGTGTGGGGATGGGACTGAATAGGAGGAGAGAGAGAGATCAGTGTTCATACTTAGTATGAACACACAATCTGTTTCCTCTCCCCTGAGAGAACCGGGATCTGTGTTACACACACAGATCCCAGTTCTCGCTCTGTCACGAGCGGTCGCGGGTGCCTGGCGGTCATCGTGCCTGCCGGGCACTCACATCGGCTCTGGCGGAAAGCCGTGGGCGCGCGCGCACCCCCTAGTGGTTAAAAGGCAGGGGTTCTGGGTTAGTGCTGCTCAATCCTGAGAAAGCTGGCAAACTGAGCCAGTAACGAGCTAGCAAGATGACTGTGGTAACATTAGCTATCAAGCCACGGTCCAGTAGGAGGGAAAGCACTCTAATGCCCTGTACACACGATCGGTATGTCTGATGAAAACGGACCGATGGACCGTTTTCATCAGATGAACCGATCGTGTGTGGGCCCCATCAGTTTTTTTCCCCATTGGTGAAAAAAAAATAAAACCTGTTTTAAACTTTTCGTATGGTTAAAAAACTGATCGGTCAAAAATCCATGCATGCTTAGAATTAAGTCGACGCATGCTCGGAAGCATTGAACATCATTTTTCTCTGCACGTCGTTGTGTTTTACGTCACCGCGTTGGACACGATCGGATTTTTAACTGATGGTTTGTAGGCAAGACTGATGAAAGTCAGCTTCATCGGATATCTGATGAAAAATCCATCGGTTCGTTTTCATCAGACGAACCGATCGTGTGTACAGGGCATAAAAGTACCTACCAAGTGGGCACACACACAAGTTACAAGTGTGAGCTCTGCAATTAGATGCCAAGTGCTGGCCCAGCAGTAAGGAAGCTGTGGTCTGCAGTAGAGAAAGCCTGGTCTAAGGTTGTGAGCGGTCTACATATAGCTCTGTTGTGGGACCAGTTCTATTTATATTTCTTATTATATCTGGGTTGGAATACATTGTTCAGTCTCAGTGCTTAGCAAGAATACAAAGTTATTGTCAGGTCACCTGTGGCCAGGTGCACCCCGTTGGAGACAGGGGTGCACCACAAGGTAGTGAACCCAATAGCTGACTACTGCGGATGGACAGGAAACGTGAGCCCAAGATTCCTCAGGGCACGGGGTCTAAGGTCCAGCAGGTGTTAACCAGAGCCTCTAGTGGTGAGGATGGCCTTCGCTGCAACAGAACCCAAGTCGCGGCCCCTGGGGTCCCCCAGGTCACGCTCCATAGGGAGAGAGGAGAAGCAGCCACTAAGGACACAAGGGATAGTGATGGGTAAGCCGAGGGGCAATAGGCAGAAAAGGGTAACCAAGGGACAGGCCAAAGGTCAGTGTCACAGGCAAACAGAGTAGTGAGAGACGAGCCAAAATCGGTACACAGAAAGGTAAACGTAGCACACTGCAGACAGGAACACAAGCTAACAAACAAAGTTGAACAGCAAAGCAGACCTGGGGTGGAGCCATACAGGGAGGAGAAGTGATAAAAGGCAGCCAGAAAGAGAGTCAGGCCCCTAATGGACACATGGAGGAGAAGGTAAGCTGAAAGATTGTTTCCTGTGAAATAAAGAGCATGTGAGGACAATTTAGGGGGAGAAAGGCCAATGATATATGTGTCCCAAATGTATCTTGGATGCAGTGATGTGCTTTGGGCATCTTGTAGCCTGAGGCTGGGTTCACTGTCTTCGGATGCGGCTCACAGCAGGGGTCCGGTGCGTCCCTGTTCTCCATTACAGGAAAAAATCATGCCCGAATTTTGGCCTGATTTTGGACCTAAATTAGAGCCAAAGACGCATAGGTCCATAGTGCATTCCACTCCGCGGCAACCACTGTGCTGTATGAACCTGCTCTTTTGAGAGCCGGTCACAGTCTCCTGTCATGCAAATTGGATCCAGAAAACCTGCATTCAAATCGCATCAGTCTGAATCCAGCCTAAAAGTGTGGGGATCAGATTTTTTTTATTGAAATTGGTGGTCACAGTGTAAAATTTCTATGCACAAAGTGTTGTTGGACCACCGTTTGGACTTGCATGTTTACATTTAGTCTTTAGGTCCTATTAACTAAGTATAGCATATGTATACCCATATAAATATGGTAAATAAAATAAATTAGTAGTTTTTGATTTTGCCATCAAACCTCAATGGTTTGCTACCAGTTGCATCCTCAGCACTTTGTAAATCTATATTTTAGTAATTCGATATACAATAGGGTGACCAGACATCCCCGGTTTCCAAGGACAGTCCCTGGATTGAGGACACTGTTCCCGAACTAAGTCTGTCCCCAGTTTTGTCCCTGGATTGGATTTGAACAGGGGCTGGTGCAATTTCAAAGACAGTCAGTGCAGAATTAATAAAAAAAAATTCTGAATAACACAACCCCGATCCGCCGCTACTACTAGCTTAGGGGGGTGGGGGGTGTATTTTTTTTCCATTATCTGTGCCCCTTTCTGATGATCATGTGCTGGTCAAAGCAGAGGTAATATTTCTTCCGTTTTCAGGTACATGCCCATCCAACTCCGCGCGCATGTTCTTCTACCTTGGCTCAAGTCCCGACCAGCCGCCTGCTTATCTCCGGGCTTTCCGATCTTCCTCTGCTCCACACCCAGTAGTAGGCAGGGCCCGGAGCATAAGACTTAACAGGCTGTGAGGCAGGAGGCAGCAGCGACGGGCAGAGAGTCGCTGATTGCCGCCATTACTAGTAAAAAAAAATATGTCCCCGGATTTCATTTTAAAAATCTGGTCACCTTAATATACAAGCAATAAAATAAAACAAAGCACTCAACAATCAAACTTCTGGACTTTGCTCCAGCTGCTCCCCTGCTGTGGAACTCCCGTTCTCATGTTATCTGGAAATCACAATTCCTTTAATGCCTTGTACACACGATCAGGCTTTTGCCTGGCCAAATCACATCGGAACATGTTCTATATCTAAACTCCGACGGAATTCATCGGAATATCCGATGAAAAAACTCCAATGGGGCTACACGCGATCGGAATATCCGATGGAAAAAGTCCGTCTGACTTTTTCCATCGGAAATTCTGATCGTGTGTATGAGGCATAAGCCTATCAAAACATGCATAGAACACATCTTATGCCCCATACACACGATAGAATCCATCCGCTGAAAAATCCCAGCGAATGGGTTTCAGCGGATAGATCCTATGGTGTGTACACTCCAGCGGATCTGTTTCCGCGGATATTTATCCCCTGGGATGGATTTCCAGCAGATAAATATTTGATGACATGCTATCAAATCTATCCGCTGGAATCCATCCCAACGGATGGATCCGCTGGTCTGTACAGACTCACCGGATCCATCCGTCCGAAGGGATCCCCCGCATGCGTCGTAATGATTCGACGCATGCGTGGAATTCCTTATATGACAGCGTTGCGCACGTCGTCGCCAGAGGATTTCGGCACGGATTTCGATTCGATGGTGAGTACACTCCATCGGATGGAAATCCGCGGAAATCCTCGAGAGGATTTATCCGTGGAAACGGTCCGCTGGACCGTATCCGCGGATAAATCCTCCCGTGTGTATGGGGCCTTAGAGAAAGGTGTATACTTATAACTCGCACTCTATGTGATATAGTATTCCCTGATATTCCACTACACTGTGATTTTATATTGCAGACACTTCTACAAATCTTGTTTTCCTTTTGCATTTATCCTTTTAATTGGTATAACATTTCTTACTATCACCGTGGAGTTCTGTATGAGACAAAAAGACTGATTAGCTGTCAAACACACTAAACCGTCCCTCTCCCATGGTGTGAAGTTGGAAATTAAAAATAAGCAGTGGCCAGGTGTATATTTGGAGGTTGATATTATTTCAGAAAGCAAATATAAAATTGTCTTCACTCACCCTAAACTTTATCCACCTAAGCTGCTGTATACATATCTGCTGCAAACAATAAAAAATAAAAATAAAATAAAAATCATCAGGAGCATACTGAAAATGATGAACAAATCTGGTAACGATTTGAAAATAATTTAATAAAAAAATATCAAAACTGCTGACAGTTTCATATTTGCTAATAGAGATTTGGCCACTAGATGGCAATGTGGTATAAAAATCACACTTCAATTAGATGCAGGAAAAAATTGTGTTGTTTTGTGTGCACTTAAATCTGATGGCTTGGATTTACTTCCTTTGTTCTCTTTGCGTCTCTTTTTTACCTCAAATGACTTCACTAGATAGAAAATAATAGTGAGTCAAGAAGAAATGGACAATTACATTATATATTTTTTCAGATGTGAATAAAATGTGTTAACTATACCCAATGCAGGCAGAGAAAAAAAAAGCTGAGTCTCTAAAACATAGTGAAGCCAATGTTGTTGTTTGGCATTGAGAAATGCTACGATCCCTCTTGTTTTTTTTTTTTTATGTTGTGTAACAGTTTAGATGCTCAGTTGTAATTACTTTTATATCAAAACATGCAGGTTTAGATCCCTGGCAATTGCATTGAAAATGTTTTTTTTTTCCTTGTCGATAAGACTCATTGTTACAAATGGTTGCATTAGTGTTTATAATGCAGTTATCGTAACAAAGAAATACTATATTAAATGGTGCTAGGTTACCCCCTTATTTTCAGACATGACATATACATGAGAGAAGATGACAGTTAGGTATGACATAGAGGTGATGTTGGCAGGGAATTAGAGGTCAGCCTTCAGCATGGGAAAGCTATGGGTGACAGCGTGATGTTGAGTCTAGGAGTATTTCTTTAAGGGTGAAGCACATGAGAAAGATATGCCTTCATATAGCAGAACTTAGGTTCAGATGACCTGCACTTACATATACCAGAATTCTTTGGTTAAAATTAGGTAAACATTTTAGGTTATAAATGGCATACCCAGCACATCTGGCTTCCAGGGCTGATCATTTTTTCAATACCCTCCCACCCTGCAAAAAAAAAGGAAAATGAATTGTAGATGTAGCCAAATTGTGCTAACATTGGAAGGTGTGCAAAGTTCTATTGTTAAAACCTGAGCCTACTCACCATATACACAGTACTTGTACCTACTGTACAGTCTCAGAAGTACATAATGCTCAGGCCACTGCACAGAAAACAATAAAAATGACCCCCTCCCACCAGTAAAATATTTTATTCTGTGTGTGATGACGTAATGTTCAAATTTAGAAAAAGCACTTAGTTCCTCAATATTTTAACCCTTTCTGTGAAAAGCAATGACAAAAAGGGATAATAATGCAGCCCATTGGTACCAATAAAATAATTAGCGCTCAATGTTCAACCCACATGGCCTATTCCTTTCTCAATTTCTCTTTATTTGATTTTAAGATGACTTATACATCAGACAATTATTTTAACAGGTAACCATCTAGCATTGTACAAACAAGAAAAAAAAAAAGGAAAGCAACATGCTACAAATCGATACTAAGCATATTCTTAGCCTGTATAATCAGATATACCTGATATCTTCTAAGTCTTCTAACCATATATCCATTCCCCCCCTCCCCCACCCTCCCCCCAACTACCTAAGGGAGCGTACTACCCCATTAGTTAATCCACTGAGCGGACAGGCGAGAACAGAAGAGAGGAGGTGGCCGTACTTTACCCTTGTCTCTTGTGTCGATAATAGTGGTCACATGCCCTATATTGCCAATCCCCCTTAGAGCACCCATCAACCCCGCTCCCGCCGCAATAGGTGACAGCCACTTCTGTCGGGAGAGGGAGGGGGGGGAGGAGGGGGGCGCGTTACCCTGGGGTCACTTCCTCAAGTGCCATCCTCATATGTTCCACACCGCCCTCTGCCACGGCCCCCATATGCTAGTGAATTTCCCATGGTTCCCCTGTCTAGTAAAATATACTCTCTCATTTGAAATTGTTAGGTTCATAGTCGCTAACCAGTTATCTACCGACGGGGGCGTCTGTGCCTGCCATTTTTGGGCTATCGTTTTTCGTGCCTGGAAAAGGCACCTCAATATAGCTTCCAAGCTGCCCTGAGGTGCCCTTATATCTTCTATACACCCCAGAAGACAGGTTCTGGCCACTGGATTGAGGGACGTGCGAAATACCTTGTTTATCCTCTCTATTATTTCTACCCAATAGTCGTAAAGTTTGGGGCACTTCCAGACCATGTGAATTAGATCCCCTTTATCTTTGCATCTTGGGCATTCATTATTTTGTCTCCACCCCAGTTTAAACATTTTATGCGGAGTATGATATACCCTATGCAATAAAAACAAATGGGACAGTCTTTGCGCTGGGGCGATTGAAACACAGGCGCATTGATGCAGAATTCTCTCCCACTGTTCAGATGATATTGTTCCCAGGTCTCTTTCCCACGCTTCTTTACTCTTGACCGGGCCCGCTCTGCTTATCGCTCTAGCACTCAAGCTGTTATATGTTGCTGTTATTAAGCCCTTGGCAGTACTTGCCCTGATTACTTTGAGAAGGACAGGGATCTGAGTCCATACAATTGTTTTAGAACTAAATTGTGCTTGAATAGCATGGCGTACCTGCAGATATTTGTAGAATGTTTTGTTGGGAATGTTAAATTCTCTTGTTAAATCTGAGAATGATTTTAGGGTGTTACCCTCAAACAGATGCTTTAAACGAGTTATACCTTGACTCTTCCATTCTCTTGATTCTTCTATGCTTGTTATTTCCTGTAGATTATTGTTTTTCCATAGGGGGGAGAATTCTGTTTGGCCACTATATCCCAATAAGGTCTTTATTGTATGCCATACTTTAATAGCCAATTTTATAGTTGGGAATTTATGGGGGAAATAATCTGCCTCTAGGGCTTCCACCAACAGTTTATGGGGATTACCCGTTAACATCAAGCGGCTAATAAAGCCGTCTCCCTCAGTGGTTCCACACCCTACCAGCTGTTGCAATTGTGACGCAATAAAATATAACTTTGGGTGTGGAACCGCCATACCCCCTTCTTTTACTGGTAGCTGCAGTGTTTGCAAGCTTATCCTGGCTTGGCCTCCCCTCCATATAAGTTCTCTAAATAGTGATTCTATGTTTTTGAACCATTTATATCCCAGCCATAAGGGTGCGTTATGGAGCAGGTATATTAATTGCGGTTGCCATGTCATTTTGATTAAGTTGCATCGTCCTGCTACAGACAGGGGAAGTCTTTTCCAGATATCACATTTATTTTTCCACTTTAGTAACAGTGGATCAAGATTTAAAGTGGCATATTGGGTAACATCTTTCGTTATCCAAATCCCTAGGTATTTAAGTTTTGTGACCACGCTTAATTGAGAAGTACTTGGCAGGAGCTGGAGATCGACTGGATCCAGTGGTAAAAGGGCAGATTTTTCCCAGTTAATTGTCAAACCTGAGAAATTACCGAAGTCATTTACCAGTTGTATCACTTTGTCTAGAGTGGTTTCAACATCCCCCAGAAAGAACAAAATGTCATCTGCAAATAGTGCAATCTTGTCTTCCCCTTGGTGTCTTCTAAACCCCATTATGTCCGACCTCGCCCTGGCCATTATTGCAAGTGGTTCCATGGCGAGGGCGAACAGAAGGGGGGACAGAGGACACCCCTGCCTCGTCCCTCGCTCCAGCTGAAAAAATTCCGATATCTCATTATTAATTTTAATTTTAGCTCTTGGCTCGCTATATAGTAATTTAACCCATCTAACAAAGCGAGGACCGAAGCCGAATTTCTCTAATACTTCCCATAAATATCTCCATTCAAGGCTATCGAATGCCTTAGCGGCATCAAGAGATAACACTGCTCTGGGCCTCACGTTATCGGTTGGTATTTCTATATTTAAAAAAGTTCTTCGTATATTAATAGTTGTTGCCCTGCCTGGTATAAACCCTGACTGATCTGGATGGATAAGTTTGCTAATAAATCTATTTAAGCGAGTTGCTAAAATTTTGGCTAAGATCTTAACATCGGTAGGTAACAAAGAAATTGGGCGATAAGATGAGGGGAGCAATTTTTCTTTCCCCTCTTTATGAATCACTATGATAGTTGCTTCCATCATTGACCGGGGAAGAGTGCCTCCACTCTCAGCCCCCTCCAGGGCCTTCAACAACTCTGGAAGCAAAATCTCGCCAAATTTCTTATACACCTCGATAGGTAGTCCATCCGGGCCAGGGGATTTCTGGTTTGACATCGAGGTTACGGCTTGCTGAATTTCGCTTAACGTGATTGGTGTATCCAAGGCCTGTCTGTCCTCGTCTAGCAGGGCAGGGACTGTTATTTTCTGAAAAAACGATTCCATAGCTCCACTCCCAGCCCCCCCTTTAGATTTATACAGTTCTTTGTAATATTCACAAAACGTTTGTAAAACCACCTGGCCTTCCGTAGATATTTCTCCCCCTATTGTCTTTATTGCTGGAATATTTGACGGAGGGGAGTTAGTCCTACTCAGAAGGGATAACATCCGCCCTACCTTCTCTCCCTCACCAAACTGGCACTGCCTTTGTAGAGTCCGTTTGTTCTCCGCACATTTCAAAGTAGCTGTTTTGTACTCTAGCTGTTTTGTCAACCATGCTTCCCGCATGGCTGGGGTGGGTTGCTCAATAAACCTTACTTCAGCTTGAGTGATCTCACGGGCCAACTTGCCCTCTTGCTCTCTCCCTTCCCTTTTCACCCTGGCTACCTGCTGAATTAGCAAGCCACGCAGAAAAGCTTTCAGAGAATCCCAAACTATTTCCATTGGAGCGGATCCTGTGTTAATATATACGAATTCTTTTAGTCTAGACATCAGGATCCCTGGGTCACCAATCAACTCCAGCCAACCTGGATTAAATTTCCACTCATTACGGGAGACTTTAACTCCAATCTTTATTATTAGCACCAGAGGGGAATGGTCCGAAACCATTTGGCCCCTCTGGGGCCCTCTGGGGCCATAATAAATTTTCTTTACCAAGGACATTGCATCATCACTACCCACTGCCAGGTCTATTCTGGAAAGCGTATGGTGGGAGCTAGAATAGCATGAGTATTGGCGATCTTGTGGAATGTAAGTTCTCCATACAGTATATCTCTCATCCCTATTTCCTCCAGGAATCGAGCCAGTCGCCCCTCACTAGATCTTTTTCCCGGAGGAAATCTATGCAGGCTTCCATCTAACACCTCGTTATAGTCCCCTACAGCTATCACCGGAACCGCTGGTTTATCGAGTGTGAATTCGAGGAGTTTGTTTAAAACGTCTAACTTAAATGGTGGGGGGATATACATATTAGCCAAAACGTATGGGCTGTTCTCAATTAGGCAAAAAAGAAATATATATCGGCCTTGATCATCTAACTGGGATTCAGTGCAGGAAAACGTCACCCCCCTCCCCACCAAAATGCTTACCCCCTTGAATAGGAGGAATGCACTGAGTGGAACTGGGCCTGAAATTTACGACGGTGGGAAGGTGTCCTTGGTCAAGTGTGTCTCTTGTAGGCATAAGAGTCCCAGCATACCATCTTCCAGGAGTGACATGACTGATGTTCGCTTAATTGGGTCTCCCATACCTCGGACGTTCCAGGAAGTGATGGCCAATAAACTATCCTGCATCTAGACAGACTAACATAATGGTAGGATACACAACTCTAGTCCAGCAGTATAGATATTTGGCCAGCGCTCCTTTTACCATCCGGGTCCGCAAACCCCCTCCCCTCCCTCGCCCCCCCTGCTTCCGTCATCACAGCTCTTGATTTAAGTAGTATACGCTCCCTGACCCCTCCCTTTAACACCTCCCATACCCTCCCTCCCTCCCTTCCCACCCACCCCCTTCCTACCCCCCACCCCCTTCTACCCCGCCCTACTGGGCACCCCTTGGGGACCTGTCCAATGAGCTCTCTACTCTCCCTCATACACATCCTACAAACACACAAACACGCGACCCTCCCTCCCTCTCTCTCCCCCCCTTATAAAACAAAATCAAAACAACCACCAAACTTAAAAAGGAAAAAGTAGTAACCAAACCCCTCCCCCCTCCCCCTTAATAGTGTGGTACCCCTCACCTATACTAAGTCCCCTGGTGTACCACCAGGGGTCAGTGTACTTAATACATGAATATTCATACAGTAATTTAAGAAAAACAAACATTGATTCAACGTGTCGACATTTGTGAGGGTAATCAGAAACGTGCTAATTACTTCCTTTGTGTTAGTGACAATACCCCAGTGGGGTTTTAAGGTGAATATTTATATTTATCTGTCAAGTAATTCCCCCCAATAAAAAGACAAAAAGAAGAAGGAGAGAAAAAAAAACCCTCCCCCATCCCTTAATAATCCCTCCCTACCCCGCCTCCATAAACATAGGGTGGAATATTCAAATTTACTTAATACCAAAAATAGTTACCCTACTCCTTTTTAGTTAATCTCTTGATAATAATCTTAACCTTAGGGCCCTAATACACATGGCCTATTCCTAAATCAGTCTTTAGTGACATGATAACACCAGAAGCTGTGCCATGACTCTGGCCTGGGAAGTGCTCCATGACTAACACTGTAAACAAAGGTCTGGAAAGCACCATTGTGCAGAGCCTAGTTCCCAAAGTTTATATTCCAGGCAAGCACAGCTAACATTCATTCCAGTGGGGTAGTGTCCTACTGATGAAGCCTACACTTGAGCGTAACGCATATAGGATTTGAGAGCCACATGCACTATATTATTCCTGATGGATTGGTAGGGGTGTTCAGATCTATGGATTTATTTAATGCTTATATATATTTTTATGTGAGTAGTTTTATGCAATATTTTTTATTAAAGCTTGAAGTAGACAGAGATCACTATTTGTCATCCTATTTTATGCTTTACATATGCTACTATTTGCCATGAGCTACATTTTAATCTCATTTTAACCTCAGTCTAACAGTGAAGGTGAGCTGCCATTTCTTGAGAAAGTGGTGATTGCATGCTTTGATGGTAGTTGGGAATCTAACTTTCATCACACCGGAGATTGAATGGTTGGTTAGGTGTCCAAGCTTGCGATTCTAATTCGGTATTTATATGTGAGTGGTTTGATGCTATTTTCTACTTTTTAACTTTAAATATACAGAGAACACTATTTGTCTTCTTTTTTATACTTTTTATTTGCCATCATTGTTTATGGGGAGAATGCCAAGGGATAAAAAGAAAAAGTGCAGCGCCAATAAGAACAAATATGCCCTGTTGGGCAATATCCCATATAGACTCAACAAAGTCAGTGTTAGTGATCAGTGAGTACACAAGGAATGACAAAATTATCCTCCTCGATACTAGGGGTCAGTGGGGTGAATCCCTAGACCAATAGGGCTTGTGAAAATCTGGGTGTAACAACCCAAAAATTATCCCAGACCGGCTGGAATAAAAAATCACACAAAAGAAAAGAAAAAACACATGAATAAAAACAAATGACTGTGATATTCACAAAGTGCAAGTGATGTGTGGAATGGACAATGAATGTCATAAAACAAATAGTCCCATTTCTTGCATATAGGTGACTTCTATTCTTATGGTTGTACAGTCCAAAAGGAACATCAATCTTTTGGTCAGTGGTATCTCATCCCCAGAAATGATCAGTAGTAGAAATAGATTTTGCCCTTACCGGATGATGTAGACCCACATCTCACCATACGGCGGGGGGTCCTCAAGGCTTGTGTAGGCCGATTGCCTTACCAGGGTAACCCTCCGGACACTCCTGATGCACTTTCCAGCAGGAACTTTCACGCTGATCAAGCCAGGAACCAGGAACTCGTGATGATGATGGTAATGTTCCTGGAAACGGTGGGAATTCTCAGGGGATCCAATGTATCAATGTAAAAATAAAAGGAGAGAAGAGACACCTCCTCATCGCGTAAAAAATTTATTTAAAAACTTCACAAAACGATACAATCCCAAAATCTCAAAGTGGGTCTCAGAAAAAACAATATCACACCAAGAAAATGGACAACACTGCAAACCATCACAGCATCAGAGCACACAAACTTCAGAGAAGGTGGAACAGACTGTGCGCAGTTAGGGTGGATATGATCAGATGCCCGACCGGTTTCGTATCAAAATACTTCGACTGGGGTGCATATCTGACTCACATCTCCCCCCTGCGCTTTAAATAATGCCTCTAATTGCCCCCATGTGACACCAGCACTCACCATTCCTGGCGTGCGTTCCAATCTCCGTTACTTCCGGTTTTCCTGTGTTCCAGGCGCCCAGGAAGTGACAAAATGTATTAATCCAATTGATTGCCTTTCAATTCCCTGTGTCCTGCGTTCCAGGCGCCAGAAAATGATGCCTAATCTGCGCCCGCCCCTCACCCAGACCTCTCCTCCAATGGCCAGTCCTCTAACTGAGTGACAGGAGGTTCTGGCCTATCAGCACCCCTCCCCGCTTGTATGGATCAACAGCAGGCGGAGCACGCCACCATCAAGCGCAAGCCCCGCCCCCTCATGACGCGGCCCAGCGGCGAGAGGTTAAGCAGATGCTGTTGCTGTGTATAAGCACAGCGCAGCGTCATGCTACTGTGCTGAGAGGTCTCATCGGCCTGTATAGGATCATAAGGCAATAAGGACATTAAGACAGGGGTATAGGAAAAACAATAGTGGCTGCACCTAGGAGATGTGTATAGAGAGCCTCCTAGTGGTGGGAGGTGGTGACTACCCACCATCCATTCCCATAGACCAAAGTCATAGGCACCCAAAGAATACACACCATTCCTACATGTAGAGCGCCCCCTAGTGGTCAAAAATGATATATGACCATCATTTCAATCCCAAAATAATGGGCTATAAGGGAATTGGAATTTAATATTTTGGAGATGGTCTCATGGGAGCAAATGAGAAAGGATTATTCACAAAACAGTGGATGTTACCTAGTACATAAAAAGAAACATCCAATAGTATGCAAAAATTATAAATAAATCAAGACTGGTTAATAAAGGAGTTGACGTCCCACTCCACGTTAAGGCCATGAGGCACATAACTTTTTAACTGGTAAATCCAGAAGACCTCAAGTTTTGATACCCCCCGTACACTAGGCTCACCTCTCCAATGAGGGACGAAATGGTCTATAACCTGAAAGGTTGTACCCTCAATTCTTTTGTTGTGTTGTTCAAGGTAGTGCCTAGGTACAGTATGTTTCGTACATCCTTTTTTAATTTTGGCTATGTGCTCCCCTACCCTTATGGTGAAACTTCTTATGGTCCGACCCACATATTGTTTCCCACAATGGCAGGTAATAAGGTAAACCACGTGTTTAGTCGCACACGTGGAAAATTGTTTGATGGGAAACACAAGGCCAGTAGCCGTCGATGCTTAGTCTTTTTGTGTGTTGAATTGTGTACACAGTCTGACTTTCCAACAAGAACTTTTGTTGTCGGAAAATGTGAGAATCAGCTCTCAAACATTTGTTGTCGGAAATTCCGACAGCAAATGTCCGATGGAGCATACACACAGTCAGATTTTCCGACAAGCTCACATCGAACATTTGTTGACTGAATGTCCGATCGTGTGTGCGCGGCATTACTGAACTTTATTTGTTTCGCTGCACTAATATTTTTTATATTGGGTAGAGCCTTCAAAGCTATTGCTGAGGATATGCGGATTGGGATAACTACATAAAGAGACTAGCTCAAGCAGTGTGTAGAGAAGTCTTGACTGAAGAAAAAAATCTTGAGAAAAACCTTTCTTAATAGCCAATTATCCTTGGACACTACCAAAAAACTAGGACATACTGGAAGTAGGGGTGGTTATACCAGACTGGTCAGTGTTTATTTTTGTTTAACATAGTTCATCCTCCTGTAGTTGGCAGTGTAACTCTGAGGTCCAGTAAGAAAATACACCCCACTCACTGAACCATTTCAATCCTTGCATTGTTTTGATAGTCTCTTCTTATATGACATTGCAATTCAGAGTGTGCTAGAGAAAACTAAAATTAAATCTCTCCAGTACTCATCATATTTTAATCCTCAGAATACAAGACTACAAAAGCATATTTCTTTCTCCAGTGTATATCAGCCATCCTTAGCATGTTACAGTAAAATTAGGAACTGGCCCTGTGTGTTTTTCTGATCCTCTAAGGACTCCCACTCATAATGCCACTACTACAGGATAGAAAGTAGTAGAATCCTGCAGACTGGGAACCTATGCATAAAAAAAATTACCTGTCATGCTTAGTCCACTGCTGATCAGTGTGAGTACAGGACTGGAAAATACAACTGTCAAAAACAGGTCTTCCTGGGGAAAGGGGGCGAACCAGGTGGGGTAGGAGACAGATTGGGTGTCGGTTTAAAAGAGAGAGATTAATGAGGAAGAATCTGAATTGGAATTATTTGAACTATATGAATATGTTTATGTATGTTGTAGATATGTTTGTACATACATATAGTATCGCTTTGTTATTAATGATGTATAGGAATACAATGGTTAAGATATAGATGAAGATACGAGGGAGGGGGGGGGGAGGGAAGTAGATAGTTTAAGATGTATTGAAGTGCTAAGGATGTATACAAAGGGGGGGGAGAGAGAAAGAGGTAGATAGAATGTAAAAATGTATAAAAATAAACTATATAAAGAAGAGAGAAACATGGTTAAATATATGGAAAAGAAGAGAGAGGGCCATGTTTAAGGACGCCGGGCACTAGCACTGTCCTGCTCTACAGCACCCCCACGTTAAACGCCTCTCCTCTGGGTGGAGGACAAGCCGGAGGCGTTTGGAGGGTTATTTTTTTTTCTGTGGTGGCCCGGTCTCTGAGGGGACACCGGGATACTACAGACGTGAGGAGGTAATCCTCGCGTAGGGGGATAGGCTTTTTTTTTTCTCTATTTGTGTCTGTTGGCTGGCATCCCCCACCCCCCCTCCTGATAGTTAACCCCAGCAGGAAGGATAAAAAATGTTGAATATAACATTTACCTCGTATAATGTTAAAGGGCTAAACATCCCGGAAAAAAGAGTACGATTGTTATCAGAAATACATAGACTTAAATCACAGGTCACCTTTATACAAGAAACCCATTTTAAGGGAGAAAAAACCCCGACCTTGAAAAACCGCAGGTTCCCAAAGGTAGTATACCATAGTACATCACAAAACTCAAAATCATGCGGGGTATCTATTCTGATATCTAAACAAGTGGCGTGGAAGGAATCTTCAGTGATTAAAGATGAAGTGGGACATTTGTTAATAGTTAAAGGAACATTGAACCAACAGAAGACCACGTTGGTAAATATTTATTTACCAAACGTCGATCAGATAAACTACTTAGAATCATGTCTACAAATGGTCCATCAACACAGGGAGGGAATTTTGGTGATGGGGGCGATCTGAATTTAGCCCTGGATCCTATAAAAGACACATCGAAAGGTATCTCTCACCTGTCATATATTAAATTAAGGAAAGCTAAAAAAACTCCTACAAGAATTACAATTGATTGATAGCTGGAGGATGGCTCATGCACAAGAGAGGGATTACACGTTCTTCGCAGCCAGACATGGAACATACACTAGAATCGACTATGTTTTTATCCCGCAAAATTTAGCGACATCTTTAGTTGATGCCACTATTGGAACTTTTACGCTTTCAGACCATGCTCCAACAGACTGTACAATAAAATGGGGAGCGGAAGATAAGAAAGAATGGCACTGGAAAATAAATGAGACCCTACTGAAAGATAGGCAGTACAAAGAGAAAATAAAGGAAGAATTTGAGTTTTTCTTTGAGACAAACGATACAGATGAAACAACTCCTTTCTGTCTGTGGGAAACGCACAAATGCGTAATGAGGGGTAACCTCATCGCAATGGTAGCACATAGAAAAAAGAAGTTAAACGAACAGATAGACACAATGTTTAAACGAATTGGAGAGCTAGAAACCGTACATAAAAAATCCCAGGCTCAATCAATAGAACAAGAATTAGATGCGGCCCGAGAAAAATGTAACCTTCTGCTGATAGATAAAGCCAAATTAACAAGGGGGAGACAAACATTTTATGAGTTTGGGAACAAACCAGGTAGAACATTAGCAAATGCCTTGAAAGAAGCACACATAGGTAATCATATTACACAAATCAAGACATCTAATGATGAAATGGTCAACACCCCGCAAGAGATCGCAAAGTGCTTTAAGACATGTTACGAGAAAGTATTTCAGCTGGAGGATAAACTGTCTCCGGAGAAGGAACAAGAGAAATATATCAAAGACACCCTGATGCCAAAAATATCAGATGATATAGCAAGGAAATTAGACGAGCCAATTACAACAGGGGAGTTCACGGAAGCTCTAAAAATATTAAAACTGGGCAAGGCACCAGGCCCAGATGGGTTTACCTTAACATATTATAGGATGTTCGCTGAGAAATTAGCACAAAGATTTACAGCAGCTTTTAACTCACTGCGGGAAGGAAAGAAAATACCAAACGAAACATTGATGGCACATATAGTAGTTATTCCAAAAGAAGGGAAAGATCCTTCGCAATGTGCCAGCTACCGTCCCATATCACTGCTGAATGTGGACTTAAAAGTATTTACTAAGATTCTTGCTACAAGGTTAGTAGAATTTATTCCAGATTTGATACACCCAGATCAAGTGGGATTTATACCAGGTAGGGAGGGGAGAGAGAATACACAGCGAGTGGTAAATGTGATATATCTGGCACAAAAACAAAAGAAGCCAATGATATTAGTAGCTAGTGATGCAGAAAAAGCGTTTGACCGAGTGGAGTGGTCGTTTCTAAAAGCAACGCTGCAACACATAGGATTAAGAGAAGGGATGATGAGCTGGTTCACAAATTTATACTCACAACCACGTGCGAAAGTTAAAATAGAAGGTAAGATATCCGACCCATTCGATATTCGAAATGGGACAAGACAAGGATGCCCACTATCGCCCATAATTTTTGTTTTGACTATGGAGCCTTTTCTACTGAAAGTACGAGCTAATGTGAATATCAGGGGGGTAGCAACGAAAGGAGAGGTACAGAAAGTAGCGGCATACGTGGATGATCTAATTTTCTTTATAACATCTCCAGTTATCTCCCTACCGTCCTTAATGGTAGAAATAAGAGAGTATGGAAAGCTGTCCAACTTTAAAGTCAATTATGGGAAAACAGAAGCATTAGGAATAGAAGTAAAAGCGGAAATATTGGAGCAGATTAAAACACATTTTGACTTTAGGTGGACAGACTACCATATAAATTATCTAGGAACAAAGATAACAGGGAGCTTAAATAGACTATTTGAACTTAACCATGTAACGTCAGCTATGCGAACAGGTGGAGGCACAGACAAGTCCAACATTTTGTAAGCACTTTGCCAAAACCCCTGCGAGCTATGAATGAATTAAATCAATGGGAAAAATATATGACCCAAGGAGGACTGGGAAGACAGGGAATATCAAGTATTTACAAAATGTTGACAACTAAGATAGCACCAGGGAGAGTGAAAATAATAGAAAGCTGGGAAGTAGAACTCAATCAAACTATATCCAATGAAAAGAAGAGACAGGTATTAGACTATGTTCAGGCTACATCGATGGATGCAAAAGTAAAAGAAACTAACTATAAGCTACTTACTAAATGGTATTATGCAGGGGTCAAGTCCTGGGGAAAAAAGCTTGGGAACTCCCACCCAAGATCCACTCCCCCACCAAAAAAAAAAAAAATGATACGCTCATATGCATAATTACTAAAGCGCATGTTTTTTTTTTTAAAGCAAATTCTTTCTAAATCCCGCGATAACTCGCGGCAAACCTCCGCAATGTCTCCTGGGAACAATGACAAAAGCTCCCAGGAGACATTGCGGCATTGAGGAATTGATGGAATACCTGATGAATCCATATACAGGAAGCGGCCAGTAAGATTACTAAGGTTCGCCTGCCCCTGACAGTGAGTCAAGCTGGGCATCGACGCTTAGTGAAGGATTGGCTTGGGTGGCTCGGCTGCTCGATGCTGCTCTAGTCCTGCAAAGGGAACTGCGTTCCTGCTGTAAAGAAAGTGCAGGAACTCCGTTCCCATGCGTTCCCGCAGGACTTGAGCCCTGGTATTATGTCCCAATGAAATTACATAGAATGAATAGTGAGGCATCCCCCCTATGCTGGAGAGAGTGTGGGATGGAAGGTACCCATGCCCACATATGGTGGCAGTGTCCCCTCATACAGGTATATTGGAGGGAGATATTGGTGTTGGTAAAAAAAATAAGTGGATATGAGATAAAATATGATCCATGGGAGTGTATGTTCCATACTACGAGTTTATCTAGGAAAAAGTATAGAGGTTCCCTGGTCCCGTTCTTATTGAATGGAGCCAAGGCACTAATACCTAGGAACTGGAGGAAAAAATAAGTACCCTCGATGGGGGAATGGTATCAAGAAATTGATAAAATAAAAATGATGGAGGAACTGTGGTCCTTTCATACGGACTCCGGGCCAAGATATGAAATGATCTGGAGGAGATGGAGGGAGTATAGGGCTGGGGGGTAGGGGGTGATGGGGGGGGGGGTGATGGGGGGGATGAGGGGGGAGAGAATGGAGGGGAATAGAGGAGATCGGTAGTCTGGACTCCTTCCTGTGTGCTCCCCCCCTCCTCCCCCCCTTTCCCCCCTTTTTTTTTTGTTTCCCCTCTTCTTTTTTTTTTAAGTATATACACAATAAGGAGAATTATCCCCCATGTAGTAATTTTTTTTATTTCTTTTTTGGCTATTTTCCACAATATAGGGGAATTGTTTTTCTTTTCATCCCCCTTCTTCTTATTATTATTTTTTATTAACACTGTAGGATCTACACAATAGGGGGGATCTTCTCCCCCTATAATTTTTTTTATTTTTTATTTATATTTTTATTTTTTTCTCTCTTTTCTTCACACTTAAGTATATACACAACAAGGGGAATTAACTCCCCCCAGAATAATTGTTTCTGTCTTTTCACTTTTTCACGACCTCCTCTTTTTTTTTTTCTCTCATACTTAAGTATAAATACAACAAGGGGAATTAATTCCCCCCAGAATAATTTTTTCTGTCTTTTCACTTTTTCACGACCTTCTCCTCTTTTTTTTCCCCCTCACACTTAAGTATATAATAAGGGGAATTAACTCCCCCAGAATAATTTTTTCTGTCTTTTCACGACTTCCCTTTTTTTTCCCCCTCACACTTAAGTATATAATAAGGGGAATTAACTCCCCCAGAATAATTTTTTCTGTCTTTTCACTTTTTCACGACCTTCTCCTCTTTTTTCCCCCCCTCACACTTAAGTATATAATAAGGGGAATTAACTCCCCCCAGAATAATCTTTTCTGTCTTTTCACGACTTCCCTTTTTTTCCCCCTCACACTTAAGTATATAATAAGGGGCATTAACTCCCCCAGAATAATTTTTTCTGTCTTTTCACGACTTCCCTTTTTTTTTCTCTTGCCCCACCTCCCCTCCCTCCCCTTTGCCTCCCCTCCATCATGGGTAGTATGGCCCTGTCCCTTGAAGTCTCCCATAGAAAATATAAAGGGAAAACTAGTCCTGTGGGCAAAATGGGAGGGAGAAATCCAGGAGTAGTATTGGTAGAAGATGTCTCCTTCTCTCTTTTCTTCTTAGTGTAAGGGGTACTTACTGAGACCATGTATGTTGTTAGTCTGTATGTTGTTTTTTATGTCATATTTATTGTACTGTCTTGGAAAAATTAATAAAATAATTTTGTAATAAAGTCAATTATGGGAAAACAGAAGCATTAGGAATAGAAGTAAAAGCGGAAATATTGGAGCAGATTAAAACACATTTTGACTTTAGGTGGACAGACTCCCATATAAATTATCTAGGAACAAAGATAACGGGGAGCTTAAATAGACTATTTCAACTTAACCATGTAACATTGGCTATGCAAAGAAAATCAGACCTAGACAGATGGGATAAGGAATCTTTACATTGTTTGGGCAGACAAACATATTAAAGATGAATGTGCTTCCAAAAATTCTATATCTAAGGCCCCGTACTCACGACCAAACATGTCTGCTGAAACTGGTCCGCAGACCAGTTTCAGCAGACATGTTTGGCTGTGTGTTGGCCCGAGCGGACCATTTTGGGACGGATCGGACAGGTTTCCAGCGGACAACTGTTTCCCGGACTTGTTTTAAAACAGTCCGCTGGAAACCTGTCCGCCCGGACATGTACGGTCGTCTGTACAGACCTACCGTACATGTCCTGCCGCCCGCATCCCTCGCATGCGTCGAATGACTTCGACGCATGCGTGGAAGCATTTTTAAGGCGGCCCGCCCACGTCGCCGCGTCATTGTCGCGGCGACACCGCGTCATCGACGCGGCGACACCGTGGACACGCCCCGCGTAATGTTTACGCGCGGGCTTCTGTTCGATGGTGTGTATAGCCATCGAACAGAAGTCCCCGGGCAGTCCCCGGCCAGACATGTCCGATGGAAACGGTCTGCAGACCATTTTCATCGGACATGTCCTGCCGTGAGTACTCGGCCTTATACAGGCCTTACCAATCAAGATCCCACAAAGCTTTTTAAGAGAACTAAGATCAAGATTCTTGAAATGTATATGGGCAGGGAAACCAGAAAGAATAAGTAGGGCTATTTTATCATTACCCAAGGGGGAAGGAGGGATTGGATTCCCAGACCTGATAAAATATCAGGAAGCAGCTCACTTAGCCAAAGTGGTGGAGTGGTGTGGGCGGAATAAAAAACCCTGGATAAGAATGGAACAAGAGACGTTAGAGGTACCATTAGAAGGACTGGCATGGACCCCAGATAGTGAAATAACAGCAGAGGCAAAGAAACATCCAATGGTAGGAGCCACTATACGGATCACCAAAAAGATTTTCGAAAAAACGAGTATGTCAAAATATCCAAGCACACTAACACCGATTCTGGGCACTAATGCTTTCCAAATAGGAATGACAGACCCAAGGTTTAATGCCCTGCGACAGAGGGGTATAAGTAGGATCATTTACTTCTCAAAAGATAGCCGACTAATGACAAGAAGAGAGATTGAAGGAGAAGGTATGCCAGAATTAGACTTCCTGAGGCTGCTGCAATTAGAAGCATTCCTCCGGACAAAGGCAGGTATCTACACAGCAGTTAGGACCCCGTCTAAATTTGAGCAGATATGTCTAGAAGGGAACTCAATAAGACACTCTTTGTCTTATTTTTACGCAACATTAATTAATCTAGACATACCACAAGAATTTACTTTTATACAAGCATGGGAGAGAGATCTGGGACTAACATTTACTCAAGAACAAAAAGATAGGATCCTGCGATTTACACATAAGGCATCAGTAGCAAGTAAATATGAGGAGGGAGGATATAAAATACTAACGAGATGGTATAGAACACCAACAGTACTACACCGAATATACCCAGAGACGTCAGATGTCTGTTGGAGATGTCTTGAAGCGGAAGGGACATTAGTGCACATCTGGTGGGAATGTAGAAAAATACAGGAATTCTGGAAAATGGTAACGGAAACAATCAATAAAATCACAGGAATTAATTTAGTGGATAGACCATCGGCGGTCCTATTACTAGATATTCCATTGTCAATGGAAAAATACAAAAACTCGTTGATAAGACATCTTATCGAGGGAAGTGGCAGAGATTCAACAAATGGAGAATTTAACAATGGCATTGAAAGATCAGGATAAGAGATACCGGTCGACATGGGCTCCTTACGTGAGGTATAGGGAGGGGTTAGGGGAGGGGGGGTGGCGAATGGCCAACATTAACTTTTTTTTTTTATGGGTAAAGGGATGGGGAGGGGGGAGGAGAGGGTAACAAGATATAGAAAGAGAGAAAAACGAGAAGTATTGCGAAACCAGGACGGAGGTGGGAGGAGGGGGCGGTGGGGTTCCTTTCCATTGCTCTCTTAACTCTTTGATATAGTTTAATTAAGTAGAACAGATGAAATGTAATATCCTGTAACATAATTCTTGAAATAAATAAAGAATAAAAAAACAAAAAAAAAAACAGGTCTTCCCCAACACCACTGATCATCAACTTTATTTCTCTCTAGGTTCTAGTTAAAAGTCCTTAAAAGTCCAAATCACTAGGTGTCATACTTTGGCAAAAGCTGGCATGTAAAGTTTAATCTGTGCATACAACCATTTCTCTAAAAATTATGACAGTCTCACCATAGCAGTGAAGAAGGGAAAATGAAACTATAATGGCATGTTATTTATTGTGGGAAATATTTGAAAGCAAAGCAATACTAAAATAAAATTCTCTAATGTGGAAACAATAAAATCAGCATTTTTAAAGAAATGATAAGACAATTTTAAACAAGGTTGGAGAGCGTAATTTCTGTAAATGAGAGAATATTGATGATAAATTGTTGGATCCGGACCTTGAGACCATATGTGGCCCCAAAATGTCAATTTACTCCCTGACACTTTGTTAAAGCATTTTTAATTGAAGAGTGATGACTGTTCTGGGACCCTTCTTACATAAAAACAAGTTTAAATAGGTGGTTAGGAAATGTTAGATTATTAATAACTTTTTGTAACCAATCTGCCGGACCAAAAAATATCCTTAAACTACTTTGGAGGACAGGATGATGCCACTTAAAACATTGCGGGGGACAACCTAGAATTCAATTTAAGATGGTTGACGGGTGTACTAACTATATAAATATATTGAACCAATGGAGGAATTTATATGTTAGACCTTTTAAAAGAGTAAGCATAGTATATGCGGTGGAAATAAAAACAATTGTGTAAAACATTTATATTAAAGGGTCACTAAAGGAAAACATTTTTTTTGCTGAAATGACTGTTTACAGGGTATAGAGACATAAAAGTTAACTGATTCCTTTTAAAAATGATTAAAAATAGATTAAATTCTATCATATAATGTGCCTCTAGTTTCACTTTCGGTTTTAAACTGGTTTCATGTTTATGTGAAGTAAAGAGACCCACAGAACAAAAACAAACAAATCCAGGGCAGTGTTTTGTTTTTAAAATTAATCTGATTCTGAGGAGTTTTAGACACACAGCTTAGACCACAGTGAGAAGCTCCCATGAGTTTTTTCATAAGGAGCCAGACAAGCAGGAAGTGTGGAGATCACAGCAGAATTACAGCTACTTCAAAGCAAAAACGAGCAATGAGGACATGAAACCAGTACTGCAGTAAGGTAAAGGAAGCTATTTAGCTAAAAAAAAAATTCCATTAGTGATCCTTTAAGAGGAAAAAAATCTGTTGTAACTGCTTGTAAGTGTTAACTGGAGTTCAGCTTCAATTTGTTAGTCAAGTCCATCTGCTAGTCTAATGCCCTGTACACACGATCGGAATTTCCAATGGAAAAAGTACGAGTGACTTTTTCCATCAGAAATTCCGACCGTGTGTATGGAGTAATTCCATCGGAAATTCAGATTAATTTCTATCGGAGTTAACATAGAGAACATGTTCTATTTTCCTCCAATGGAATTCCGTCGGAATTCCGATGTGAATTTGGTCGGACAAAGGTCCGATCATGTGTATGGGGCATAACGCTACCCTCTCCCCAGAAGGACAATGCTCCTATTCAAAGGTGTCTGCTTTATTACTTCATCCAGAATGCAGACACCCTATGACTGAAAATATGTCCTCGTCGGGATCACCAGGTGAAATAAAGGGGAAAAATATGATATAAAGAAAACAAATTCAACCCCCACATCTAAAGACTTTTTGGGTTTAATACTGCTTTAAGCTTTTGTTAAAGCGGAGCTCCACCCTAAAGTGGAACTCCCACTGATCGGAACCCTCCCCCCCTCCGATGTCACATTTGACACCTTTCAGGGGGGAGGGGGGTGCAGATACCTGTCTAAAGACAGATATTTGCACCCACTTCCGGCCACACAGTCTCGAGCAGACTGCGGGCAGGACGTCACCTCCCATCCTCCCCCCGTTGTGCTCTGGGAACACTCGGCTCCCAGAGCCTAGCGGGAGCCAATCAGCAGGCGCAGCGCAACTTGGCATGCGCCATAGGGAACCGGGTAGTGAAGCCGGAGCGCTTCACTTCCTGGTTCCCTCACTGAGGATGGCGGGGGGCAGCAGAGTGACGAGCGATCGCTCATCCTCTGCTGCGGACGTCGCTGGACTCCAGGACAGGTAAGTGTCCTAATATTAAAAGTCAGCAGCTGCAGTATTTGTAGCTGCTGACTTTTAATTTTTTTTTCATGGCACATCCGCTTTAAGAAACAATTAAAGCAAAGGTTTGGGTTATAATGTTTTAGGGTTGGTGTTTGGGGTTAGCGTTATAATTTTTAGAGTGGAGTTTTATTTTTTCTGTACGGCTTTAATGGATTCTTCATTTTTTATTCTGCATTCAGCAGCATGAATTTGATGCTGACCCAAGAAAAGCTACCCTTTGTTAGTAGTGTAGCACTACCCCAGAAGGAGCTGCTGGTTTGATTTGGGTGGCATATTACCTCTAATGCCACGTACACACGATCGGTTCATCAAATGAAAACAGACCGATGGATTTTTTCATCAGATTTCCGATGAAGCTGACTTTCATCAGTCTTGCCTACACACCATCAGTTAAAAATCTGTTCGTGTCCAACACTGTGACGTAAAACACAACGTCGTGCAGAGAAAAATTAAGTTCAATGCTTCCGAGCATGCATCGACTTGATTCTGAGCATGCATGGATTTTTGACCGATGGATTTCCCCACACACGATCGTTCTTTTTTATCGTTTTTTTAACCATCAGAAATTTTTAAAACAGGTTCTATTTTTTTTCACCGATGGGGCCCACATACGATCGGTTCGTCCGATGAAAACGGTCCATCGGACGAACTGATCGTGTATACATGGCATTATTCTCTGCAGTCTAGGGTACTGGATGAGAGCTGCAAGAAAGTCAATGTCCACACTGTAGGTATCTCTCTCTGTGCTTTATTACCCAACGGGGTAAAAATGGTTAAAGGAGTATTAGGTGAGAAGATAGAAGAGGTGGTAGGTAATGGATTCAGGCGTGTAACTGGGTTTCGGAAACAGCCCTGTTCCAACGACAACTTACGTTGCCACTCTAGTCAGAGTGGGTACAGTGCACCTGGACAGGCCGCTCTCACTGGGCCAGCAGCCAGAGTGTCACTCGGAACTTTAGCAAAGTCTCTGCCACAGACCCTCCCAAAGGTGGAGACACCCTCGGTCCAAAATCCTTCTCAACACTGGATCAAGCTCCCGGATCTCCCTTAAACAGCTTTAGTAATCTCGGGACTGATAGACGACCATCGTCCAGCCTCTCAGAAACGATATGTCCTTGGATGAAGTAGTAGGCCTCTCCTGGGATACCAGCCTTGTGCTCGGTGCTCCTTCAGATAGGTTCCTCATCGGTCGGCTTCTCCCCTCGGGATGGACAGCACAGGACAACTCCGCAACCGCAGACTCGGTCCACACACTGAGCCTACAAGGTAGATAATTTGCTCCTGACCAACGTGGTCTCAGAGCCAGGAACACTGACACACACACCCCGGCCAGGAGGGCCACACGGGGGTGGCGGCGACGACTGCCCAAGCAGATGGTGGCGAAGACGACCCCAAACAAAATGCGGTCCGCCCCATAAATACCCCCGCAGCATGCACAGCGAGGCGATCAACCCTCCTGATTGGCTGCCGAGGAGAAATATCCACACTACTCTGACTCTACTGCTGCCACCTGTCAGTCTGGGGTGGGACCAACTTCCCAGACAACGACATTGTGCACACACAGTACAGCCAAAGCTGGAACAGAGGTCCTAAATTTGGCCAAATAAACACGGTCAGAGGCAACTAAGTCTCTGACCACCCTCTAAATTTACAGCAGCCCCGGCTATGAAAGTAGCCAGGCGATACAGTAGCATATCACAAAATACTACTGTGGGTCTGGTTTACTGCATAAAATCACTACGCTGCAAAGTGTACCAAATTTCCACATCTCTAACTCCCTTACTGAAATACTTTTTCTTACAGCTTAGCAATCCCCTGTTTTAATCATGTCTGGGAGGCCTAAAGGGAGAGGCAAAGGTTCTTCACAAGCAGCTAGTATGGGGTGAGCAGGTTCTTCAACATATTTTATTGTGTGGACAGCTTAAATGAATAAATGAATATAGCCGACACCCACTGTAGTTCTTGCAATACTTTATTTACTCGAGGGAATACAACATACAGTCCTCCAGGCTCACGCATATCGACCCTCAAAGGGTCTTAATAATAGCAAAGGAGAAATCAATAGAAGACATACAGTACGTTTGAAAACTTTTTTTCGTTTTTTCCTCTCCTTTAATTTTTTTTGACATGTCTTTGCAGATGTGTGTTATTAACTGGAAAGTTGCTTTTTATCTCCTGATGAAGTGAACTTTGTTTTACAAAATGCGTTGAGAAGCAATTTCACAGTATCTGTGTTCCATATACTATATATATCTCGGCAGTCATGTATTAGTGCTGTGTATTATAATGTATACTGATGCATTCTTTGAAAACCCGTTTTCACTGTCTGTGTTTTTTACATGTTTGTATGTGAACAATAAACGTATTATTTTTATACAGTTGTTTGGTAATTTTTTTTGGCTTGATCCATCAAAAGTCTAATGGGCATATTTCTTCTGTGTTTTGGCACATTTAAAAACTTTTCAGCCAATCCGTGAGAGTCCACACAGAGACTAATCTAATCAACACATGGGAGCTAACACAGAATGCTGGGGATCACATATAAATAGCATATAAACTATAACATTTCCAAGTATTAAAATAAACATATGCAGCAATACAAAAATCTAAATGCATGCAACAAAATCAAAATAAAGAATCAAAACAATGAACGGACATCACATAGAGAAGCAGAAGGATAGTGGAAGCAAATCTTTGTCTTCTTTTGATTCCCTTTTTGCTATGATTAGGACCTGCTGAGGGTCGATATGCATGAACATGGATTACTGTATGTTGTATTCTCTGAAGTAAATAACGTTTGCAAGAGCTAAAGTGGATTCCAGCTATATTAGTTTGTTCACGTGTTGAAGCTGCCAGGAGCTTTCCGATGCACCACACTTGCAGAAACAGAAACCTGACACTGGTGAGCAGCAGGTTGTTATATACACGGACAGCTTAAAGGGTTACTAAACCCTTGTTTTTTGTTTGTTTTTTAAATAACAAACATGTCATACTTACCTCCTCTGTGCAGTTGGTTTTGCACATAGTGACCTCGATCCTCCTCTTCTGGGGTCCTTCAGCGGCGTTTGTGACTCCCCATCTTCTTGAGTGCCCCGTCGGAGAAGTGCTCTCCCTAGGGACACCCATGTGAGTGCGCTCCGGTGTCCTGCTGCTGCGCCTATTGACACAGACAGCAAGGATGAGTAACCGACGAAACCGAGCGGGAGTGTAGAATGCTGGCACCCCCTGCAGTCTCTCACCTGTCAGCTGGCTCCACAGCGCTCCAGACCCTGTGGCTGCTCATCCTTCCATCCCTCCTGGGATTGTTTTGTGATATAGTGGGTTTGTTTCCTTTGGACTATATGTGCTTTTAATATCACTTTTGTGAGTATACATTTTATTATTTAATAAAGCCTTGGATGTTTTACACCTTAAGTTTTGTATTGTCTTTGCCTTGCCCTGGTTTGTGTTTTATAGGTGTAGTTCTCTCTCCCTGATGTCAGCTGCATTCCTCTGATGCCCTGTACACACGATCGGTTCGTCTGGTGAAAACGGTCCGGTCGTGTGTACACTTTAACAACGGGGAAAAAAACGCACATGCTCAGAAGCAAGTTGTGAGAAGGGAAATTTGTATAATCAGCCCAAAGGGTGGCGCCATTCGAATGGAACGTCCCCTTTATAGAGCCGTCATACGTGTTGTACGTCACCGTGTTTTGCTCTAGCATTTTTTATCACAATTGTGTGTATGCAAGGCAGGCTTGAGAGTAATCACGTTGAGAAAAACATTGGTTTTTCCATGACATGAAAAATGGTTGTGTGTACGCGGCTTTACTGTGTGACTTTCAAAATGCATTCTATTCCAAAATCTTTATTGCGCTAACTATGGAATCTGTACAATATTTCTAGTTATCTCTCAAAGTATACATTCTAAACTGTATTTCACAAGAAAACCTGACTCACCCCTCCATCTTTAACCACTTCAATACAGGGCACTTTCCTACCTTCCGGCCCAGGCCAATTTTCAGCTTTCAGTGCTGTCACTTTTTAAATGACAATTGGCGCGGTCATGCTATACTGTACCCAAACACATTTTTTATCCTTTTGTTCCCACAAATAGAGATTTATTTTGGTGGTATTTGATCACCTCTACGGTTTTTATTTTTTGCTAAACGAATAAAAAAATTCTGAAAATTTTGAAAAATAACGTTTTCTTTGTTTGTGTTATAAAATTTAGTAAATAAGTAAGTTTTCTCCTTCACTGATGGGCACTGATAAGCTGCACTAATGGGCACTAATAAGGTGGCACCAATGAGATGGCTCTGATAGTTGGCACTGATGGACATTGATAGGCAGCACTGATGGGTACTCATAGGTGGCACTGTTGGGCACTGATGGGCACTAATAGGCGACACTGATGGGCACTGGAAGGCTGCACTGATGGATACTTATGGATGGCACTGATAGATGGCACTGCTGGGCACTGATAGGCGGCTATGATGGGCACTGAAAGGCAGCACTGATGGGCATTGATGGGCACTGATGGCTGGCACTAATAGATTTCACTGAGGCACCTATTTGGCAGATGCCTGGGCACTGATTGGCAGCTGTCTGGGCACTGATTGGCATTTCCCTGGTGGTCCAGTGGGGTGGCCATCCCTGGTGGTCCTAGCGACATCCTGGTGGTCCTGGGCGGGCATCCGAGGGGGGCTGCGCTGTTAAAAAATCAGTGCAGACCCCCCTGTCAAGAGAGCAGCCGATCGGCTCTCCTCTACTCACGTCTGTCAGACGCGATTGAGGAAAAGCCGATCAACGGCTTACATCGTGATCAGCCATGATTGGACATGGCTGATCATGTGGCAAAGAGTCTCTGTCACAGACTCTTCACCTAGATTGGAGTTGTGGTGTGTCAGACTGACACACCGCAACAATGATCACCGCGATGTGCGCCTCTGGGGGTGTGCAGAATCTTGTTATCCTGATCACGTCATATGACTTCCGGTCAGGATAACGCAACCACTTTGCCGCTGTCATTTTGCTATATGGCGGGTGGCAAGTGGTTAATTTCAGCCTAGTAAAACCCTTTACATGATGTACAGTATGTCTGTGCAATAATTCTGGCTCTTCTCTCTGACATTTTACACTGTCATTTTAATTTCATGATAAAATCTGCCTGTTCTCTCCCTCCTCATTACTATCTAGTAAAATCACTTATGTGATGTGCAGCATGTCTTTGCAATATCTCTAGCTCTTGTCTCTGGCATTATACACTGTATTATGTATTTCATGATAAAAACTGCCTTTTCTCTCCATCCTCTATTGCTGCCTAGTAATACTACTTTTATGGTGTACTGTGCTACTTTTATGGTTTTATGGTGTCTGTGCAATATAGGTCTTATCTCTGATCTAATACACTGAAATTTTTATTTCATGATAAAAACTGCTCATCTATCCGATTTTGTGATGTCATTGTGATAATTGCGAGGTGAGGTAGGATGCTGGAAAACAAAATGTCACAAAACAAAGTCTTTATTTTGACTTTAACAGGTTTGTCTTTGGACAGATGAAATATATATAAAATGAAATAAAGACCTGTTCTGTGCTTCAAAAAACGAATAAATGTTAACTCCCCCCCAGCAGCTGAAATAATACAAAAAACAATAATACCAATATACAACATAAATAACAAAACAATTCTACAGTAATAAATCATTACCCCCCAAAACAAAAAGCATAGTGAGAATGAACAATAAAACATTTGAACCAAATGGTCAGTGCCTTTTGAGCTACTTATTCTTTTTAAGGGTCAAAATTATAAGGAGAGTTTACTACCTTCGGGGCTCTCTGGTGGAGTGGATCTGACACATTACTGAATCCAGTTTACAAATATCTTATGGAAACAACTTGCACTTTGGGGAAACAGTTTGCACTTTCTGAATAGAGTTTGACCAAAAGCACTTTACTGACAATCCACCAAACATTTTTTCAGATGACACATTTTATGGACATGCATTTGAGTTGTTTTGCTCACAGTTTATTTGTGGATAGGTATTAATATGTAGGGATTTTTTTCCCTCAGAGAATAGGTGCAGGTACTGCTCCCCAATCCCTGGGTCACCTTTGTTCCTTCGTTTCTGCTCCTCCACACCTCCCAGCATCACCCCTTTTTAAAGAATGGATCCCCCTCCCCAGCAGCACTAAACAATTTCTCAGCCAGAAAGAAAAGAGTAACAATAAATCCCAAATCAGCATTAATATATCCAGGGCCGTTTGAAGACATTTGGGGGCCCCAAGCAAAAAAAATAAAAAAAGTCACTTTATAAGTTGAGGGGGGGGGGATTGGTGGCTTACCTCTATCCTCCGCCTCACACGCACACGCCGGTTGGTGTCCACACAGGGCCCCCAGCAGGGGGGGCCTTGCCGCATCGCTGCGTCCTCCTGCAGTCCGGTCGTCCGTGTACCATAACCGCGCGTTACAGGAGATTCAGTTTGTTGTTCCCGGGGCCCGGACTGAAAGGAAGTGAACACTCAGTGTGTGCACTTCCTGTCAGTCTGGCCGGGAACAGGAACCTGAATCTCCTGTACCGCGCGGTTATGGTACACGGCCGACCGGACTGCAGGAGGACGCAGCGGTGCGGCAAGGGCCCTCCCTGCTGGGGCCCCTGGCCAGCACGGGGCCCCTGGCCAGCACGGGGGCCAGAGTCAAATGCTTGCTTTGCCTGTCGGGATCCGAACCGCCTGCCGGGCCCCACTCGGCTGCGGGTCGCTATGGCGGTAGTTCCGCCACTGCCTCCTTCCTTTATTCCATATTCCATAGTGATCCTTCCTTCCATATAATAGTGATTCTTCCCTCTCTCCAATCGCTCTCCCTAAGCGTTGGTTCACACTGTAGACTCCAGCTTGTGGCACAGCAATCAAACCATATTTTATAGGCACAAGGAAGCCCAGGTGTTGTTTAACCTCTGCCCTTAAGCCTCTCCCAGTATCATGTTTGGCCGCTACCTCCCTAAAATGTCCCTAATTCTCAAGTTCAAAAGTTGGGAGGTATGAAAAGGAGATTAATGGAGAAGAGGAGATCACTGGTGCCTGCCAATTGGGGAGTCAGGGTGAGTAATACAGGAAAAGTGATTGTCACCGGCGCAAAAATAAGTTCTAAATAATACTATATTGACCTGCTGCAGTGCTGTATAAACCTTCTATGAGGTTTAGGTGAAAAAATTAAAAAGGTGTTGGTACTGTGCTGGTATAATAATGTGATATCAAAAAAAAAAAAATTTATTATTTTTTAGAAATTTTTTTTTTTTTTTTTAGTTTACCCAAAAAATTTTTTTTTTCTATTTAACCCCTATAGTGATATAGTGCTAGATCCAGTACAGTGATGTACGTGATGGGTCACTATAGAAACAGCTCTTGTGAACATATGTACTAGCGTGATGCTATGTGCATATGCTGTGCCATCAAAAATAAATAAATAAATAAATAAATATATATGGCTACCCCAAATGATGTGCTTGTGAAACAATATTCCAAAGTGCTATAAGTGAGTCTATAAACTATTATGAATATACATGCACAAGTGTGCGAACATATAAATAATGGATAATATTATTAATATATAAAAATAATAATAAGGTGCGTTGGTGCCAAAAATTCGTTTTTCACAATTCATGTGCATTCATGCTGCAACACGTCCCCAATTATGGGTAAGCGCCAGTTCACAAATTCCAGTCCAAACAGAAAGTGTTGCTGAGTTTAAATCCTGGTGCTATATTTCATGCATACAGGGTGCTGTCACTTCTTCCACCTGACAAAGATAAGTGCTACCACCACCAACTGCTGAAATGCAAACTCACCAGACCCCAGCTGGTAATGTGCCTCAAAAACTTATTCCGTTAAAGTTGGTGAGTCCTCTCAGGATGTTCCTCAATGCCTCAAAGAAACCAAGGGGCTCATCATGGTGAAATACGTTTAAAAATATATTTATTTAAAATTCATAATAAAAAACTACTCACAAGAGAGGTGCTTTAAAACCAGCACCTGGTGTCTTTGGCAGTGTCAGTCTTTTAGACAGCCGCTGACCAGCTTATCGTACGGGTGCGTTCCTGGCTCCTGCTGTACCTGTGGTCTCACTGGTTAAAATTACACTCCCCCTTGCGCTGTCCACATAGCTTCAGTGGGTGAGTAATACAGCCTCTTCCTTTACCCCGTAGACATAACGTATATGTAACCTTTGCAATGGGGGGGGGGGGGTCACTGCAAAGGTATCTTAATTTAAAATTATGATATTGAGACCTGCAAAGCAATGAATACCATGGTGCATTGCAGTGACATTCATTTTTATTGGCATTTGAATGCACTATTACAACTGCAGGAACTGCAAATGCCATGCATTTCCACAGCTGGTTTCCAGATGCAATGAGGGGGCATTCACTGAATCATGGGAAATGCTTTTTTTTACATCTGCTTAGGTGGAAGAATGAACACACAAATTAGCTATACAGTATTTTACATCTCTGTATATGTGAATGGCAGTAAGTGGCGTGGCACACCATCAACGTCAGTCTGTTGGGGGCCCCAAGCAAAAAAAAAATCACTTTATCAGTTGGGGGGGGGGGGGGGGATTGGCGGCTTACCTCTATCCTCCGCCTCACACGCACACACCGGCATATGTTGGTGTCCACACAGGGACCCCAGTAGGGAGGGCCCTTGCCGCATCGCTGCGTCCTCCTGCAGTCCGGTCGGCCGTGTACCATAACCGCGCGGTACATGAGATTCAGTTTGCTGTTCCCGGGGCCGGACTGAAAGGAAGTGAACACTCAGTGTGTGCACTTCCTGTCAGTCCGGCCAGGAACAGGAACCTGAATCTCCTGTACCACGCAGTTATGGTACACGGCCGACCGGACTGCAGGAGGAAGCAACGGTGCGGCAAGGGCCCTCCCTGCTGGGGCCCCTGGCCAGCTCGGGGCCCCAGGCAAATGCTTGCTTTGCCTGTCGAGTTCCGACAGGCCTGCCGGGCCCCACTCGGCTGCGGGCCACATAGCGCTCCCGCGAGGGTCGCTATGGCGGTAGTTCCGCCACTGCTGGAAGGATTTGTAGTATATTAATGGGAGATCGTCTGGGCCTGGGCTCTTCCCCACTTTCATTTTCTTTATGGCTAGGTGAAGTTCTTCTTTGGAAAGAGGGATTTCCATGGCTCCAGCCTGGTGGGAGGAGATAGGTTTGGGGCAACACTGGGCTAGGAACTCTCTTATTTGGGAGGCACACTGGGGCGCTTTAGTTCCCTCCAAGCTGTTTTGGCGTAGGTTGTATAGTTTAGAGTAGAAATTCTAAAAGTGTCCAGCTATCTCTTCGTTTTTAGAGAGGAGCGGGCCTTGCTTGTCTCGTATTTGGTGTATCCTAGATGTGAGCTTGGCTGCTTGTATTGTGTGTGCCAGCATTCTGCCGCTTTTGTTGCCATGTTCATAGAACACTTTTTGTTGCAAGACATAGCGTCTCCTTGTGCGTTTCCCTAGCTCATCTAGAAGTGCAGATCTAGCGTGTATTAGGTCTTGTAATGTAGCTTGCGAGGTCGATTGTTTGTGGAGTGCTTCAAGTCTGTTAACTGTTAATTAGTGCTCTAACGTGTTCCTGGTTCTTCTTTTTGGCGTTTGTTGCTAAGGCAATGAATTTCCCCCTTAACACGCACTTGTGTGCCTCCCATAATGTGACTGGTGTAATATCCGGGCTGGAGTTTTCCTGGAAATAAAGTTGAATATGGGACCTAATTTGGTCAACTGTCTCTGGGTCTTTTAATAGGGAGGGATTCAGACGCCATGTCTTGGTTGTGTTGTTCACTTCAGGGAAGGTGAGCGTTACAGTTATTGGGTGGTGATCGGATAGAAACATTGGCTCTATAGTGGCCTGAGTAAGGAATGATAGGTCGGTCTGAGAGAGAAAGAAATAGTCAATTCTCGAGTACTTTTGGTGTGGGGGGGGGGGGAAAGGTGTAGTCTTTGTCGTTTGGGAATAAGGTGCGCCAGGTATCGTGGAGCGTCAGGTTCTGAAGTTGTAGTTTGATCTGGCGAATTGCTCGGTAAGGGAGTGTGGATGTACCTGAGGAGGTGTCTAGTGTAGGGTTCAGTGGGATATTAAAGTCTCCACCCAAGATTAGCATGCCTCCTTGAAAGGTGGAAAGGAGATCGCCTACTTTTCTGAAGAATGTGACTTGGTGTTCGTTTGGGCTATATATATTGGCCAGCGTGATTGTTTTGAATGCAAATGTGCCATTAAGAAAGATATATCTGCCTCCAGGGTCAATCAATGTGTCGGCTAGTTTAAAATCGGCATGTTTAGAAAAAAGTATGGAAACCCCTTTGGGTTTAGAGTCCGGTTCCTGGAATGTAGTGCTTGTTTGTAAATATAGTTTGCTAATCTAGGTATGGCATCTGACCTGAAATGTGTTTCCTGGAGTAGCAAGAAATGTGCCTTGTGTTTGGACAGGGCAGACAGAACTTGAGATCTTTTTTTCTGGGAGGTTTAAGCCTTTAACATTTAACGATAGGCATTTAAGGGATAAATGTTTTGGCTTGTCCATCTGATCGGGTATGTATGGTATTTTAATACAGATTTTAAAGAGACCCATGCACTCATTGTTTCAGTCCTATGCTTGTAACAGTCTAGTAAAACATTTTACTTTTTTCAGCAGTGTTGTGGGGGACCTGTTTCTGCAAAGTACAACCTCATATACTGTATGCAAAAGGTTACTACTAGATTTAAAAGTAGAGGTTCCATATATGCAAAAGATTACTACTGCTCTCAATCCTGTGGTGGGATTGTGAGCAACGCATATAAAATATATGCTTTAAACGCAATATTTTTTTTATTAAACTTTTCTTTGTTTATATGTATGTATGTATGTATGTATGTATGTAATTATAGTGCTATATAAAGGGATTAAGCTTCCTCAGACGGATTGTTAGAGAAAAAATTGCCTTTCTATCAGGTATTGACCCAGTGTGTGGAAAAGATCACACATCTGTTTGGCACCTTCATTGATAGCAGCAGACAAGTATTTCTCAATACTTCTGAAATCATTTCATTGCAGATTAAACCTATCTGGTCCTGGAGCTTTTCCACCAATATCGGAGAGATCATTGCTCATCTTTCTCTGGGGACAAGGAAATTTCTCCCGTTTTCATTTACTCTGGTAAAAATTTAGGAATCATGCTCTCTTTAGATATGTCTTATTTTTTTCCATCTCCTAAGATTCTTATTTTGCAGTTTTATTTTTATATTAAGATTATAAAAAGAGAAATAAGCATTTCTAAAATACTTCTTCAATTCACTAGCATAATTCTCCTCAGTAACAGAAAAGATGTGATTTCTCGCTACTTTCTCTGCTTTTAGCCAGCAACTTGCTACAATTATTACCATGTTTATAGAATGGGAGCTTACATCTGAATAATATTAATTTAGTTTTGCAATTTAAATATCCGTTCAACTGATCCCTAGCTTTTATAAGTTCTGTATTTGCTCCAGTTGCTAAGGAAGCCTTATGGGTAAGTTCCAGAATCTTTATCTTCCCTAGTAAATCGTTAATAGCTTTTACGCTTACATTTTTAATTCTCACCTCTTACTGAACCAATAAACATCTGATTACTCATTTATGAGCTTCTCTGGAGGAAATCTCTCCACTATCATTTAGTTTGCAATCTTATTCTGTAGCCCTTTTTACCTCTTCTCAGCTACCAGATAATTCAACACAATTAAACAACTTCTGCACTCAGTCTTGAGCCACCTACCTATAAAAATTGACTTCATCCTTCCTCTTTGATCCCCTCTTTTCTAACACCAGGGCAAAGGGCGGAGAAAGAACCACCAAAAAAAGCTAGTGAAGAAGAAAAGAAAAAAGGGCTAAAGCAGAGGTGCCCAACCTTTTAGAGAGCGAGGGCCACTTAAAGGGGTTGTAAAGGTTTGTTTTTTATTTTATAAATAGGTTCCTTTAAACTAGTGCATTGTTGGTTCACTTACCCTTTCCTTCGATTTCCCTTCTAAATGTTGTAAGCTTTACCCCATCATCCGAGCCGTTCTGGCTGGGGGTTATTCCGCCAGAACAGCTTACTGAGGAGGAACAGGAAGTGAGAAATTCAGACAAAGAAAAAAAAAACATTTAGAAGGGAAATCGAAGGAAAAGGTAAGTGAACCAACAATGCACTAGCTTAAAGGAACCTATTCAGAAAATAGAAAACAAACCTTTCAACCCCTTTAAGTCTAGGTTCACATCTATGCCGTTGCGGTTGATGCAGTTTTCAAGCGTGCTTTGCGGTGTGCTTTTAGTTTTTTTTTTATTTAGTTTTTTAGGTTTTTTTTAAGTGTATTTTGTGCGTGTACTCGAGAGAGGAGCCGGACTGCAGGAGTTGGGAGTAGGCAGGCCTCCCCCAGAGGCAATCTGCCACCTTTCTCCATGCCCCGGGTGGCAATGGCAGGTGTGTGAGGGGGTCCTCCCACACAGCCCGCCCTACCTGCTCCGCTTTGAAGCCCAACGGGGCAGAGGGACTCCCTATAAGGGAGTGAGAGGATTAGCCCGCTCAACCAGCCCCGTTAGTCCTTCGCCTCTCTTTTTAGAGACCGCATGGTCAAAGTGCGTGATGTTAACCCAATTTCGAGTGCGTGTAAGTGTGGTGGTTTTTGTGGGAGGGGGGTGGGCGTACTAAGCGCAGGCTTACCTCGCATAGCACACCCACCGGGAGCCGGGCTGAGACCACCAAACTCAATTCACATGTAGCCGAGACCGGGATCCGAACCCCTAGCTGCAGAGGTGAATGGCTTGTCAGCGCAGTGCTAATCGCGTTGAGCCACCGCAGCTCCACTGCTTTTAGTTTTTAAACCCACAGATTTCAGGCATTTTGTGTTTTTTGGGCCCTCCAATCCTATCCAGACAGACGGAAGGGGACAGATTCCCTCCTGTCATTGGGAGCAGTGATCTCTGTCTTGTTCTAGTGAGACCAACCCCCACAGTTAGAATCACTCCCTAGGACACACTTAACCCCTTGATAGCGCCCTAGTGTTTAACCCCTTCTCTGCCAGTGTAATTTACACAGTAATACGTTCATTTTTATAGCACTGATCACTGTATAAATGACAATGGTCCCAAAATAGTGTCAAAAGTGTCTGATGTGTCCACCATAATGTCAAAGTCACGATAAAAATCGCAGATCGCTGACATTACTAATGAAAAATAAAAAATGCCAAAAATCTATCCCCTTTAATGTGGACGCTATAACTTTTGCGCGAACCAATCAATATACGCTTATTGCGATTTTTTTTTTACCAAAAATATATAGAAGAATGCATACAGTAGGTGTTTGTGATATTGTGTTTTTAGCACGACAGCATCGCGCTGATTCTCGGCGACATGGTGCCGAGATCTCGCCGACATCTCACACTCACTGGAATAGTGACAGCACATCCCAGCAAGCGCGTCATAGAAGCGACGGGAGATCCGACTTGGATTCCCGCCAATTCTACACGTGTGCGGCGTTTGTTATGAATCCTGAGGGGGAAGTCCCCGTCGGATTTTAAATAAAAATCCGGCATGGGTTCCCCCCTCAGGAGCATACCGGGCCCTTAGGTCTGTTATGGGTTGTAAGGAGAGCCCCCCCTACGCCGAAAAAAACGGCGTAGGGGGTCCCCCTACAATCCATACCAGACCCGTATCCAAAGCACGCTACCCGGCCGGCCAGGAAGGGAGTGGGGACGAGCGAGCGCCCCCCCCCCTCCTGAGCCGTACCAGGCTGCATGCCCTCAACATGGGGGGGTTGGGTGCTCTGGGGCAGGGGGGCGCACTGCGGCCCCCCCACCTCAGAGCACCCTGTCCCCATGTTGATGAGGACAGGGCCCCTTCCCGACAACCCTGGCCGTTGGTTGTCGGGGTATGCGGGCGGGAGGCTTATCGGAATCTGGGAGCCCCCTTTAATAAGGGGGCCCCCAGATACCGCCCCCCCCACCCTAAGTGAATGAGTATGGGGTACATAGTACCCCTACCCATTCACCTGCAAGAAAAGTGGTAAAAACACAAATAAACCACACAGGGTATTAAAATATTTTATTAGTCGGCTCCGGAGGCCTCCCCTGTCTTCTTTAGCTCTTTTACCAGGGTAGGCTTCTTCTTCCGATTTCCGGGGATCTTCTCCTGCTCTCCGGGGTCTTCACCGCTCTTCTGTGACGTCTTCTCCGCTCCGGGGGTCTTCTCAGCTCTTCTGTGACGTCTTCTCCGCTCCGGGGGGGTCTTCTTCTATATTCGCCGCTCTCCGCTCTTGACTCGGCGCACCCCGGTTCTTCCTCCCGCTGTCCGGTTCCTTCTCCTTCAGGGCTGGCCGCTCTTATGTAACGTCATCTTCTTCTCTTCTTGTCTTCCGTCTTCTCCAGATGTTGACACGCCGGCCGGCTCTTCTCGCTGCAATGACGTGTGCCCGGCTTGCGTCGGATTTATATAGGCCTCACAGTCCCATCATGCTCTGTACCTACCCATGTGATACCTACCCATACCCCATACTCATTCACTTAGGGTGGGGGGCCGGTATCTGAGGGCCCCCTTATTAAAGGGGGCTCCCAGATTCCGATAAGCCTCCCGCCCGCATACCCCGACAACCAACGGCTAGGGTTGTAGGGAAGGGGCCCTGTCCTCATCAACATGGGGACAGGGTGCTCTGAGGTGGGGGGGCTGCAGTGCGCCCCCCTGCCCCAGAGCACCCAACCCCCCCATGTTGAGGGCATGCAGCCTGGTACGGCTCAGGAGGGGGGGGCGCTCGCTCGTCCCCACTCCCTTCCTGGCCGGCCAGGTAGCGTGCTTTGGATACGGGTCTGGTATGGATTGTAGGGGGACCCCCTACTCCGTTTTTTTCGGCGTAGGGGGGCTCTCCTTACAACCCATAACAGACCTAAGGGCCCGGTATGCTCCTGAGGGGGAACCCATGCCGGATTTTTATTTAAAATCCGGCGGGGACTTCCCCCTCAGGATTCATAACAAACGCCGCACACGTGTAGAATTGGCGGGAATCCAAGTCGGATCTCCCGTCGCTTCTATGACGGCTCTGTCTCCATCGCGGCAAGCCAGCTCGGCGCTGGCTCCCGCGATGGGGCTCGTAGGTGCTCAATCTCGCCGAGAAAGAGAGCGAGATTGACACAATATCGGGTTCACCTACTGTATCAGCTTTTTTTTTTAATTGTCGCTCTTTTTTTGTTTATGACGGAAAAAATAAAAACTGCAGAGGTGATCAAATACCACCAAAAGAAAGCTCTAATTTTTGGGAAAAAGGACATCAATTTTGTTTGGGTGCAACGGTGCACGACCGTGCAATTGTGCGTTAAAGCTATGTATTGCCGAATCGCAAAAAGTGCTCTGGTCAGGAGGGGGGTAAATTCTTCTGGGGCTGAAGTGGTTAAAGAGAAAAACAAAACAAAACGCAAAATGCATTAAACTGTGGGCCAGATCCACATACATTTGGATCGGCGCAGCGTATCAGAGATACACTACGCCGCCGTACCTTACCTGGCGTATATTCGAATCCTCAGCGAGTTCGCGCCGTAAGTTACGGCAGCGTAGTGTATTTCTGGCGGCGGATTTCAAATTGGGCGGGTTGGAGGCGGGTTTCATTTAAATGAAGCGCGTCCCCGCGCCGAATGAACTGCGCATGCGTCGTCCAGAAATTTCCCGCTGTGCTTTGCACTTTGAACTTAGACGTGAGTTACGTCCATCCCTATTCACGGACGACTTACGCAAAAAAATTCAAATTTCGACGCGGGAACGACGGCCATACTTAACATGGCAAGTCTATCTATACGCCGCAAAATACCATCTTTAACTATACGCCGGAAAAAGCCGACTACAGACGACGTTAGAAAATGCGACGGCCGCGCGTACGTTCATGGATCGTCGTAAATCGCTAATTTGCATACCCGACGCGGAAAACGACGCAAACTACAACCAGCGGGCGCCGAAGTATTGCATCTAAGATCCGAAGGCGTACGAAGCCGTACGCCTGTCGGATCTTACCCAGATGCCGTCGTATCTTGGATTGAGGATTCAAACTAAAGATACGATGCGGGAAATTTGAAAGTATGCCGGCGTATCAGTAGATACGCCGACGTACTTCGTCTGTGGATCTGGCCCAGTGGTTTTAAAAATGCAAAGCGCACCGCAATGCGCACTTGAAAACCGCATCAACCGCAACCGCATGGATGTGAACCTAGACTTAGAGGGGTTGTAAAGGTTTGTTTTTTTGTTTTCTAAATAGGTTCCTTTAAGCTAGTGCATTGTTGGTTCACTAACCTTTTCCTTCGATTTCCCTTCTAAATGTTTTTTTTTCTTTGTTTTCTTTGTCTGAGTTTCTCACTTCCTGTTCCTCCTCAGTTAGCTGTTCTGGCTGACTGACCCCCAGCCAGATGATGGGGACAAGCTTACTGAGGAGTAACAGGAAGTGAGAGATTCAGACAAAGAAAAAAAACATTTAGAAGGGAAATCGAAGGAAAAGGTAAGTGAACCAACAATGCACTAGCTTAAAGGAACCTATTAAGAAATAAAAAACAAACCTTTACAACCCCTTTAAGGGTAGTTAGGAATGTGATTTGCATTATACAATACAGGAGATAAAAAAAATTCTGCCTTCACAACCACTTTAATAAGTTCTCTAGAATTGCCAAACTCATTATGGACTCCTGGAGTAAAAATCGAATAACATGTTATTTATGGTATTACATTTTGAACATGCACTACAGACACCGATTTAGCCTTTGTGATGTATAACACCTTTATAAATAATGCCAAGTTTCATAAACTAAAAAAATATAGCTTTTTGACAGAAGTACAACTTTCAAATATAAAAAAAACAAACAAAAAAAAAATGTAAACTCTTTTGGTTGTAATGCCATTGCACATATTACCTGAAAATATTACCAACATTAAAAATGTAAAACAGCAAATGAGAAAAGCCCTTTTTCTTAATTGTTTTACTTATTCTTATGTGGTAGTGCAATAAAGCAATACATGTTTAAACTTGAATGTGCTAATATTATAGGTTGGGGATGGAATTGTGTTGCCAAAAAGGCGAGCAGAGGGCGCCAAAGAGATATTGTGAATGAGTGTAATGTGTGGAACTGCATAGGAAAGGGAAAGGATTGATGGAAGCCTGTGTCTCTCAGCCAATACAGCTTGCCTGATAGAGTCAGGGCCAGGGGCTGGGGCTTTAACAGACAGGTGGAGCTCTGATGAAAGTAGAAGTTTAGGTGAGTAAACGTTCCTCCTTCATATTTTTACATACATAGTTACATAGTAGGTGAGGTTGAAAAAAGACACAATTCCAACCTATGTGTGTGATAAGTCAGTATTATCTTGTATATCCCTGTATGTTGTGATCATTCAGGTGCTTATTTAATAGTTTCTTGAAACCATTGATGCCCCCCGCTGAGACCACCACCTGTGGAAGGGAATTCCACATCCTTGCCACTCCTACAGTAAAGAATCCTCTACGCAGTTTAAGGTTAAACCTCTTTTCTTCTAATTTTAATGAGTGGGCACGTGTCTTGTTAAACTCCATTCTGCAAAAAAGTTTTATCCCTATTGTGGGGTCACCAGTATGGTATTTGTAAATTGAAATCATATCCCCTCTCAAGCGTCTCTTCTCCAGAGAGAATAAGTTCAGTGCTCGCAACTTCCCTCATAACTAGTATCCTCCAGACCCTTTATTAGCTTTGTTGCCCTTCTTTGTACTCTCTCGTTCCATTTTTTTTTTACAAACATTTTAACTGAGTTTCATCATAGTTTTCATCAACTGACTTAATTTGAATTTTATTTTCATTTAGTTTTCTTTACTAAAAACATGCAGCAGACAAAAACTATTATGCAAATATTTTAGTCTACAAAACCATAAAATTGTATGTGCCCATGGGGTACTGAGAAGGTTCATGCATATTTTTCCTAATTAGATTTAATGATAGGATGTGGTACTCTTGATTGTTTTGACCCTTTGTTTCGTCATAAGCCCAGTATGTGGATATTCACTCTTTCCCTGCTGTGATAGACAACAAGGCAAAAAAGAGGATGGCTCGAGGACATTTGATGGCTGCCATCACAGCTTGGACTGGACCTGCTTCTAGTAAAGGGGAAAACTAGCACATTCAATTGGATAATAGTGCTGGTAAAACAGTGATTGGTGAACACTTAGTTGGGTTGTGAGCCCTGCCCACCATACAGAAAGGAGTCTGTATGAGATAGTAAGGGAATTAGGGGGTATCGTCCTCTTGGGTTTAGCTGGGACAAGAGAGCATGATGCTTGGCCAAGTATATGCATGAGTGGAGGGAATGTAACATAGCAGCTTGGGGGCAGGGCTGTGGTAGGAGAGTGTACCCAGAGGGTGACCCAGGGACACAGCTTAGGGCTGTCTGGACTGTAAGAGTTGCTCTGAGCCCAGAGCCATGTGCAGCTAACTGAAAGGCTGCTGTGCAGACCACCTGCAGGCTGTTCAGAACTCAGCTGTGCTGGGGGTGGAAGACTGCCTTGGGACTCATGCTGCTGCTGTAACCTTAGCTGAGCAAAGTATAGAGAGTCTGAGGGGCCTCTTGGCCACCAACTTGTCTAGTTTCAGTTGGCTCTCCACCACTGGATCAGGACCCCACTGCTGGCAAAACTGTGTTTGTAGATATTGTCCCATTGGCCAGTGGAATAGAAAAGGCCTCTTGCTTGAGGTTAGGGCATTTTCTCAGAGATAGGCCATCCTAGGACAATTGTGCTGTTATCTATAACCACTTAAATACAGGGCACTTTCACCCTCCTTTTTTCACAGGCCAATTTTCATCTTTCAGTGCTGTACACTGTCATCACTGTACCCTTATGATTTTTTTTATACCTTTTTTTCTTTTGGTAGAATTTAATCACCACTGGGTTTTTTCATTTTTTGCTAAATAGGTGAAAAAAGACCTACCATTTATTATAAAATAATCTTTCTTCACATTTAAGGCCAAACTGTATTCTGCTACATTTCTTTTGTGAAAATAACCCGCATTAGTGTTTATTATTTAGGGCTCTTTCACACGTCCGTTCAGTTTTTCAGATCAGTTTTTTTTTCATCAGTTGATCCGTTTTTCCATCAGTTTTTCGTCAGTTTTTCGTCAGTTTTTCATCAGTTTTTGCATCAGTTTTTGCATCAGTTTTTTTTTTTTTTTGGGGGGCTTTTTACATAGAAAAACGGATGTTAGCGGAACGGATGATAAACGGATCATCCGTTAACGTCCGTTTTTCGTCCGTTCCGTCTTTTAGACGGAAGAAAAATAGGGTTTTCTTCCGTCCAAAAAAACGGAACTGAACGCAGACGGATGCTAACGGACGTTAGCGGATGCTCATCCGCTAACGGACGCTAGCCCATAGGGAAGCATTGCGGTCCGTTAACGGACATCCAAAAAACGGACGAACGGAACGGACGTGTGAAAGAGCCCTTAGCCAGTAGGAACGTTATAGAGTCTGAAAAATATGGTATATATCAAGAGTAGGCAACCTTTTGAGCACAGTGTGCTGAAAAATGTTTTCAAATTGAGTATGCTGCTTTTTTTTTTTTTTTACAAATAACAAGGTGTTTTATTTGAAAAAATAAGGACATACAGAGCACAGTGACATAGCATAAACAGGTATTGCAAATATGACAAAAGAAAATCCAGGTGGACAATGCATACAGTCAGGATAGTACAAATAATATCACAGCATAAAAGCACTTATAGTGATCTCCAGGAGGCCAATCACTGGGAAAGCACTAAAAATCAAACCCATCAGGAGTGAAGCATTTAGAGCCAAGCTTACAATCAAAATAAAAATAAAAAAAAAACAATAAAGGACAATATTAGGGGGATCAGTCAGGCAACTCAGTACACCTTGCCGCACTTTTCAACCAGGCGTCCCAAATTTTACCATATTTAGCTGGGCAGCCCCGGTGAACATAGATCTCCTTTTTGTATGGTAGGACAGTGTTAACTGCCGAGACCCACTCCTGAAATGACGGAGGTGCAGCCTGAAGCCATTTCCTCGCTATAAGTAGCCTAGCTACAAAGAGTGATTCTTGAAGGAATATCTTGTGATATTTATCCGAGTCTGGGCCTGGGAACACCCCCAGCAAACATTGCCTGGGGCACAATGTCAGGGGAGATCCCATCTTGTCATGAGTAAACTGCACAATATGTGACCAATAATCCTGTATCACCGGGCATGACCAAAGAAGGTGGAAAAAAGTACTGGATGAACTGTCACATCTCGGGCACAGTGGATTATAATCAGGTTTGTATTTAATCAAGCGAATAGGGGTCAGGTATGAGCGGTGTAGAATGTAAAGATGCGTAAGGCGGTCTGATAACCTGGTCGAAACCTTTTTACAAGTGTCAGCAACTCGCTCAGGCCCGAATTACCCCAAAGAGGCGTGTAGAAGTGAGTGTGTGACAATTTTAATTTACGCCTCACCACCTCCCAGATCCTACAGTGATGGTAAAGTAGACCTTTGCGATTTCCCATGCACCCGCCATGTCCCTAAAAAGAACCTGGAATGGGTGAACGAGCCCGGGAGCACAAGAGGAACATATCAATGTGAGGTAGCGGTCCCTTTCATGTTTATCCAAGTAAAAAAAGTGGGACAGTTGCGTCGCCAAGTAATAAAAATTAAAGTCGGGTAACGCCACCCCTGCCAACTCCGTGGGGTTTTTCAGCATCTGCCAAGACAGCTTATGTCTAGTCGTGCCCCACACAAACGAATTGAGGATAGCGTTGATGGATTTGAAAAGTCTGAGGGGCAGGTAGACTGGGGCATGCCAAAAAACATACAAAAATTTAGGGAGGAGAATCATCTTAACTCGGCTCATCACCCCCAATGGCAACTTGGCCCACGTCTGTGTTTTAGGTTTCAGAAACGCTATTGGGGGTTCTATATTAAGCCGAACATAATCTTCGGGGGATCGAGTAATGTGGATTCCGAGGTATTTCAGTGAACTAACTCTCAGGAGAGGGAATGAGGCCTGAAGTGCTGTGGGGACACCTACATCTATGGGAAGGATCTGGGATTTATCCCAATTATTCCTCAAACCGGAATACTGACCAAAATTTTGTATAACCTCGAGGGCAGTCCGCAATGAGTGGCCAGCATCAACCAAATACAAAAGCATATCGTCAGCATAAAGACTGATCGTCTCCACCAGCCCACCAACAGTGGGGGCAAAGGGCACCCCTGCAAAGGGGCTGAGACTCGGCCATTGACCAAGATCCTGGCACATGGGCTGCAATACAGGAGGCGAATCCACCTAATAAACCTGGGTCCAAATCAAAAGCGTGCCAAGCATTCCCAGAGAAAGTCCCACTCGACAGAGACGAAAGCTTTTGCAGCGTTGAGTGACACCACAACTCTGGAACCCAGCTGGTCATTGCTGGCCTGCAGATTCATATGAAGCCTACGCAAATTATATGCCGTATTCTTAGCAGGCATGAACCCAGTTTGGTCCGGGGGAATTAATTTGAGAATCACTGCATTGAGACGGATGGCCAGGATCTTGGCCAAAATTGTAATGTCTAGCTGAAGGAGAGATATCGGACTATAGGATTCCGGGAGTTCCAGATTCTTACCAAGTTTAGGTATGAGTACAATATACGCTTCAGTCATAGAAGGGGGTAGGGAAGCTTATTCAAATATGTAAGAGAAAAGTTCATGTAGTCTAGGGACCAAAGTTTCATTATAGGCCGTGTAAAATTCTAAAGAGAGAACGTCGGACCCGGGCACCTTAGAGGTATTAAGTAAAGACATTGCCTTTGTTATATCATCTGTGGTAATAGGGGCCTCTAAAGTCTCAACATGAGAACTCGTGAGAGTAGGCAACTCTATAACCGCCAGCAGCGAGGCCACATCTTCTCTAGAGTTGTTGGTGGCAGATGAGTATACGGATGTGAAGAAGGAGCGGAATTCCTCAGCCACCCCATCCGGGTCAGTAATCAGTACTCCAGCGGAGCTACGGAGGGACACCACAATGGGAGGTCTATGGTCCAAATGGGCCAAATAGGCCAAGAGACGTCCCACACGCTCTCCACACTCATATGTCCTCTGCCTACTGTAAAAGATTTTCCGTTCCGCTTTTTCGAAATGAAGACCATTCACCACCCGAGCCTGTAACTTCAGTACATCTGCAGTGGACGGGGAGGGGTTATTGGTAAACTCCCTCTCAGCCTCCGCAAGAGACTGTTCTGCCTGTCTAACCACCAGGGAAGAGGTTTTACGGGAACCTAGATATACGCTGGGATAATAACATACGAGCATGAGATTTAAAAGAATCCCAAACCGTGGAAAAAAAAGTCCCACTCAGTACCAGCACCCTCCAAGTCAGGGACCACCGTCAACCAAAAGGGGTTAAGCTTCCAGGTGTAAGACTTGGGTGGGGGTCAATTCGGAGCTCAATCCAACAGGAGGCATGATAGGAAAGGGCGCGCGGATTGAACCCATGTTACCCAGTATGGGGAGGAGAGTACGGGATACCAGGATTAGGTCTATTCTTGACATGGAATTATGCGTTGTGGAAAAACATGAATACGTCCTCTCCGAAAGATAGCGATGACGCCTCTTGTCCACAAGAGCAAGGTCAAGGAGAAGCCTACCAAATCTAGTGCGGGCATGGGAGGGGCTGTCAGGGGACGTCAAGGACAACCTATCTAAGTCCCTATTCACCACACTATTAAAATCCCCTAGCCAGATCGAAGGAACAGTAGGAAATTGGGACATAAAAGCCAGCCCTTCAGTCAAAACCTCAAATTGAAAGGGGGGGGGGGTATATAGATGGCCATGATCAGGAGCTCCAGACCATTAACCTTAGCGTGTAAAAATATGTACCTACAGTACCATGAGGGTCAGACCTAAGCATAAGTAACACAAATTGCGCAGTTTTGGCCACCATAATAGCAACACCCCTAGAATTAGCGGTATGTGGAGCCTGATACACCCACCCCACCCACGGTTTCTTGAGGGACATCAGGAGTTGACCTGTCAGGTGAGTTTCCACCAGCACCATGATTTCCTCCCGCTGAGCTTTAAGATATGAAAGGACTGCAGTACGCTTTGGCCTGGCTCTAACACCCCGCACATTCCAAGTAATACATTTTAAGTTAGGCATGGTAACCACATATAGATAACAGCTCCCGGATGATCCAAGCCCGCACACAGCCGCCCAGCGCCCCCCCAAAAATGGGGGGCCCACAGTAGCACCCACAGAGCCCAGAGCAGCCGGGAGAGGAGATCGCACCACATATGAACAAATGCCAAGCGATACAACAACATACATTGACCCACCACAGCATATGTCACACATTCGGTCAATTAGACAGCAATACATCATACTCTTATATACTGAATATTTCTGCATATCATAAAAAAACGTAAAAGCAACCGAACAACAAACAAAATAAACTTGAACACTGGGATATCCGGGTAGGCACCGCGCCAAGCAACTGTAAGGTACACCATACCCAACCCGGGCAGCCCAGGGAAACCAACTTTGTGTACATGAAAAAACGTTACAGGTAGCATTGAAAATAACGGAGCCCACATGGACGTCCGCAACTAAGGGGACGATTATCCGCTGCAAAACAAGCAGCAGTGCAAGGAATGAGATCCCCAGACCCGGGCCACAAGGATAGCAAGCAAGGGGAAAACAACAGGATAAAGGAATGTGAGTCCATGTTCCAGGCATTAGAACAGGCGGCACCTTGCTGCAAGAAAAATAAAAGATGAAGGCTACAGTTTAGTCAGTCCATCGGGGGGTGCAGATGATAGAGATGGCAAGGAATGACACGGAGGTCAAGCAAAGGCAGTACACAAGGAAGGTCAGGGGATAGGGAGGGAAAGAGGTCCAGCCGGGGTCACGACAGGGGGATCCTCCCAGCGGGGAGAAGAGAAGGCGTCGGGAGCTCAGAATAGGGAATGGGATACACAGTACCTTCAGGATAGACAGTTCCAAGCTCCACAAGCGGTCAAGGGAAAAATGTCAGCTCCCCCGCTGCACAATAGGCAGGACCTAGCCGACAACAGCCAGAGTCTTACACGTGTTCCCGGACAGGTGCCGCCACTCTCTCCAACCAGGTGATGACATCCTCCGGCGTATCGAAAAAGTGTGTTTTATCCTTACCGACAACTCGGAGCCGAGCAGGAAAGAGCATAGCATAGGAGTAGTGACAAATCCGCAGTTGACGCTTGGCTTCCATGAATGGGGCTCTCTTTTTCTGGACCTCCGCCGAGAAGTCCGGGAAAACCTTTATCTCGACATTCTGGAAAGGGATGTTCCCTTTCAATCGGGTTAGGCGTAGTACAGCATTCCGGTCACGAAAATTGAGAAGCTTGGCAATAAAAGTTTGCGGAGGTCCCCCCTGAGGGGGAGGCTTGGCAGCCAGTCTGTGGGCCCTTTCCACCACAAAAGAGGTAGAAAATTCAGCCCGGCCATAGGTAGTAATAAGAAGGTTCTCCAGAAATGATGGAGCGTCAGAACCCTCCGCACCCTCAGGCAGGCCCACAAACCGCAGGTTACACCGCCGGAGGCGATTTTCCATATCGTCCTGCCTCACCAACACCATGGTGAGCTGGTGCTGCAAGCGCTCAGTTGTGACCTGCAATGGCGGCAACTCGTCCTCCACGTGGCTAATGTGGGTCTCCGTCTCTGTAATCCGCTCACACAGTTTTATCCTGGCGGATAAGTGAGACATTGACCTTCACCACTCGATTTTGCACATCAGGGAGCATTTACAGTCCGAGATGGCCTCCAGTACATGCGCCGTGTTCTCCGCAGATGAATCTGTTTGGAGAAGAGGAGCCGGCGCCATTGTCCTCCCCAGCCTCCTTGTCTGTGAGCCGGTATTTAGCCAATTTTGCAGCCGCGTCGGTCGTTTTCTTCGGCGGCGACATATCCCCGGCCAGCAGACAGTACACTGCACCCGATGGTAAGTGGTAAACGAGCGGGATTATCCCCAGGATAGTCAGCTACGGATAATCGGTGAGCGGAGCTCCCGTTTATCACTCCTCACACCATGCCGTCCAGGCCACGCCTGAGTGTGCTGCTTTTATAACAAAAAAATGCTTGAGTAGTGAGAAATCAACATCCTGCACTCTCACGTCTCAGATCAGTCCCGAATCCTGCAACTCCAAACATCAGATCACTGTCCCCCTTGCAAATCTGTTTCACCACTGTACCCCCCTGCTCATCTGTCCCACCACTATAACTCCCTGCTCATCTGCCCAATCAATGTACCCCCTTAATTTTCTGTCCCACCACTGTAACCCCCCTGCTCACCTGTCCCATCAATGTACCCCTTTTCTCATCTGCCCCACCACTGTACCTCCCTGCACATCTGCTCCACCGTGGTATCCCCATGCTCTTCTATCTCTTTACTGTCACATCGTGTCCTGGATCTGATCCTGGGACCTGGTGTTCATAGACTGTTTACCTATGTTCCTGTTTGTAGTTACCTAATCAGCGACCCTATAAATCTCCACTTTCCCTTCCAGTCTGTGCCCCAGTATAGGTTCCTGTTTATGTATGCTCTTAGTTTTGGTTGGTGACTTGGCTCATTCTTGACTTCGATACCTGGGTTTTCCCTTGGACTTTGCTTATCTGGTTGCCTGCGTTACTTGGAATATCCTTTCTCCTCCTGGGTTCCGGTCTCCGCCTCTACTAACTGTGAGTTGTTACAGGGGGTTTTGGTAGGCTGTCTGCACCATCCATTGTGGTTCCTTAGTTCCTGGCTGCAGGATCTCAACTGTCCCTCCTCCTAATAGCGGGATAACAAGACTACTGGTCAAGAAAGCGGAAGGACAGTTGTAATTTCCTGGCAGACCTGACATTATACTGGGGCCAGATGGCAGTCTCTCTACAGGGTCAGCTGTTGGGTATGCAGACCAAACCTGTACAGTCATTGGAGGAGAAATTGGATGCTATCACAGCTATGTTATCTTCTTTGTCTACTGCACACAGTGCTAGTCCTGCTACATCTAAAAAACATGAGTCTGGGGCTGTAAAACCTGTAATCGTGACTAACCCTGAAGGTTCTCCCGCTCCAAAGATACCACTCCCCGATAAGCAGGATGGGAAGCCCTTGGATTGCAGGGGATTTCTCAACCATTGTCGGTTGCATTTTAGAAATCAACCTTCTGTGTTTGCCTCTGCTCAAGCCAAGGTGACATTTATTATTTCCTTGCTAAAGGGAAGATCTCTGTCCTGGGTGTCACCTCTTCTTGAAAAGGATTCCCCTATACTTACCGACAGGGCTTTTTTTCAGGGCGAACTTGGGGGAACTCAGTTCCACCACATTTGGCTCAGACCCTTTGGTGCCTGCTCACCACAATCACTTGTAAACACAGAAGTTGGGTTTCTGTGTTTACAAATGACAGCTCTGCACTCTGTGTTTAACCCCCCTGAACTCTGCACTCTGTATGTAATGCAATCCTGGTATTTAATGCCCCTTTAAGACCCTTCTACTGTTTGTGAAATCTGAACGGGGTCGTGGTTGAGTTCCCGCACCTATTTTCTGAGAAAAAAAGCTCTGCTTACCGACTACCCCATATTTATGAAAACCTTTGAGGGAATTTTTGACGTTCCTGGCCAAGTAACTGCAGCTGAGGCTCGTATTCTTGATCTATACCAGTGTAAACGCACGGTAGCATCTTATGCTATTGAATTCCGCACGCTTGCGGCAAAGACTACCTGGGATAATTGTGCCCTTAAGGCCGCCTTCCGCAGAGGTCTAGCAGAAAGCATAAAGGACGAATTAACCTACTGTTAAATCCCTGTGGCCCTGGAAGATTTCATCAATTTGTGTATCCTGGTGGACACTCACTTCTCTGAACGCCAGTCTGAGAGAGGGCGCTAGAGACAATTTCTTTCTCACAAATTGGATGCTAAATCTCCCACTCTGCAATCTCTAGCCCCTTCTATCCCTCCAACTGGCGAGTTTGTCCCCTCTCTTTCCTGACCTGCCGGGCTGCATGCTCAGATAAGGGTCTGGTATGGATTTTGGGGAGACCCCACAGCGTTTTTTCTCACATTTGTTATTGCCGGGAATCCCACTGACAGCTGATGCCTCTTTGGATGTTAAGGATGTGGCAGCCAACTTCTACTTAAAGGAGAAGTATAGCCAAAGGCTGTTTGGCTTTACTTCTGTGTATTACAGAAGCGCAGTTCATTCAGTGATCACTATGACAAAGCCATCCACTGTTTACAATTGTCATGTAATCTGCTGTGATTAGTCACAGAGATCACATGGTATATGTAGTGGCACGGTACAGTGATCTGTCATTGGCTGTGTCTTGTGGACACAGCCGATAATAGATCACACCGTAGCGTGGCCCGATGGGCCAGTGCAGGGCATTCCGAGAGGACGTCATAGGATACAACGAAGGTCCCGACTGGCCATCATTTGACTGTAGACGAAGCAGGAACTGATTAAAATGTCTTTCTTTCTCATGGGGCATTTCTGTTAATAAACGCCACTGTAAATGGTTCCAGGTGTGTTGTTGGTTACCTGGATCCAGGTACAGAGTGGGTCCTCACTGGAACAAGACAAGAAGCCACAAACTATTCAGTGGCTCTTCTCGAGGAGTGCTACAAATAAAAAAAAATTTTATATTGAGTTAACAAATTTTGTCATTGTGTCTGCTTTTTAATCCTAGCATTAATGACCATGAAATGTGTGAAAATGTTCTTCTTTGTAGAAAATTATATAAAAATGCCTTTTACGTTTTATGCTAATGTAGCGCCCCCTTACTTTCAGTATGGGCACTACGCTAAAGTTAGTGGGGAATGGGAGAGTTACTTTGCTCCCATTCACAATTTGCTAAAATTGAGACTTCTGTCACTCCAGAAACGTCCACTGGGTCAGTCTGTGCTCCAGGGATGCAATGCCATCCCTGGCCAGCAGTTGACACCAGAGGTGTTCTGGCAGAGCAACTTTCCCCAGTAGCCAATTAGAGAAGTTTCTCCCTCGCAAGGCATGCTGGGGAGGGGTATATCTGTGACAGGTGTCATGTGCTAAGCAAGTTTTGCGGGGTCCCGGTTCCAGGTGCGGCATCCACCTTCAGGGTGCACGCATCCATGGACCCCACCAGCAAGGCCCACCAAGCCAGAATTGCAGTCTACACAAACCCTCATTCGGAGGTAAAAGGGGAATCCAGTGACTTACTGGGTCCCCAGTTCTATTGAAAGGATCCCAGGCTGGGTGCCGTTTCGATTGGGGGGTCGGCTTGAGGTGAACCCGGAGGCAGGTTGTCCAACAGGGCTTGAACAAACCAATTGGGGATCTGGTGACCGGAATGTTGACAGGTACGTTTTGCTGTCATCTGGTGACCTATGCTAAAACCTACTGGGAGGATTCGCTCCATTTATCCATCTAGCTCACCTAAAGTAATTGGCCTGTGGCAGAGGCCCTAGAGCCAGGTCTGTGAGAGAGATCTGTTCCTCCCAGCAAATCCTAAGTGACACTTCGGCTGCCAGGCTTGTTAGAGGGGTCTGTTCGGGGGCACTTTACCCACTCCAACTAGAGTGGCGACGAATAACAATTTGGTACTCTATTGAGCAAGTACTGCTCAATTAATATCCGGGCCTGACACTGCAAGGTTTTCCCTTTTCTTCATCAACCTGCTCTTCCCATTTAATGTTGATGTTGGCTGTGTTTGGCCTGGAATAAAGCATTGGAAAACCTTTTATTTGCTGTCTGGACCTTGGCTCACTGCTTTGTTCTCCAACTGCACCCATACACCACATTAAGGTAACTCAATATGCCGATCCCAATAACAAATCAGCGGCTCCTGCGGGGGTAGCGCTACATGTGGGGGCTCTTGCATCGCTAAGCTTGTGCGTACGTGTAGCCTAGCACGCGCCTACAAAGTACCTGGACAAGTTCTTCCAGGTGGGAGGAGTCACAGTGGCATTTTACGCCAAACGAGAGGAGGAAACGCCCACTCGCGCGCCAAATCAGCAGGACCACCATTTCCTTTGAACAGAACAGATCACTGCTGGAGATGTCTGGAATTTCAAAGGCCCCTACTGCCCTGAGGCGCCCCCTGACCGCACCGGGAGAGCCCTTGGTGCCCACCCTAACTGGGACATTCATGACGGATACGGGCATTCGCCTGTCCACCAAGGGACAATTTGTGTTGCTGTCCCACATGGGGACGGAGATGCTGGGCTTAGCTTGCTATAAGTGCCAGGAGCTGGCTGTCCGCCTTCTGCCCTTCATCCGATGTCGGAGGTGCGGAACTTACCTGTTTGATGTGGTATCGCCCATGGGTCCCCCGAAGGAGTACCGGGTGGATCGTTGCTCGGGAGAAGTCGCCGCAGAGGTGGAGGCCCAGTGGCCGGAAGTTCTCCCCTCCGAGGAGAACGCGGAGCCGGAGGCCCCGGATGATGTAAATATCGCTGTCCCGTCCACTAAGGTTTCGCTGCCGGCTACCTTGATCTCCTACCCCCAGAAGGTAAGCCCGTTGGACGGGATGGAGGAGTTTAGTGACTGCGTGGCCCGTGCGGCATGCATACAGGCCGAGACCACCCACGAGGTCGTCTCAGTTGGCACGGCCTCCATTCAATGTGTGCCCACCGGAGGAAGGCCTCCCCGCCCGATCGATTGGGAAGCACTGAGGAAATTTCATCGGCCTGATTCGGCCACCACCCTGATCAGGGTCTTAAATTATCTCCCTTCCGAAGCGGGGGACTCTTCAGAGTTTGAATTCTGGTCAGGTGATTCAACGATAGATGGTGATGACCTACCTGACCACCTCTTCGAGCCGCGGTTCCCCGAACAGCAGGGCTTTGGGGGATTTTGGGGCTCTGCTAATAAGAGGAGGAAGAAGCGTCCTGCCTGGCGGAGTGCGCCTTGTGAGTCCGCCCCGTGTCTACCTTAAGGAGCTGGTGAGTTGTTGCTGTTTCTTTCTCTCACCACTCCTCCAACTCAGGACAGGCTGTCCTATGCGGGGTACCCAATGTTCCCGTTGCCGGGCCCGTTTGTGTGATCGAGTGAAGTTTGCCCGGCTTGGGTGCTCACCCAAAGGGAAGTTACGGACAAGTATGCCCCATTCTGTTTGAACCTTTTCTCCCAGTTTCCCCTTTCCCCCCTACTCCTCCAGACCCACATAGACATTCATGTGAAGAACTCTTGGGAGGGGTTTTGGTTCAGTCAGTTAGAATGGGAACTTTAAAACTTCTTTATAGCCGCTCTGGAAAATTCAGCGAGGAAAAATAAAAATGTTTCCATATTTTTGTCCACTTCCCTTAGCTGCTACTTCTGCACCTTTGATTTTTGAACTGCTGCAGTACCAGTGCGCTGACCACTAGGGGCAGTGTTCTGCACTGTTACTTTGAAGAAAGAGAAAATGTAAAGTTTTATTGTTTTAAATTTCTTGCATAGAAAAGAGTATTTCTCTCACAGCACTTACACCTTAGGTCTCCTTGGGAGGGAAGGAGGTTTTGTGCTTGGGCTCGAGTACACAGCCTCAATCCTGACCCTGGAGGTTGTAAATACATAAGAAATAATTTTTTACATCAGAATGCATATTGTGTATCTGTATGCTACTTAATTTTTTTCTATACAGGTTGTTTTTTTGGACCCACCTACTATCAACACTGCAGAGAATAGGCAGCTAGATAGATAGGGTTGTGTATGTTGTATGTCTTATGCTACTTAGATATTGTAATACAATGTGTGAATCCTGTCCTTCCTTCTTTTCCTCCTTTTTTTCTGTCTGTTAGCAGGTATCAGGCCAGCATTTGGGCTCAAATGCTTTAGGACACTGGGGACAGTGTCATTTCAGGTGGGGGGAGTATGTAGCACCCCCTTACTCCACTGGGTCAGTCTGTGCTCCAGGGATGCAATGCCATCCCTGGTCAGCAGTTGGCACCAGAGGGGTTCTGGCAGAGCAACTTTCCCCAGCAGCCAATTAGAGAAGTTTCTCCCTCGCAAGGCATGCTGGGGAGGGGTATATCTGTGACAGGTGTCATGTGCTAAGCAAGTTTTGCGGGGTCCCGGTTCCAGGTGCGGCATCCACCTTCGGGGTGCGTGCATCCATGGACCCCTCCAGCGAGACCCACCAGAATTGCAGTCTACACAAACCCTCATCCGGAGGTAAAAGGGGAATCCAGTGACTTACTGGGTCCCCAGTTCTATCGAAAGGATCCCAGGCTGGGTGCCGCTTCGATTGGGGGGTCGGCTTGAGGAGAACCCGGAGGCAGGTTGTCCAACAGGCTTTGAACGAACCAATCAGGGATCTGGTGACCGGAATGTTGACAGGTACATTTTGCTGTCATCTGGTGACCTATAGTGTTGCTCACGAATATTCGCATTGCGAATATTCGACTCGAATATAGCATATTCGAGAAATCGCGCTATATTTCGAATTTCGCGGTGAATATTCGCAATTCCGAATATTCGCATTTTTTCAATTTGATTTTTAAAACAGATCACATCCTATCGACGTCTAAAAGCATTGCTGGTATGATTAGAGACCCTGGGCCGAGTAGCTAAGCTGAGGCGATCCTTTTATGTTGCCAAATTGAAAAAAAAAAAATTGCGATTTTTCGCTATTGCGAATGCGAAAATTATTGCGAATTTTCGATAACTGTGGTAGGAGAACTCTGATTGTCTCTGATGCAAAAGGGGGGGGGCTTTGTGTATGTTTCTGTTATGAATATTTGTATGTTTGATATTATTTTTTTTTGTAAGAAGGAAAAAATTGCGCATACCTTAAAAAAAGGGGAGAATACAGCAGCAACTCAAAAATGTTATACAACATAATTTAATACAAGACAGAAAATGGAGTCGCTCTACAAGAATAAAAAATATGTCTAGTGACAAGACATGTGGGCAAATTATAAAATAAGCAAGCGCAAATAACTTGTGAAATACACAGTGAAACAAATATATAAAGAAATATAGTCCCAATAATAGAAAAATAATCTTTCATAAAAATGTCTTTGATATGTGAAGTGAAAAAAAGTCCAAAGCATGCAGCATGAACGTGTTCAATCTTCAAGGTGTTTGATTGACAAACGGCTGTGACAGATGGATAGAGTAAAGAATCACCACCAATGCAAAACACTTTTTATTTTCTATTGTAAAATATCAAGAATATTCTGAGCCAATCAGAGTGCTCCTTCCGCATTTGCCGAATATTCGCAATTATTTTGTATTGTAAAATATCAAGAATATTCTGAGCCAATCAGAGTGCTCCTTCTGCATTTGCCGAATATTCGCAATTATTTTGTATTGTAAAATATCAAGAATATTCTGAGCCAATCAGAGTGCTCCTTCCGCATTTGCCGAATATTCGCAATTATTTTGTATTGTAAAATATCAAGAATATTCTGAGCCAATCAGAGTGCTCCTTCCGCATTTGCCGAATATTCGCAATTATTTTGTATTGTAAAATATCACGAATATTCTGAGCCAATCAGAGTGCTCCTACAGCATTTGTCGAAATTGCGCAGTAAATATCGCATTCGCATGTTGCGATATTTCGATAAAATATCACGAATATTCTGAGCCAATCAGAGCGCTCCTCCAGCATTTCTCGAAATTGCGCAATAAATATCGCATTCGCATGTTGCGATATTTCGATAAAATATCACGAATATTCTGAGCCAATCAGAGCGCTCCTCCAGCATTTCTCGAAATTGCGCAATAAATATCGCATTCGCATGTTGCGATATTTCGATAAAATATCACGAATATTCTGAGCCAATCAGAGTGCTCCTACCGCAGTTATCAAAAAATCGCAATTATTTTCGCATTCGCAATAGCGAAAAATCGCAATCATTTAATTTCGATAAAATATCACGAATATTCGAATTTAGCGAATATATCTCGAATATTCGAATATATATTCGAGATATATCGCGAAATCGAATATGGCATATTCTGCTCAACACTAGTGACCTATGCTAAAACCTACTGGGAGGATTCGCTCCATTTATCCATCTAGCTCACCTAAAGTAATTGGCCTGTGGCAGAGGCCCTAGAGCCAGGTCTGTGAGAGAGATCTGTTCCTCCCAGCAAATCCTAAGTGACACCTTGGATGCCAGGCTTGTGAGAGGGGTCTGTCCGGGGGCACTTTTTCCCACTCCAACTAGAGTGGCGACGAATAACAATTTGGTACTCTATTGAGCAAGTACTGCTCAATTAATATCCGGGCCTGACACTATGGCCCCGTACTCACGACCAAACATGTCTGCTGAAACTGGTCCGCGGACCAGTTTCAGCAGACATGTTTGGTCGTGTGTAGGCCCGAGCGGACCATTTTCGGGCGGATCGGACAGGTTTCCAGCGGACAACTGTTTCCTGGACTTGCTTTAAAACAGTCCGCTGGAAACCTGTCCGCCCGGACATGTACGGTCGTCTGTACAGACCTACCGTACATGTCCTGCCGCCCGCCATCCCTCGCATGCGTCGAATGACTTCGACGCATGCGTGGAAGCATTTTAAAGGCAGGCCTCCCACGTCGCCGCGTCATTGTCGCGGCGACACCGCGTCATCGATGCGGCGACACCGCGGACATGCCCCGCGTATTGTTTACGCGCGGACCTCTGTTCGATGGTGTGTACAGCCATCGAACAGAAGTCCCTGGGCAGTCCCCGGGCAGACATGTCCGATGAAAACGGTCCGCGGACCGGTTTCATCGGACATGTCTGCTCGTGAGTACAAGGCCTTTAAGGTTCTCCCTTTTCTTCATCAACCTGCTCTTCCCATTTAATGTTGATGTTGGCCGTGTTTGGCCTGGAATAAAGCATTGGAAAACCCTTTATTCGCTGTCTGGACCTTCGCTCACTGCTTTGTTCTCCAACTGCACCCATACGCCACATTAAGGTAACTCAATATGCCGATCCCAATAACAAATCAGCGACTCCTGCGGGGGTAGCGCTACACTAATCTTTGCTATTTTCTTCCACAATATTTGCCATTTAAATTCCAAATTATCTTTCCTGAAATAGATAAACATCATACAGTACATTCATTGAATGTATTGTTACTAAGGAAACCTTTATCTCTACTAACATCGACTAATGATGTGCCTTATTTGATAACCTATTATGCAGCCCAGTAACTTTATTCTCAGTTCAGCCACATTTTCATAAGCAGCCCTATGGTAAAGTAGTTGCACATCATAATAAATTCACCTTAATTGCAAAGGCATACAGCTACTGCAATATTTATTTTGTACCTTTTGTTAGTAGTCACTTATATTAACCTAATGCTCCATAATTAAAAATCTGTTTTAGATAGGACGTTTTCTCAGGTACAACATAGGCCGATCATAAATTTTGCGTTAAAATCTTCAATATGTACTCGGGCTCAAGAAACCAACTTCAAAATTATGACAAGATGGTACCGCACGCCCTCATTACTTAACAAATATTCTCCCGCGATTTCGGACATATGTTGGAGGTGCCAGGAAGAAAGAGGGACTTTACTCCATGTTTTTTTGGTCCTGTTCGAGGTTGGATTACTTTTGGAGGAAGGTACACAGGATAGCCCAGAAATTTACTGAGTACAACCTTCCAGAAGACCCGGCTTTATTCTTGTTACACGTTTCGAACATACCAGGGAAAATATATAGTAAATCAATCCTGCACCATCTTATTAATGCGGCTAGATCGTGTATTGCCCGGAAATGGAGAGATACGAGACCACCCACAATCTTTCTTTGGTTTACAAGAATTGAAGAGGTGAATAGGATGGAGGATCTGTTATTATCGGCTCAAAACCGACATGAGACTTTTGGAGGAAGGGTAGTCCCTTTTTGTACTCTGAGGTCATTTGAATATAGTGGGAATAGGCGGACTAGTGGGTCCTCCACCTCCACTGCCGACAGTCAGATCGGCCCTGGACCTTGTACCTACCCCCTCCTTCCCCTCCCCCCACTTTTTTTTCTCTCTTCTCTTTTTTTTGTTTATATTCCTTCTATTTTCTTTAACTATATCAATTGGTTTTTTTTTGGGGGGGGGGGGGTTAGGGGCTGCCCGCTATTTCTAATATTTACTTGTCAGTATTTTGCAACAGAGCCGAGTAGCTATAATAGGACAGTAATCTGTTACTGAAAGGGATTTCTAAACAGAAAAAAACACTGCGCTAACAAAATAAAATCAATTAAATGACCGTGTGAATTAAGAAAAGCTGCCAGTATTAATTACTAATTACCATAGTAAGCAAAAGAACACAAAATACAAGATAATACAGCGCTAATAACTTAAACTGTGAAAATTATATGTGAAAAAATTACCAATAATAATATGAGTGAACACAATGAGTAAATAAAGAATAAAACATTCAAAATATCGGACCCATCCAAATTAGTCAATAAAAAATAGTCCATAAAAAAACAGTGAATTTAGTCCAATTTAAGTGGCCAACAATATCTGCATGTGAAAAGATCCTCCACCGAAGATGAAATAAAAGGACACCCAATGTGTGGGAAATGAAATCTCCTTACCAGAGAAAAAGACCGGGCTTTCAACGGTCTCATAGGGTATAAGGATGTTTAAAGTCTTCCCTGAAAAGACTATTCCAGACACTGCTACTAACACCAGCATAAGAGCTCCAAGGGACAAGATCCTGATCAGATCCACTCCAGTTTAGCAATTTGGCGTAGATGTATTCATAAAATAAAAAATGGTAGGAAACCACATAGTGTGTTACTGTATAAAGATTGAATTTAATAAAAACAAGTGTGCACTTACAACAAAGACTTGGTAAATTCGCATGTGGGATATAGCGTGGAGAGGATGGCGTTTCCTCGACCTTCCGTTTGCCTCGTACTTCCGTTCGTCACGGAGACAGGCAGCCAATCCCCGTAGACGTCCGTATTGCGACGAAACGCATAGGAGGAGCTTAGCCATAGTGACGTCATCACGTTAGACGGAGAGACACGTGACGAACGGAAGTACGAGGCAAACAGAAGGTCGAGGAAACGCCATCCTCTCCACGCTATATCCCACATGCGAATTTACCAAGTCTTTGTTGTAAGTGCACACTTGTTTTTATTAAATTCAATCTTTATACAGTAACGCACTATGTGGTTTCCTACCATTTTTTATTTTATGAATGCATCTACGCCAAATTGCTAAACTGGAGTGGATCTGATCAGGATCTTGTCCCTTGGAGCTCTTATGCTGGTGTTAGTAGCAGTGTCTGGAATAGTCTTTTCAGGGAAGACTTTAAACATCCTTATACCCTATGAGACCGTTGAAAGCCTGGTCTTTTTCTCTGGTAAGGAGATTTCATTTCCCACACATTGGGTGTCCTTTTATTTCATCTTCGGTGGAGGATCTTTTCACATGCAGATATTGTTGGCCACTTAAATTGGACTCAATTCACTGTTTTTTTATGGACTATTTTTTATTGACTAATTTGGATGGGTCCGATATTTTGAATGTTTTATTCTTTATTTACTCATTGTGTTCACTCATATTATTATTGGTCATTTTTTCACATATAATTTTCACAGTTTAAGTTATTAGCGCTGTATTATCTTGTATTTAGTAATCTGTTACTATTGGACAGTTCATAATGGACATTATCTGTACTGATGTACATTATTATTTATTGTGACATAATGTTAGGAGGCTGCGACCTCCGTTGTTGATGGCTACTACTGTATCTTGTGGGCTTGCTCTATTTTGAAAATGTAATAAACTATATTTGAAAAAAAAAACAGTTTTATATCCGTAAATTGGTTTGCGAACCAAGGGGATTTAAACAAAGTTGGAGTATAAAACAGAGGAGTTTTATTGCACATGCGCATGGCCCCGAGGACAGCACCGCTGTAATCGAGCTCCACTCCCCGCCTGCATTATCAGTAGGGATGAGCCGAAAACCCCCCGTTCGGTTCGCAACAGAACCTTCGAATGGACCGAACGTTCGCTCGAACATTTCGAAACCCATTGACAAGTATGGGACTCGAACGTTTGAATACAAAAGTGCTCATTTTAAAGCCCAATATACAAGTTATTGTCGGAAAACATGTTTGGGACCCGGGTCTTGCCCCAGGGGACATGTATCAATGGAAAAAAAGTTTTAAAAACTGTAGTTTTTTCTGGAGCAGCGATTTTAATGATGCTTAAAGTGAAAAATAAATAAATGCAAAATTCCTTTAAATATCGTACCTGCTGGGTGTCTATAGTATGCCTGTGAGGTGGCACATGTTTAGAACTGTCCCTGCACAAAATGACATTACTATAAGAAAAAAGTAATTTAATACTGCTTGCGGCTTTAATGTAATGTTTGGTCCCTGCAATATGGATGAAAATCACTGAGAAAAATAGCATGGGTTTCCCCCGCCCCCACTCCCCCCAGGTCATTACAAGCCCCTTTGGCCCCATGTACTTTGAACAGCAGTATACAGGCGGTGCAAACAAGACAAGAACTGTAGGTTTGTTGTTAAGTAGAATCTGAACCATGTCATACTTTTCTGCTGCATATTGCACAATTTCGTAAAGAGATACTCAACAAACAACATGACACTTGTGCCTGATGAGGCCATTGATGTTCCAGTGGCGGCCCGTGAGGCTGGCCATACAGGCTTGGCCCCCCAAAGCACATGTGCTGTGAGGCAACTATATGTCGATTATTTTAGGGCATTCCAATGCCAGATCTTGGCTGAATAAAACATTTTTTTGGGAAAGAAAAATTCTAGAACAAATCCCCTTTGAACAAATTCTGTGAAGAACTCCTGTTCTCTGAAGGCATCCATTATTTCTGCAAGTCAAAATTAAGCAAAAAAAGCTAATGTCAGTTAAGCCTCTACTACTAAGCTTTCTCCCCATATCTAACCCACAAACTCATCCACTGATCATAAAGTCCAAAATCAAGTTACGTACCGTCGTACTACACAATCGTTTCTTCCGCCTTTTTCCACAGACTGTGAACGACGTTTTCACTCACGCGGTATCCCTTTATACACTGCGCATGCGAGAAGCTCCGCGCATTTCCCCGCCCCTGACGATCGTTCTAGTACTTTCCACACCCCTTTTTTCAGTCGTTCAATGCAATATACCATGGAGGACACACAGCAAACTTCAACCTCAAGTCAGGAGCGAAGCCAGGCAGTAGCACACACCAGATACAGGAGCAGGAGGTACAAGGCCACAAATATGGCGTTTGAGGAGATGGTGGAAATGGTGGCAATCCTAACGAGGGAGGATTTTGATGGAAAACATGGCCCTTACAAGAACCCAAACAAACTGAAGGCCCAGATCATGTGCAGAAGAGTCTCCACCATAAATTCGGGGTGCGCAGGTCAAGGGAACAGCTCCGCAAAATGTGGTCTGACCTTAAATTAAGAGAGCCGGAGCAAATGGAGAAGATTAAAAAAGTCATTAGAAGAAGTAAGTAATTTTCATGTGTACTCTGATTAGTTTTTTTATTATTGTGCGGCATTTGCTTTTTCTTTCAGGTTGTATATATAGGGCCAGATTCACGTATCTGGGCGCATTTTTGTGCGGGCGTAGTGGATCCTATTTACGCTACGCCGCTGCAACTTAGACAGGCAAGTGCAGTATTCACAAAGCACTTGCTCCGTAAGTTGTGGCGGCGTAGCGTAAAAATGGGCCGGCGTAAGCCTGCATAATTCAAAGTAGGCTGGTAGAGGACGTGTTGTATGGAAATAAATCGTGACCCCACCTAAGTGACGCGCCTAACGAGCGGCGCATGCTCAGCATCACGTCAAATTTTCTCCCTAAGTTACGCCAGCTCAATGCTTAGTCGACGTGAACATAACCTACGCCCATCCCCATTCACGTACGACTTACGCAAACGACATAAAATACGAAGCTGTTCCGACGTTTCCGACGTCCATACCTTAACATGACTTACCCCTGCTTTATGAGGGGTAAAGTTACGCCGGCCGTACGCTTTACGGAAACAGCGTATTTTAATACGCCGGGCGCAAGTACGTTCGTGAATCGGCGTATCTAGCTCATTTGCATATTCGACGCGGAAATATAGGGAAGCGCCCCTAGCGGCAAGCGTAAATATGCACCTAAGATACGACGGCGTAAGAGACTTACGTCAGTCGTATCTTAGACAAATTCTGGCGTATCTGATTCTTTGAATCAGGCGCCGAGATACGACGCCTCACATTTGGACTTACTTCGTAAATTCTTAGTGAATCTGGCCCATACAGTTCAAGAATAGATGTCTCAAGGTTCATGTTTGTGGGCATAATAATTGGTCGTATGAGTCGTCGTTCATTCTATTTATGATCTATTTATGTGAGACCTACACTCCCTGTAGGTGAATCCAGGGGGTAAGTAAAAAGTGCTGACTTATAAAGCCAATACGAACCTCATGATTAGTAGCTGTGTGCAACTAAATGCTTAAAAGGGGGGATCCAGTCCCCTGAACCTTCATATGTGATACTGTGAGAAGGAAAACAGATAAGTGTCACCTACAGTTACAAACCAAACCAAAATCAGGTAAATAAGCACCGGGGAGCATATAGGCTACTCCCAAAGTGACCGCTCTTGGTCGTGAAGTAGTAAACAAGTGCAATAAAAAAAAATATATAAATATATATATATACACCTGTGTAGGAATAATAAAATAGAAATATATAGGAAAACTCATTTACAGTAGTGATTCAAGTGATAAAGCTACGTCCTCAACCTATGTAAGGTGTAATGGGTGCACAGAAAACATTTATAATAAAAATATAATATAAATTGTAACATATAATCATGAGCAACAGTCCATAAGTATTCACTTGGAGTGCACCATCAGAGTAGAAAAAATTAGTCCATTCAATATGATGTGATTGGTGAGCTAGTAATAATAATTAATCAATCCATTCATTAGTGCTCCTTGGCTGGTGACTGATCACAGTATGCAAATGCCAGGTGATGACGCAGTGGTACCGGTGCTCCCCCTCCTGTGTCCCCACTCACCAGAGACACTCACCCCTGCAGGGGTAAAGTGCATATGATAGTAGACTGTGACGCCTCCTCAGCACGACTCTCCCATCCTTGCGCTCCCTGTATTGGCTCTCACATACGGATGGCAGAGGTTGTTTTAATGGTCCAAGTTCCTCCGGGAAAGAAAAGAAACTCCCATAGTGCGGTATGTTTTTAAAAAAAACAGTTCGTTTAATAGCACTACCACTAAGCCGTGGCATGCACAGGATAATAAACAGGGAATTGTCAAGAATGAAAAAATAATAAAAATAAAACGCCAAGCATAAAAATAGAACAGTAGCCTAAGCTTTGTTCCACAAAGTTAAAAATTCAGTCTGCTAATAAAGCAGGAATCCCACCATTGCACTTGCAGTCCGGTTTGTATCGCAGCATCAGCTGGGGAACGGCGTGCACTCCACTTGAGTACCAGCTGACCTTCCCGGAAGTGCGTGGGGGTGTGCGTGTAGCCGCTTTACGCACGTTTAGTTTGATTATGTCTTCTGAAGCGGGTACACGCATACCTCGGCTTGAAAATGAAATACAGGACGTCAGCATGGATCCACCCTCCCACTAATTGGTATCAGCCAATCCGGACTTGAGATGAAACCCCATCGAATCGGATGAATTTAGTGGGCCCTTGGGATCTCTACGGCTCATACTGATGCTCGTGTATAATAGCAGCAACATTTCTCAGTATGCAGATATTTCAGCATAGATGATAATAAAGACATTCATTAATGGGAAAAAAGGGAAAAAAAGGGGAGAAACATGGAAAATATAATATTGGGTTTCAGATGTATTCACGTGAAGTTAGCAGTATATATATACACATACACACACAAAAAGTGTGTATGAACAGACCTAGTTGTCTATAAATTACTGCGCTAAGTAAAAATACTATAAGGACAGGGTGATACATGGAAAGCATATATGTGTGTATTTGAGGCCGGGTACACACGGACAAACATGTATGGTGAAAGCGGTCCGTCGGACCGTTTTCACCATACATGTCTGCCAGAGGGCTTCTGTACGATGGTTGTACACACCATCGTACAGAAGTCCGCGCGTAAACAATACGCGGGGCGTGTCCGCGGTGTCGCCGCGTCGATGACGCGGTGTCGCCGCGACAATGACGCGGCGACGTGCGCGGCCCGCCTTTAAAATGCTTCCACGCATGCGTCGAAGTCATTCGACGCATGCGAGGGACGGCGGGCGCCTGGACATGTACGGTAGGTCTGTACTGACGACCGTACATGTCCGAGCGGGCTGAATTCCAGCGGGCTGTTTTAAAACAAGTCCAGGAATATTTGTCTGCTGGGAAAAGGCCCGGCGGGCAAATGTTTGCTGGAATTCGGCCCGCTCGCGCCCACACACGACCAAACATGTCTGCTGAAACTGGCCTGCGGGCCAGTTTCAGCAGACATGTTTGCTCGTGAGTATGGGGCCTTACTGGGCCTATCAGGCACTTGCTATCCAAACTCCCGATTATGTTCAATCCACAATGATAGAGAAGAACATACCACCCTGGACTCGGCAGTGGCGGACCGCTATAGGTGGCAAATAACATAGGCCCTCTACCGGATTAGAAGGGATAACGTAGAGGTGAATTTGTTAAGAAATCAAAAGATCTGGGAATTAACACTATAACCCACGTGTTAATCATGACTGCTAGACCCCTATCGAGTTATATAAGTGTATCAATCCCTTAAAGGTACAAGCTAGGTTAGGAGGGGAAAAAAACATAATGCACAAGGGGTCAGGTGAGCCCAGATATCAAACCAGGAATTACCATACATGCTCCAACAAAGTAAAGGGGACCCCAAAAGGGGAGGGTAGAAGGATGGAACATTGGTAGTGCTGGTTAACAAATATAATACAAGTGTTGTAATGAGAATTATACCATACCTCCACCAGTAAAACCTTTATGTATTAATCTCCACGTTTCCTCCATTAAAGAGGGGTAACCGGGAGAGAGTAACTATTAAATCACTGAAGTAATAAAGGGATGGCTCTTGACAGGCATAAGGTCACATGAACCCTATTCTAAACAACAAGGGATCATCATACATAAAGGGCTAGGATAAAGTAGTGGCCAGCTAAACTAGAAGTGCTGGGTATGATAATATCATAACCCCCACCACTAAAGCTGCTATGTGCTGGTCTTCATAGTCCCTACATTACAAAAGGGATAAAGAGGGGAAGGAAGAGGTTGTAACTCCTAGATGGGCTACCAGGGTCATGGGTTAGCCAAAAAGCAGTTCAGGTCAATGTCTATATTTAACCTGTGGGGTGCAAGGGACCCCAACCGGTAAATCCAACTGGTCTCATTCTGCGAGATGGCAATAGTTTTGTTGCCACCCCTCCAGTTGTCCTTGACTAGGTCAATGCCATAAAAAATTAGCCCCGATGGGTTTTTTTGATGGAATTTTTTTAAATGGCGGGAGAGATTGTGCTTAGGGTATCCGTTTTTGATCCTGTTATGTGTTCTTGGATCCAGATTTTTAGGGGTCGGGTGGTTCTGCCGACATATTGTAAATGACATGGGCATTCAATGATGTAAGTCACGTGTGTAGTATTGCAGGTAATGAGTTCTTTGATTTTGTATTCTTTGAAGTCATTCCGTGATTTAAAACTCGTTTTCCTTCTTGTAGGGACCTGGCTACACCCCTAGTCTTGGCCAGAGCCTTCCTAGGGGAAGTAGCCGGTTGTGTTCGTCTGGATGGGGTAGCCCTTGAGGGCATTCTTCATGGATGAGGTAGTCCTTGAGGGCGTTCCCCTGGATGGGGTAGCCCTTGAGGGTGTTTCCCTGGATGGGGTAGCCCTTGAGGGCGTTCACCTGGATGGGGTAGCCCTTGAGGGGGTTCCCCTGATGGGCGTGGAGGTATCAGAGGGTCCGGGGAAGATGGTAGCCTCCTCAAGGTAGAGGCATTTCTCCTGGTGGAGATCCACCTGCTCCTCAAGAACTACCTCTAGAGCAGAGGTGTGGGCACTCCCCTCCACCGATCTTTCCTGGCTTCCCAGGGGGTCAGGCTGAGGCTGATGTTCTGGGGATGGCGTGAGTCGGACACAGGCAGACGATGGCCCAGCTCCCTCCAGCACATCTGTGGATGACACAAAGCATTCACATGTTGGTGGACCCACACACTTGTCACATGTTCCCTTCCACCCCCTCACATGCTCCACACCGGATGGGGGATAAAACACACTTACCTCTCCTCAAGTCCTGGTCACTGGAGTCAAAGCCCTCCAGGCCCTCCACCTGCTTCTGCTCCAGACAGCTGGCTATCACCTCTTCTTCAGGTGTCAACTTGAGAGAAGAAGCTGGTCCGCCTCCCGTGCCCGTGAGGTGCCTTCTTACCTTGGCCAGCTTCTCCCTGACCCGCCGATGCATATCGTTGAGCTTTTTCTGAATATCTTTGCAGGTCCTGGTTTCATGCCCAAGGGTATTGATCTCCAGGGTGATCTTCTGGAAGATCTCCTGCTTCCTGGCCTTTCTGGTCCTGGCGCTCAGTATCTGACATGGCTCAGACCGCAAAAGTACTCTGCTCCAGGGGGAAGACAAGCTGGTGTACTTTTGCGCTGGACAGGCGTATGGCTGGGCGTATTTATGTGCTCGGCGTAAGCCGGTGGGCCGGCGTATCTTAGGCAGTTGCGCCGGCGTAGTTGTGAGCATGCGCATAGGGGTGCTGGGCATACGTCCGCGTCACGGCGCATGCGCCGTTCATGATACGACAGGTGTAAAACACTGCACCACGCTCGGACCATCATTTGCATGGGGTCACACCCACTTCCACCTACGCCGGCCTGCGCCTTCAAAACCTACGCCATGCCGACGCAGCGTGGGGAGCAAGAGCTTGCTGAATGCGGTTCTTGCCTCTCTGCGCTGCATCAGCGTAGCGAACAGGGGGATGCGCTGCGGCGGCGTAATGTGTGCCTGCTGTCTGTGAATCCGGGCCATACAGCGCCCAGCTGTTAATTGGAGAAGTGTTGTCCTGCAGGGCTGAAATAGAGGACATTCACATCTGTTTGGGGCAGATGAGAAAGAAAACACACATGGTGGAGTGAAAACTAAAGAATTTAATGGATGTTCTGGGGAGGGTTTAAAAAAAATAAAAATTAAGTTTTGTTTGTTTTTATATGTATGTTTTGTTTTAATTTTTTAAAGTGGAATCTCTCGTTTTCTGGCTAAAATGCATGAACAATGACAAATGCTAAAAAGTTGGTCGTTGTTCATGCGTTTTAACCAGAAATTTGTTAATTTTGTGATTCTCAAAAAAAAAAAAAAAAGATATTTAAGAAAAAAAAAGATTTCTCTAAAAAAATAACAACAACAAATTATAAAAAATATATTTCTTGATAATAAAAAATAATTTTTTTTTTTCTAAAAAGATACTTTTGGATAAAAAAAACGACACATTTTAAATGTGAAACAATAAATATTTTATGATACTCAACAATATGTGGCTTATTATTATATCAATGCTGCCTAAAAGAACAAATCTAGATTTGTGGTGTTTACATTGACAATGATGAGTATTTAGTACAGGAAAATAAACATGGCGCTATGATAACCTAGGAGAAAGCTACAATAAACCCAAATTAGAAAATAATCAAACAAAGAAAAATTCTAGAACAGGGGCAGAAAAATTGGGCATTAGGCACTGGTGGCGGTGCCACAACACTGCAACCCCTTACAGATACTCTATTTGGAGCGCAGTAATAAGCCATGCTGCAAAGTATTGCATCAAAAATTGTTAATACACACCCCTGTTAAACAGAGGCAGAAAAATTGGGCCTTAGGCACTGGTGGTGGTGCCACAACACTGTGAAAACAAAAAGTGGGTATACTGCGCTGCTTAACCACTTGCTTACTGGGCACTTAAACCACCTTCGTTCCCGGAGCAATTTTCAGCTTTCAGCACTCTCACACTTTGAATGTTAATAACTCAGTCATACAACATTGTATCCAAATGATTTTTTTGTCCTTTTTTTCATACAAATAGAGCTTTCTTTTGGTGGTATTTGATAACCTCTGGACTTTTTATTTTTTGCGCTATAAATGAAAAAAGGCGGAAAATTTTGAAAAAAAATGAATTTTTCTTAGTTTATGCGATAAAATTTAGCAAAATATTAATTTTTCTTCATAAATTTTGGCCACAATTTATACTGCTACATGTCTTTGGTAAAAATAACCCAAATTAGTGGATATTATTTGCTCTTTGTGAAAGTTAGAGAGTCTACAAGCTATGGTGCAAATCATAAAAAAATGATCACACCTGTTGTACCGGTGCCTATCTCATTTCTTGGGCCCCTGAACACGCCAGGAAAGTACAAATACCCCCCAAATGACCCCTTTTTAGAAAGTAGACATTCCAAGGTATTTAGTAAGATGCATGATGAGGTTTTTGATGTTGTAATTTTTTCCCACAATTCTTTGCAAAATTAATATTTTTTTTATTTTATTTTTTCCCCTCACAAAATTGTCATTGTAATAGGTTATTTCTCTCACATGGCATGTGTATACCACAAATGACACCCCAAAATACATTCTGCTACTCCTCCTGAGTATGGCGATACCACATGTGTGGGACTTTTTCACAGCCTGGCCACATACAGAGCCCCAATATGCAGGGAGCGCCATCAGGTGTTCTAGGAGCATAAATTACACATCTAACTTGTTGACTACCTATTACACTTTTGAAGGCCCTGGAGCACCTGGACAATGGAAATGCCCACAAAGTGACCCCATTTTGGAAAGCTAACACCCCAACGTATAATCTATGAGGCATAATGAGTCTTTTGAACGTTTCATTTTTTTCCAAACGTTTTTGGAAAATGTGGAAAAAAAATGAAAACGCAATTTTTTTATGCAAAGTTGTCCATTTATAAAATATTGCCAACACATAGCATGTACATAGAAAAAATTACACCCCAAAATATATTCTGCTGCTCCTCCTGAGTATGGCGATACCACATGTGTGAGACTTTTTTACAGCCTGACCACATACAGAGCCCCAATATGCAGGGAGCACCATCAGGTGTTCTAGGAGCATAAATTACACATCTAACTTGTTGACTACCTATTACACTTTTGAAGGCCCTGGAGCACCTGGACAATGGAAATGCCCACAAAGTGACCCCATTTTGGAAAGCTAACACCCCAACGTATAATCTATGAGGCATAATGAGTCTTTTGAACGGTTTATTTTTTTCCAGATGTTTTTGGAAAATGTGGGAAATTTTTTTTTTTTTTTTACAGAAAGTTGTCCATTTATAGGATATTTCCAACACATAGCATGTACATAGAAAAAATTACACCCCAAAAAATATTCTGCTGCTCCTCCTGAGTATGGCGATACCACATGTGTGAGACTTTTTTACAGCCTGACCACATACAGAGGCCCAACATGCAAGGAACACCAACAGGTGTTCTAGGGACACATAGCATGCACATGACAAGAATTACACCCCAAAATACATTATGCTAAGCAAAGGGTAAACAAAAAAATGTACCTGTGGTTTTAGTAGCGCAGTTGTCCATGGGACGATAGCACTGGTCCAGGCAGCAGGCAGGGACTTGGTCAGCAAAAGAAAATGCAATTGTCCAGACAACAGGCAGGGATATTGTCAATAGTCACCTCAGGCATGATGGCATAGGTCCTACAGGCAGCAGGCAGAAGTAGGGCCTCGTTCAGGACAGAATGGGGACAGGGGTAGAGACTTCTCCCACCCAAATCTCTTTGAAGCCTCCGGGCAACCAGACCCTAATCTAGAATGAGAAAACAAACAATAGTTTTCTTCATCCAGAAAAACAATTTTGGAGCCCCTCACATGTGAGACCCCTGTGCTTTGAATCCCACTAGTCCACTGGCAGGGTAAAAGATCAGTTCAAGAGGCAGGCAAAAAGAATGGTCAAACGGTCCAAGGTCAGTTCCAGATCAGGCAGAGGTATAAACAGAATCGGTAGGCATAAGCGTGGTCAAACGGTCCAGGGTCAGTTCCATATCAGGCAGAGGTATAAACATAATCGGTAAGCATAAGCGTGGTCAAATAACAGTCCAGGGTCAGTTCCAGATCGGGCAGAGGTATAAACAAAATCGGTAGGCAGAATCGTGGTCGAATAACAAGCCAGGGTCATAAGCAGAGGTATAAGGGGTGTGAAGGTAAATGGAGCACACCCGGCATTTCTTTTGGCGTTTTTGGCCTGTTGGTTTGGGAGGGACTCTATCTGGGAACTGGCGCTCGTGAAGTCGGCTAACCACATCGGATCGAATGGTTGCTGGTGGGTTGCTGGGGTATAAAAGGGCAGTGGTGACTTCCTCCTGGTAATAAAGGTAGGATTTGGGTCTTGCAGTGGATTTCCGATATAATACGTAGGTGTTGTACATGGCCAAATTGAATAGGTAAATAGAAACTTTTTTGTACCACTGGTAAGATCTTCTCGTGGAAAGGTACGGTTCCAGCATCTGGTCGTTCAAGTCGACACCCCCCATGAACTTATTGTAATCTTGAATGCATTTTGGTTTCCGGGTTTGCCCATTCCTCCTTCTGATGGTAACAAATGTGTTTTTGTGGATGGTTGAAAGAACGTACACATCCCTTTTGTCCCTCCATTTCACGGCCAGAACTTCCTCATTGCGTGCACTCGCCGTCTCCCCTTTTTTTAATTTTTTGGTGACAAGGCTTTGAGGAAAGCCCTTCCGGTTCGACCGTACGGGTGTTTTTTTTCTGTAGAGGTTTCGGAACAGGGGCAAACTGGTATAAAAATTGTCCACATACAAGTGGTAGCCTTTCTCCATTAGTGGGTTTAGGAGTTGCCAAACAATTTTCCCGCTGGTCCCAATGTAGTCTGGACAATTAGGGGGGTGTAGCTGGCTGTCCTTTCCTTCATATATGTTGAAGGCATAGGTATATCCGGTGGCACGGTCACATCATTTGTAGAGCTTCACTCCATAGCGGGCCCTTTTGGAGGGAATAAATTGCTTTATGCCGAGCCTTCCAGAAAACTTTACAAGGGACTCGTCAACACAGATGTTTTGGTCCGGGGTAAACAACTGGGGGAAAATTTGGGAAAAATAATCAAGAAGTGGCCGAATTTTATAAAGTTTGTCAAAATTTGGGTCATCTCGGGGAGGGCACTGGGTATTGTCACTGTAATGTAGGAATCGCATTATTATTTGATATCTGGACCTGGGCATTTTTGAGGAAAAGACGGGCATGTGATAGATGGGGCGTTTTGACCAATATGAACGTATTTCGTTTTTGTGGTTTAGTCCCATACAAAATACGAGGCCCAAAATTTTTTTAAATTCCTCCACTGTTACGGGTCTCCACTCGAAGGGACGGGCATAATAGGACGTGGGGTGACTGGAAATAAATTGTTCGGCATATAGATTGGACTGGGAAACAATTGAGGAAAGAAAGTCGTCTGTAAAAATTAGATTGAAAAAATCGATCGGGGCGAAATTTTCCGTGTCCACTTGGACTCCTGGCTGGGCCGTGAAAGGGGGAATGTTGGCTTCTCCTGAATTAGGAGGAAGCCACAAGGGGTACTGAAGGGAATAGGGAAGGCTGGCATGGGACCTACTGGTACGTGACCTTGCTTGACGAGGTGTTGCGGTTCTGGTGGATGAAACACGGGTGCTGGTGGATGGCACCACGGTGCTGGTGGATGGCACTGCCTCCTCAGCAATACGCCTTCGTCTGACGGGCGGACCCTCCTCCTCCTCTTCCTCTTCTTCCTCTTCCTCCTCCTCTTCCTCCTCTTCCTCCTCTTTCTCCTCTTCCTCCTCTTTCTCCTCTTCCTCCTCTTCCTCCTCTTCCTCCTCTTTCTCCTCTTCCTCCTCTTCCTCCTCTTCCTCCTCTTCCTCCCCCTCCTCCTCCCCCTCCTCCTCCGATGTCTCTGTTCCACTGCTGACTACCGGCTCGTAGTCCACGTCAGATTCGGCGCCTGAATTTGCGGAGGAATCCGAATGGGGGAGCTCCCCGTTGCTCCCATCGGCCGCAATAATTTCATATGCCTCCTTGAGTGAAAATGACCGTTTAGCCATTGTTGTTGATGACACTGACAGGTGTCACTGATGACACTGACAGGTGTCACTGACGGCAAATGGCACGGGCAGGTGGCACGGGCAGGTGGCACGGACAGGAGGCACGGGCAGGTGGCACAGGCAGATGGCACAGGCAGATGGCACGGGCAGATGGCACGGGCAGATGGCACGGGCAGATGGCACAGGCAGATGGCACGGGCAGATGGCACAGGCAGATGGCACGGGCAGATGGCACAGGCAGATGGCACAGGCAGATGGCACAGGCAGATGGCACGGGCAGATGGCACAGGCAGATGGCACGGGCAGATGGCACAGGCAGATGGCACTGATGGCAGATTGCACTGGCAGGTGGCACTGATGGCAGATTGCACTGGCAAGTAGCACTGATGGCAGATTGCACTGATGGCAGATGGCACAAGCAGGTGGCAGGTGGCACTGATGGCAGGGGCAGGTGGCACTGATGGCAGGGGCAGGTGGCACTGATGGCAGGGGCAGGTGGCACTGATAGCAGGGGCAGGTGGCACTGATAGCAGGGGCAGGTGGCACTGGCGTGAATGCACTGGCAAAGGGGGCACTGGGTGATTGCACTGGCAAAGGGGGCACTGGCAGGGACTGTTGGCACTGTAATAACACTTTTTTTTTTACTGTCAACTGTTTTTATCACTCACTGATGCTTCTCTCCTCACACGCGGTCTGTGTGTGAGGAGAGAAAGCCGGCGATGAGAGATGATCTCATTTGTTTACATTTGAGATCATCTCTCATTGGACGGCTAGATCGAGTGCTGAATGGCCGCTGTGATTGGCCATTCAGCACGATCTGTGATTGGCTGTGTCCGATGGACACGGCCAACACAGTTTTTACCCGCGATTCGCGATCGAGGGGACCCGCAGGAGCAGGTAAGTACAGGACGTCCACGGACGTCCACCTGGCACTTCAGATCTGCGCTGCGGACGTATTTTGTCTATAGCGCGGATCTGAAGTGGTTAAACAAGTGTGAGACCAGCTGCTAACACGGCTAATAAAGGACAAATTACCTAGGCAAAATGAAAAACAAAAATGTGTAGCGCTACGGCCAAGTAAATAAACACCAATGTGAATTATGTGTTTTACATGTAAACACAAAAGTGTAGTACATAGAAGCTCCAATAAAGGAATTCTTAAATAAAACAAGTGAAAAAAGTCCAATGTATAAAGTTGAATGACATAAAGTCCATGAAGACATAAATCACCACGTGAAAAATGAAGCAAATCTTGATTCTAATCCAAGTGTAGATAGTCACCGCCACCAATGAAGATAAATGGAGGCTTACCAGAGCTGATGGACTTGAGATGACATACGTCACTGCAAGTCTAAATAGGCTTATGGTACCAGGCAGAGTACACGGGATCAATGAATACAATCATCCAAGGCATTTGCTAGAAGCTGGATGCAGTCACTTCATGTATGTCAGTGTAGTAGAAAACCTTAGGTCCATTAAGCTCCACAGTGAGCCGGAAGGTCAGATAAGGCAAGGGAAGAAAGATGGCCACATAGTGTAATCCGGTAAAAAAACGATGTATTTATTTAAAATAATCAAGTACACTCACATGTATCCTGTATTAAAATCGCATGAAATAATGTTAAGGCGGCAGTGGAGACGACCCGACACGTTTCGTGTTTAGGAACACATCATCTGGGGTGGTGCCACAACACTGCAACCCCTCACAGATACTGTAATTGGAGCGCAGCAAAGAGCCTCATGCAAAGAATTGCAACATTTTTTATTACACGCCCCTGTTAAACAGGGGCAGAAAATTTGGCCCTTAGGCACTGGTGGCGGTGCCCATGACCAACAATTTTCTGACAAGCTATCAGCAAGATCATTGAGGATGAAAAGGATATTCAGTCAGCATAACAGGACAGTCACTCAGCATCAGGATAGGCAGTCTCCAAGGGATCTGACATTTCAAAAAAAATATTCAGTTACATCAGCATCAGGTGCTTGGTAGCTGGTGGTGGTGATCCAAGCCTGATTCATTTTTATGACGGTCAGTTGATCGACGGAGTCGGTGGAGAGGCGCACCCTGTGATCGGTACAAAGCCTCCAGCAGCACTGAATGTACGTTCTGAAAGAACGCTGGATGCAGGACAAGCCAGTAGCTCAATTGCGTACTGTGCAAGCTCTGGCCAGTGATCCATCCTCAAGACCCAGTAAGCCAGAGGATTTTCGGTGGGAAAGGTGTCCAAGTCTGATCTTGCCCCTAGGTATTCCCACACCATGTAAAACAGACGCTGGCGATGGTTGCTGAAACCGGTCAGACCTTGGGGCTGCGGACTAAAAAATTGTCTGAACGCAAGGTGGCCGTCTGAGCGGTTAGACGGCCACCTTCTCCACAGCTCCTTTTGTGACTCAACGAAGCCTCAGCAACACGTTGTCCAGAACCAGGATTTGGTAATCCCCCAGGTTCTGGGAACGCATTGCACAGACCTTTCTGCAAGGCCTCCCGAAGATGTTTCATCTTATGCTCTCTCTGCGATGGCAAGATAAGGTCCGCAACCTTACTCTTGAAACGTGGATCAAGGAGAGTTGCCAGCCAGTAATGATCCCTCTCCTTGATAGCGTGAATACAAGGATCTTTACGCAGGCTTTGCAGGATCAGGGAGGCCATGCAGCGTGGGTTTGTTGAGACATTCCGGGCAGAGTCCTCTGGGTCACTGAGGACGACAGGATCCGCAGCCACCTCATCCCAGCCACGTAAAAGTCCATGGGTTCCTTGGGACTGTAATTGATCCCTTGAAGACTGCTGGTGATGCTGAGTGCTAGGCTCCATCTCCATGCTGCTGATACAATCCTCCTCCTCCTCCTCCTCCTCGTCCACTTCCTGTGTGCTAGGCGGGCAAGCAGGACCACTGTCTGGATAAAGAGGGCCTTGAGAGGTAAGTAAGTCCTCCTCTTCCTCCCTCTGTTCTGCCTCAAGGGCCCTGTCCATTATTCCACGTAGCGTGTGCTCCAACATGTGAATAAGAGGGCCAGTCTCACTGATGCATGCACTGTCACTGCTCACCATCCTCGTGGCCTCCTCAAATGGTGACAGGACAGTGCATGCATCCCTGATCAAGGCCCACTGGCGTGTGGAAAAAAACCAAGCTCCCCTGATCCAGTTCTGCTGCCATATTGGCACAGGTACTCATTGATGGCCCTCTGCTGCGTTTGCAGCCGCTGCTGCATGGCCAATGTAGAGTTCCATCTGGTGGGCATGCCACAGATTAGGCGGTTCTTGGGCAGGTTGTATTCCCTTTGGAGGTCTGTCAGCCGAGCACTGGCATTATATGACCTTCGGAAATGCACACAGACTTTCCTGGCCTGCTTCAGGACACTCTGTAAGCCCGGGTACCTGCCCAAGAACCGCTGCACCACCAAATTCAGAACATGAGCAAAACAGGGCACATGGGTCAGTTGTCCCTGTCGCAGGGCAGAGAGGAGGTTGGTTCCATTGTCGCTAACCACCATTCCTGGCTTAAGCTGGCGTGGCATCAACCACCTCTGAGCCTGCCCCTGCAGAGCTGACAGAACCTCTGCCCCAGTGTGGCTCCTGTCTCCCAAGCACACCAGCTCTAGCACTGCATGGCATCTCTTTGCCTGCATTCCTGCATAGCCCCTTGTACGCCTACGGAGCACCGCTGGTTCTGAGGAAACATCAGCACAGGAAGAGGCCACAGAGGAAGAAGAAGAGGAGGGGATGGAGGAGAGAGGTGTGTCACAACCAGTAGTAGTGTTTTGGAGGCGTGGTGGCGGAACAACCTCCAACACTACTGTACCTTGCCCTGCGTCCTTCCCAGCTGCCAGCAGAGTCACCCAATGCGCCATGAAAGAGAGGTAACGTCTCTGTCCATGCCTGCTGGACCATGAGTCAGCGGTAATATGCACCTTACCAATGACCGCCCTGTCCAGCAAGGCATGGACATTGCCTTCCACATGTACTACCGATAGTAGATTGCCCGCATGTACTACTAGGTTGTGACACACCTAATTCTACACCTTCAGTCCTATCAGTGCAGGCTTCAGAGAGGACTGAGGGTATAGTGGGGTTGGAGATCCCAGCTGATGAGGGCAAGGAGAGGTCCGCTTTGTTCTTTGGTGTGGGTTTTTCAGGTATGCTTACCAACGAACTGCATGGCAGGTCGACATATGTCTGGTCAAGCATGTGGTGCCCAAGCGGGTGATGTTTTGGCCATGCGAGATACGCTTGAGACATATGTTGCAAATAGCAACAGTGTGATCTGATGCACATGTCTCAAAAAAGGCCCACACCAAAGAACTTTGCAGTAACGCTGAGACACAGCAGCGCCCTGCACAGGCGTAGCTCTGTGATGTAATGCAGTTGGTGTGCTGCCCTTAAGCTGGCCCCTAGGGGGCATCCTGCCTCTTTGGAGATGTGCCTGTGCCTCCTCCTCCTCCTCTCTCCTATCAGGCACCCACGTACAGTCAGTGACCTCATCATCCCCTCCCTCCTCATCACTGTCGAAAACCTGGCAGTATGCTGCAGCTGGGGGAACATGACTGCCAGATTGCTGTCCTTCTTGGGAACCCCCTCTCTCTGGGCTCACATTACTGCTTTCCTCTATCTGTGTTCCATCATCGGAGCCTTCAAAACGCTGCGCATCTTCATGCAGCATGGACCCAACACTGTTCAAACAGTTCGGGGGACTCCTCAGGAGGACATGGTGGGACTAGGGAAGGAGTTAGTGATGCCATTGAGCAGAGGGAAGAGGCCGCCTTGGCCGGTACTTTGCCAGACAAAGTAAGCTTAGCCTGGGTGAGAGAGGAAAATGACAAAAGAAAAGAAAGAAAGGCGCACCAGCCTAGTGTGTTACCGTTGACCGTTTTAATAAAAAAAATGGTAATGAAAAACTACTTACAAGAGACATGACATAATAGGCTTGTCAACAACGATGTGGTAGATACCCCTCGAACCACACTCCAGAATAGGGATGATAGAGGTGTGTCACTGCCGGCTGATGTGCTTCGAGGCGACAAGGACCTCTTCATCAGAGCGCAGCAGTCAGACTGCTATCTCTGATGAAGAGGTCCTTGTCGCCTCGAAACGCGTCTGCCGGCAGTGACACACCTCTATCCCCCTTATTCTGGAGTGTGGTTCGAGGGGTATCTACCACATCGTTGTTGACAAGCCTATTATGTCATTTCTCTTGTGAGTAGTTTTTCATTAACATTTTATTTTATTAAAACTGTCAACTGTAACACACTAGGCTGGGGGGCCTTTCTTTCTTTTCTTTTGTCGTTTTCCACTAGGACATTCCCCGTCCATGAAGGGCAGCAAGGCCACTGTTACTGTTTTTGAAACGGTTGGTGAGTTCCATGTGGAATATTGAATAACTGTTGGACAATCCACCCGTGCGCAGGAGTTTTTTTTTTTCTGTGGATGAGAGAGGATGAGGAGGATGAGGAAGGCTTGGTTATCCACTCTACCAATTTGTCTGCATGTTGAGGCTCAACACGGCCAGCTCCCGAAAACAAGGACGAGCGTGTCCAACGGCCACGTGCTGAAGAGGATGCACCGTGTCCACCACCAGCACTGTTGCCTCTAGACGCAGAGCCTGCTTGCCCTCGTGACTCTCTGCCTCTCTTTGTTGTCCTTCCAGACATTATAATGGCCTGCAGAGGACAAAGTCAGTACACACACCTCGTAGCTTTAGGTGCAAACTGCAGAGGACACGTGCAGTACACACCAAGTGGGTTTAGGTGAAAAGTAATGAGCACACTTGCACTATACACCAAGTGGGTTTAGGTGCAACGTAATGAGCACAATTGCACTATACACCAAGTGGGTTTAGGTGCAAAGTAATGAGCACACTTGCAGTATACACCAAGTTGGTTTATGTGCAAAGTAATGAGCACACTTGCACTATACACCAAGTAGGTTTAAGTGCAAAGTAATGAGCACACTTGCAGTATACACCAAGTGAGATTAAGTGAAAAGTAATGAGCAAACTTGCACTATACACCAAGTGGGTTTAGGTGCAAAGTAATGAGCAAACTTGCACTATACACCAAGTGGGTTTAGGTGCAAAGTAATGAGTACACTTGCAGTATACACCAAGTGGGTTTAGGTGCAAAGTAATGAGCACACTTGCAGTATACACCAAGTGGGTTTAGGTGCAAATTAATGAGCACACTTGCACTATACACCAAGTAGGTTTAGGTGCAAAGTAATGAGCACACTTGCACTATACAACAAGTGGGTTTAGTTGCAAAGTAATGAGCACACTTGCAGTATACACCAAGTGGGTTTAGGCGCAAAGTAATGAGCACACATGCAGTATACACCAAGTGGGTTTAGGTAAAAAGTAATCAGCACACTTGCACTATACACCAAGTGGGTTTAGGTGTAAAGTAATGAGCACACTTGCACTATACACCAAGTAGGTTAAGGTGCAAAGTAATGAGCACACTTGCAGTATACACCAAGTGGGTTTAGGTGCAAAGTAATGAGCACACTTGCAGTATACACCAAGTGGGTTTAGGTGCAAAGTAATGAGCACACTTGCACTATACACCAAGTGGGTTTAGGTGAAAAGTAATGAGCAAACTTGCAGTATACACCAAGTGGGTTTGGGTGCAAAGTAATGAGCACACTTGCAGTATACACCAAGTGGGTTTAGGTGCAAAGCAATGAGCAAACTTGCAGTATACATCAAGTGGGTTTAGGTGCAAAGTAATGGGCACACTTGCAGTACACACCAAGTGAGTTTAGGTGCAAAGTAATGAGCACACTTGCACTATACACCAAGTGGGTTTAGGTGCAAAGTAATGAGCACACTTGCAGTATACACCAAGTGGGTTTAGATACAAAGTAATGAGCACACTTGCAGTATTCACCAAGTGGGTTTAGGTGCAAAGTAATGAGCACACTTGCAGTATTCACCAAGTGGGTTAATGTGCAAAGTAATGAGCACACTTGCAGTATTCACCAAGTGGGTTTAGGTGCAAAGTAATGAGCACACTTGCAGTACACACCAAGTGGGTTTAGGTGCAAAGTAATGAGCACACTTGCAGTATACACCAAGTGGGTTTAAGTGAAAAGTAATGAGTAAACTTTCACTATACACCAAGTGGGTTTAGGTGCAAAGTAATGAGCACACTTGCACTATACACCAAGTGGGTTTAGGTGAAAAGTAATGAGCAAACTTGCAGTATACACCAAGTGGGTTTAGGTGCAAAGTAATGAGCACACTTGCAGTATACACCAAGTGGGTTTAGGTGCAAAGCAATGAGCAAACTTGCAGTATACATCAAGTGGGTTTAGGTGCAAAGTAATGAGCACACTTGCAGTACACACCACGTGAGTTTAGGTGCAAAGTAATGAGCACACTTGCACTATACACCAAGTGGGTTTAGGTGCAAAGTAATGAGCACACTTGCAGTATACACCAAGTGGGTTTAGGTACAAAGTAATGAGCACACTTGCACTATACACCAAGTGGGTTTAGGTGCAAAGTAATGAGCACACTTGCAGTATTCACCAAGTGGGTTTAGGTGCAAAGTAATGAGCACACTTGCACTATACACCAAGTAGGTTTAGGTGCAAAGTAATGAGCACACTTGCAGTAAACACCAAGTGGGTTTAGGTGCAAAGTAATGAGCACACTTGCAGTACACACCAAGTGGGTTTAGGTGCAAAGTAATGAGCACACTTGCAGTATACACCAAGTGGGTTTAGGTGCAAAGTAATGAGCACACTTGCACTATACACCAAGTGGGTGTAGGTGCAAAGTAATGAGTACACTTGCAGTATACACCAAGTGGGTTTAGGTGAAAAGTAATGAGCACACTTGCAGTATACACCAAGTGGGTTTAGGTGAAAAGTAATCAGCACACTTGCACTATACACCAAGTCGGTTTAGGTGCAAAGTAATGAGCACACTTGCGCTATACACCAAGTGGGTTTAGGTGAAAAGTAATGAGCACACTTGCACTATACACCAAGTGGGTTTAGGTGCAAAGTAATGAGCAAACTTGCACTATACTCCTCCTCCTCCATCCTCCCTCTCCTCCTCGGCTGACTCCTCCTTTTCTGATGCTACCGTCTCTTCCGCTGCGCCGCCCAAGATCCCCAGAACCTATTTAACATGCCAGCTGAGACGTTGCAATGCTGTGCTGCATCTGTTGTGCCTGGAAGACAAGAGCCACACTGGTCCTGCACTCCTTTCAGCTTTGCGTTCACAGGCAGATCAGTGGCTAACACCGCTCAATTTGACAGTTGGTAAAGTGGCGTGCGACAATGGTGCCAATCTGCTGAGCATACTGAAACAGGGCAGAATTACACACGTGCCATGCATGGCACATGTCCTGAACTTGGTCGTGCAGCGATTTGTTGCCAAATACCCTGGGGTCCAGGACGTCTTGCGGCAGGCCAGGAAAATCTCGTGCTATTTCAGAAGATCTTACACGGCCATGGCTTGCCTTGCTGACATTCAGCGGCGACACAACCTGCCCGTCAGATGTCTTATTTGTGACTGCCCGACGCGATGGAACTCAACCTTCTATATGCTTGCTAGACTGCTCCAGCAGAAACGTGCAGTTAACGACTACCTGTACGAACTCTGTGGCAGGACAGGTTCTGGGGAGCTTGGTTTTTTTCACCGCGCCAGTGGCTGCTCATGCGCGACTCATGCAGACTTCTGCGGCCATTTGATGAGATCACCAAACTTGTCAGTCACAGCCAGGGCGCCATCAGTGACATTGTACCTTACACCTTCTTTCTGGAGTGTGCATTGTGTCGTGTCATTGATCAAGCCGTCGAGGAGCAGGAGCAGGAAGATGAGGAAGTCACAATGCTGGATGAATTCCCAGGGGGGATACTCCACCTGAGACAAGTCAACAACGGGAGTCTGAAAAGGAGTCAGATGAGGATGGTGCTGGGGCGGATGAGGAGGAGCAAGAAGAGCATGCTTTAAACCTTTCTGGGATCCCTGGTGTTGTCCGTGGATGGGGGGAGGGGAACAAGGACGACATTATCCTGGATGATGAGCAGGAGCCAGGCCTTCATGCTCCAGTGTTTCGAATAAAAAGCATAAAGAGCAAGGACCAGTACTGGGTGGCAACGTACTTAGACCCCCGGTACAAACAAAAAATGGCGGAAATGTTACCACCATCAGAGAGGGCTATCAGAATGCAGCACTTCCAGGCCTTGCTTCGAGAAATGCTGCATTCTGCTTTTGCGTGCGCTGGCAGAGGAATTTTCACTCACAAAGAAACAGTTGCAGGTACCAATCCAACAGCGCCTGCAAAAAGAGGGCGGTTTGAAGATGTGTTGGTCACTAATGATATGAGATCATTCTTTCAGCCGACCCATCGACAGCTGTCCTCCGGATCCAGTGTCAGGGAACGCCTAGACTGCAGGTGTCCGACTACATCATGTTAACGGCCGATGTGGACGCACTGAGAAGTGATGAACCCCTGGACTACTGGGTGGGCAGGCTTGACTTCTGGCCAGGGCTTGCACAATTTGCAATGGAACTGTTGGCTTGCCCCTCGTCCAGTGTCCTGTCCGAAAGGACATTTAGCGCAGCAGGGGGAGTCGTGACCGATAAGCGCATTCGCCTAGCTCACGACAGTGTTTACTACCTAAAAATGCATAAGACATGGATCTCGGAGGAATTCAACACATGTGACCAGTAGACCATGTTTGATCTAAATTCCTCATGACAGGCCACAAATATCCGCCACCATCCATAACAATTCATGGTCCCTATCTTAGGTAAATACAACGGCATAAAAGGCCTTTTATGTCTGTTGAATGCCTAATTTATTGGGGCCTGCAATTATTTATCCTGTGAATGCCTAATGTACCTCCAGCCACAGAATACAAAGTTGTTTGCTGTCAGGTGAACGCCTGTGGGCTAATTTTTGGGGCCTGTAATGGGCGGCACTTACTTCTGTATCCGGTGAATGCCTAATGTACCACCAGCCACAGAATACAAAGTTGTTTGCTGTCAGGTGAACGCCTGTCTGCTAATTTTTGGGGCCTGTACTGGCCGACACTTACTTCTGTATCCGGTGAATAGCTTAATGTACCTCCAGCCACAGAATACAAAGTTGTTTGCTGTCAGGTGAACGCCTGTCGGCAAATTTTTGGGGCCTGTAATGGCCGACACTTACTTCTGTATCCGGTTTTTCGCTTAATACTTTAGGTAGGTCAGTGTCCATGTTGTGGGACTGTTTGTGCACAGCTAGTAAGTATTTTGTGGCTGCAAATATGACCTGCACCTGCATTTAATGTTCGCCTGCCATTAAAGTCAATGGGCGCGCAGCGAACTTGCGCTTCGCGAACATTTGAGAAAGTTTGCGGTTAGCGTTGGCGAACCGCCCCGTCGGATTGTTCGTCCATCACTAACGGTGGCACCCAATTGCTCCAGCACATACCTGTAAGAGAATATGCTACATATAAATGCATGTCTATATGTACACCCATTCCTACTCAGCCATCTTTTTGGGCATTTACTGGATACCAATAGTTTTAAATCAACCAATGTATAAATTAAAAATCTTATTTTAATTAAAAAAATATATAAAATTCACTACTATAGGTTTCCTGACAAGGCTTGTGTTTTATCCAAAAACTTGTTTTCAGAAATCTCCATAATGAAAAAAAAAAACATTTAAATTAAATACATGCTTTAATGGTACAGATCATATGGGATGAAGAGACTAGTAAACTAAAACTAGCACAAAAGATCAAATTAAACAATTACTAAAAACATTTAAATAATGTTAGAGCTGTGATAAATCATGAAAAATCATGATGACATCACTACCCATAATTAAAGGGGTGGTTCACCCTAAAAACTACGTTTTTTTATTAGACTGGCCCCCCACATTACAATACGATTAAGGCTATTATTTTTTTTTTGATGCTGTACATACCTTTGTACAGCATATTCACCCGTTGCTTCGGGGTTGCGAGTCCCGCGGGAGTGGGCGTTCCTAACATGTCTGTGATTGACATTTTGACCAAAAACGAGCTTCCCCGTCACGTAAGCCGCGTCACGATTGGCGAAAGGAGCCGAACGGCGATGCGCATGCGCAGCATGCGCAGTATAGCGCCGACTCGCCGTTCGGCTCATTTCGCCAACCGTGACGCGGCTTACGCGATGGGGGGAGCTCGTTTTTGGTCAAAATGTCAATCACAGACATGTTAGGAACGCCCACTCCTGCGGGACTCGCAACCCCGAAGCAACGGGTGAATATGCTGTACAAAGGTATGTACAGCATAAAAAAAAAAAATAATAGCCTTAATCGTATTGTAATGTGGGGGGCCAGTCTAATAAAAAAAAGTCGTTTTTAGGGTGAACCACCCCTTTAAGTCTGCCCTAAACATTTTTTTTTCTAAAAAGAAATTTTCAGGGGTCTGGGTACTAGCAAAACCAGAAAGTCTTTTATGCGAAAAGCATGATTTTTCCACAAACGTTAATAACTCCATGATTATCTATTTAAAATGATTATGGAGCAAGAATTCGTAATAAACGGTCTTCATATCTGCATATTGTAATGCTATGCAAATGTGACTAGTTTTCAAAAGTCAAGAGCTCATCCCATAGTTCTATCTCTATTTCATACCCTTGACTATTGAAGCATGCAGAGAAAGTGCAAAATGACTGTCACAAGAAGGTCAAATGTGTCTTTGATGCAGATAGCTCAATTCACACTATTCTGTTCTATTCACAAAGGCTTTCTAAATTAGCCACGTTACTGTCATTTTTAAATGTCATTGGACTTTGCTGAAAATATCTGTAATTTCGAAAATAAGTATACTTGTCCAGGTGTTTAATCTTCTTAACTGCTTGCCACCAGCTCACCGTCAAGTGACGGAGGGATGGTGCGGCTCTCGTTCTGGATGGATGTCATATGATGCTGCACACGTAGCACGGCGATCGCGGCCATGCCGTGTTGCGAGGACATAGCGCGACCCCTGTTCTCTCTAAAGAGCCACGGCAGCAGCTCTTTAACCATGGGATGGGCTGTGTCCAATCACAGCCAGTCACATGTTAACACGGAAATGCCGGTAATCGGCTCTCATCGCCTTACACTGACAGAATGTGTGGCAAAGGTGAGCCGATCAACGGCATCTCCTCGCAAAGGACGTCGAGACATGCAATCAGGGCACTGATCGTCAGTGTCCACCAGTGCTAGCAATCAGTGCCCATTAGAGATGATCAAAAAAAAGGGGAGTGAGAAGAGGACCCAAGGTGTCCTTGCCTTCAATGAAGAAAAAGGAACAAACTGTCTGTGATCGCTTGCTGGATATACTAGCTTGAAAAAAACTCACTGTTTGGACGATATTAAATTGGTCCTCAATTGCAGCGACAAGGTGGTGAATCCAGAGTCTTTTGCAGGGGTCCACGAGTATGCAGGATGCAAATCTCTGTATTCCTAAGCCTGGTGACATGCCCAGGGTGTCATCCACTCAAAACCAACATGGGGCCGCCTGGCCGTCTACTTCCAGTTATTGGTTGTTTGTGGATTTCTAGTTTGCAAAGATAGGATGAGGAATAAGGAGTGATGAAAAGCCCAGGTTGGTTATCGACAGAGGGCATTTAATTGTTTTTAAGTGAAAATTTTGTCAGTTTTTACCATGTGCAATTTTTCATTGTTTATGCTTTCCTTTCAATAATTTTTTTTCCTTTTGGCCCATTAGAGATGCCAGTCAGTGCTGCCCATTAATGCCCATCAGTGCCACCTATCAGTGCTAATCAGTACCACCCATCAGAGCCACTTATTCCTGCTGCCTATCAATGCCCATCAGTGCCACGTATCCGTGCCGCCTATCAGTGCCCACCAGTGTCATCCTTTAGTGCCATCTATCAGTGCCACCTATCAGTGACCATAATTGCGGCATATTAGAGCCTCATCAATGGCACCTAATCAGTACCCATAAGTGCAGCCTATCAGTGCACATCAGTGCCACCTCATCAGCTCACATCAGTGAAGGAGAAAAATTACTTATTTACAAAATTTACTGACAGAAACTAAGAAAACCGTTTTAATTTTCCAAATTTTCATTTTTTTGTAAAAAATAAAAAATCCAGCAGCGATTAAATACCACCAAAAGAAAGCTCTATTTGAGTGAAGAAAATTATGAAAAAAATTCACATGGTTACAGTGTAACATGACAGTGCAATTGTGTTGTGACAGCGATGAAAGCTGACAATTGGCCTGGGCAGGAAGGGGGTGAAAGTGCCCTGTAGGCAAGTGGTTAATTGAGCATGCAGACTGTAATTGAATGCATGGTACATCCTCTCTATGTTGTATGATGGGAAAGATGGAGACGATCAACAGGGTCTTTAAGGACATACTGGAGCAGAGGTTTTACTCACTAATTATGTGCAGAGATGTGTATAACCTAAATTATTCATGTTTAGCCATTAATTCTGAAAACATTTACAGGAAATATTTAAGGAAGGGGCTGTTTCAACTATTTTTTAATAAATAGAAGCACACGTTAATTATAAAGTATCCTAAACATTTCACCAGTATAAAGGATAAATTACATAATGTTCTAAGTGAATTTATATGGAAATATTGTGGTATAAGATTTTTTTTCTTTTGTTCCATAAATAATGTTCCAATAATTTTAGGATAAAAAATTGAATAGTTCCTGCTATTTTATAGCTAACATTACAGCATCTAAATGTCAAAGTAATTGAATTTGTGGATACTTTTTTTTTTCTTGCAGAAGCAAAACTTAATTTACAAGTCTACATTCAACAATTTTCCTTGAAGCTACAGCTTTAACTAAATTGTAAAGCTGCTGAAAACAATGTATTGAAGTAAAGCATAGAAATATTGTAAAACTGGTTAAAATACACATTACTTACTTTGTATTGCATTAGGAATAGCTTACCAGAAGAAACCTTCAGTATTTTTTTTGTGTTCTTGTTCTTGTTCATGTTTTATCTCAAATTTTTATTCCAAATAAATATAAACAATGTATATTAATTAAAGTACAATGTGCAAACTTTAGTGACCTAACAAATCAGAATTTAAAATGTGTTGATCTGATCTTTGGTAAACCGAAATCTAGTTATTTGATTTGGGCAGGGCCGTCTTTAAGGCAGGGCAAAAGGGGGAGCTGCCCTGGGCCCTGTCATTGTTGTGGGGCCCAAAGCAGCTGCCTTATACTTGCCAACTATCCCAATTTAAATTCCCTTGTCCCTTGAAGCTTTAGCCCTGTGCTGTGTCCTGATATCTCAGTGTGAAGTGCTGCTATTAATGCTTCCCAGCTCTGCCCTATTGTTGTGTACAGATGACTCACCTGCAAACCATGTGTTTACATGTAAATAACCGTCATTCATATGTAAATATCGGTGGCATTCATATGTAAATAGCTGAGTCTGGCAGCATTCATATGTAAATAAAGGCGGCATTCATATGTATATCATGCCCCTCTGCAGTGAAGAGGTTATGTGCTGTAACCTCTAGCAACTTATCAGTGAGCAGTATTACTGTACAGTAATCTATAGCAACCAATCAACAAGAATAAATCATGTGCTGTAACCTCTAGCAACTAATCAGTGAGCTGTAATGTGTGCTGTAACCTCTAGCAACCAGTCAGTAAGTGGTAATGATATGCTGTAACCTCTGGCAACCAATTGCAATCACTGCCTGATCTGATACAGTAAGCTGATTTTAAGTCTAGCTGATATTTATTGTATATCTCAGAGCAGGTGGAGAGCAAAATTGCATGTGGGGTGGGGGGCAAGACATTTATTTTGCCCAGGATCCAATCAACATTAAAGAAGACCCTGGCTTTGGGTACTGTACTTCTCATGTGCACCAGCAATGTCTTTTAGCTAGCAAAATAACTAAATTTACACCTGCTTCTAAAATGCACATAGAATCACCCCCTTTAAAATAATCACATTGTGTTGCTTTGGAGCCTAAAATGAAGACAGACACAGTTTTTGTTTTATCCAGCTGTATTTACTCAGTGCAACTTATAACATCTGTAAACATTGGGGGTTGTTAACTTAATGGTAAATGCATTTTTCAGCGAGTCCACAGCAGTCAGATGTTAGGTTTGAGGGCATGGCAGCCCATTTTTATTTAAAAGGCAAAAATAAACAGTTCACACACAGGATTCCCACGCAGGGGTTCTTCTCCAGTAATGTTCATAGAAAGAAAAATACCAAGCCTCCTGGCTCCCAGGCTCACTCAGCCTTACAGTACCTGCTATACCTGGCCCACTCCTGGCCTCAACAGGATTCTCCAGCTTACTGTCTCCTAGACTTCCGGACTTCCTCCAGCCCCCTTGGACTCGCTAGCCACCTCAGGTCTACCAGCCTTCCCAGTCCGCCAGGCACAAAGTCCCCCCACACCAGGGATGTAGTCTTCCAGGGCAGACAGCTTTCCACACACACTGTGTTGAACCAGCAGCCAGCTGCACACACTCCACCTTCCTCTCCACTCTGTTCTCACCAGTCCCTGATTATATTGGCTGTTCTCACCTGAGCACCCAACCTGCTGGCTATTCCCAAGACCTGGACACAGGGCCGGAGATCCCATCCCGCCCAAGTCTCTGCAGGATCTCCAAACCACACAACCCCATTCAAACTTAGCAAAACCCGGAGAAAGCTGCCAAAACAGTTTTCTCCATTTAAAGTTATGCTGTGAAGTTCTGCAGTCCACTGACATGCAGACTCTGTGTCCGTTTTTGCTGCGTTTTTATGGTGACCGGGACCCTGACTATTACATATCCCCCCCCCCATTGTTTCGAACCCGAAGGGGGCGGAACACCAGCACACGTCATTAGGATTGGGACACCTCTGTGCCGGCTGTCAGCCGCGTAGGTCCAACCCTTTTTTCGGGTGCGCTTCCAGGTAAGTCCTACCCTGACTCTCCATGGGATCCCACTTTTTTCTATTCTACGCTTTCTCCCTCTTCTGGGGTTCCTGGGTTTATTTGCTTTTATCAGGGGAACACTGCCTTTCCTGATACCCTCACTTCCTTGATATAGGGAACCTGTTCCTAATACTTTTCCTGATGGGGAACCACCCTTTCTCTCAGTGACACCAGATTTTCCCATTGCAACAGGTTTTTTGGTTTAACAACTTGTCTGAGGTTACCCATGGCAATTAAACCCTCGATAGCAGTACCGACCATTAGCAGATCACCAATTTTGAGATCCCAACTTCCGATACCATCACTGTTTTTTTCATAATTTGTTAGGACCCATCATGAGGAGAGACCACACATAGGCAAGTGACTATGCTCCACGGAACGATCACCAAGCTCCGCCTCACATGCTGTCCAACGCTCCATGGGTGGCTGTCCTAACAAATTACACTGACCCAAGCCCAAATCATTCCTTACGGCGACAATGCCAACTGGTGTGTGCATTACCTTGCTACAGAAACCAATTCCTTCATCAGCTTCTCCCACAGTGTCTCCGGGTACTTTAATTTGTACCTTGCAAAAAGAAAACGATTACCCCCAGATGGGACTTTAAAGGCCAGACTCCAGTATAAGATATATAAATTTTATTTAATGGTTTGAACCAAAGTGGGTTGACATTTGTTCACAGAAATAAACTGGATGTTGGATTACAAAGTTTTCTAGAACAATCAAGAAGAATAACATAAAATAAAAATAAATAGAAGCGTGACACCTGGGACACGAGTCCCGTGTATGGAACCAAGAAAAACAAAATAAACCTTGTGACAATAACATACAAATAGATTAAAAAACACTCTGTAGAGAGCAGTGGAGATTTGCCCGACGCGTTTCTGGTCTGTTGATAGAACAAGAGACCTTCATCAGGGGCCACAGGAGTGTATGGTTATAAGCTTTTTTCTCTTGTTTGTAATAAACAAAGGATTGAAAATTAACCCTCAAATTTAGGGTTCTAGGTGTCCCCAGAATGCAGTTTATTGAGTCCTAGGGGTGGAGGAAAAGGGAGGGGTGGCTCCTACTGGCCTCAAACACCAGATGTCCCAGATATGGGACTTTAATAGGGCAAAATTGCAGCAGGTCAGTGAGTCCACTAAGTCCAATGCGGACGGTCCTCTTAGCAATGCTTGGGAAGATCCCAAGCTGAATATGTGCAGGGGAACCTGGTGTCAATTGCCGTGGTTTTAGGTGTGTGGTCCTAGTAGCGTTAGTCCCTTCAGCTCACAGGGTGCCTTAATTTGTACCTTGGTGCGACTGACAGGAAAAATCTCTGCTATTGCCACATCCATTTCGGTCCCTTCCTTCATGTGAAGTCTAGCGGGTGAGGCAGTGTCCGTGCCCACTACTAACCACCGCTCAGCAGCAGAAATTTCCCTAGTCACCGCATCAGGCGGAGAGACTTCTGACGTTTTCAAGCGTTCTCCTGAGCGCCTTCCATCCAAACCGGTAACTGGAAGCACCCTCTCAGGGAACCTTGAGACCATCTGCCACACTGCTAACAAATATGGTACCAACAAGTTTCTCTTGTGATTAACATCAAACATAGCCTGTACTACTTGGCTCCACCTACTGGTACTACGCAGCACCACCTCGTCCGACCACGGTGGAGACACCCAAGTGTACAGCAAATTGCCTTTTTGGACTTCAAGCATTTTCAACAATACATTAGTCAACTTAATGCGACCCACATCTACATACAAGACCCTTCTAGGGACTTTTCCATCATCAATGATGTGGAGGGGCTCATCCACTGAAGCTGGAAAGGTAGAGACATTTATAGCGACCTCCACCTCACTGACGGTATCGGTCTTCACAGCCTGGTGCTCAACTGGAGCGCCGTCAGACGTACATATCACATTTATCCCTTCTGTCACAGCATCAGGGAGCCGCTGCAGGTCATAAGTTACATTGCCATTTTTGCACTCACTATTTTCCAGCGGTTGGGCTGAGGATAACACAACTGCCATGCATGCGCCCTTAACCGGTCCTTCTGACTGGAGGGGATCAATCTCTGCATGGGCCAACGTGCCCTTGGTCACAGGCCAGCCTGTAGTCCCTCCGTTGGGCATAGCAGGTGTTATGTCCACATCTGTGTTACCCAACCTAGCCTTATCCAGCATGACTAGCAATTGTTTAGCCCAGCTGTCCCAGTCAGTGGTACTTCCCTGACAGGCATTCTGCAGCGCTGCACCCCCTTTTCCAAGAGGCACCAAAGGAACCTGGGTCTCATTACCCAATACAGTACATTTGTCATCGCTATACGCATCACATTGTACAAGCACAGTTTCACTTATGTCACATTGGGACGATGCTTTGTCGCAAACCACAGGGTGCAATACCCCATTTTGACCAGATTGTTCTGGTGGCGCTACCAGCACATCCTGCTTTACACTACTAGCTTTTACAGTATGAAAACATTTTTCACCAAATTGGTCACACACCAGGCGGGTGGTCTGCCCCCACACACTCTCATTGTGTGGTGCAGTCCCTCCTTGTTCCCCCAGAGTAGTACCAGAGCGGTCCTGGACAACCTCCAGTTCCAACACAGGGAGATCCCGGGAGGTTTCCATGGACAACCCTGCAGCTCTGCCTCTGGTGGTCACGGAAGACATCCTACTCCCATCCTTTTTAGTAAACATATCACCAATATTATTCTCAAATATGACATTTCCAGAAACACATTTCTCAATCTTTAGAAGATCATCATGACCCTTAGATATAGCTGTAGCTATTGTGAGTAAACCCTTACCCACTAGAGAAGCTCTAGAGCTGACCTGGGAAACCCTCCACTCCAACACTGTCGGCTCTTGGGAGGTTTCCCTGGGCAACCCCACAGTACAGGTCTCTGTCACTAGGGAACATGGTATACAGATTTCTTTGGTCACCCCTAGTCCAGCTCTTCCAGCACTCTGCTGGATTCCACCAGGTACATACAGAGTCCCCATGTCCTTTATCATCTTTAGTCCTGCTGACAGTTGGGCTTTACCCTGTGCCTCCCCCCTACTCTGGGTAGCACACTGTAGCAAGTCCACCTGTACTGCGGATCTCCCCGCTGAACACACTTTCACTTTATTGGGTTCTGTCCCATAAACTGCAACAGTCTTACCACTTCCTGTAGCCGTTGTCATAGCCTTCATTTGAGTGCGTTGTCTCTTATCTGCATGTAACACAGGATCCCTGTTGCTAGGGTTAACAGCAGACCAGCACTCCAAAGATGGTTGGCTACACCGATGTACACTCATGCTCTCCTGAGCCATTGCTTGATTGGTGCTTTGCTGTCGCAGGGACACCTCTCCCGTTGCTATGGGTGATGACCTCCCTTTTCTGGAGCATTGCTGGCGGCCCATGATGCGATGGAACTCTCCTCTAAGAAGGATTTCCTCTTTAAACTGGCGGTAGTCATCCTGGTCACCGTCCATCAAATGGTAAACCGATCGGTACTCTACCCGTAATAAGGTTTGCAGCAACTTTGGCCACCGATCTCTAGGCCATTTCCTCCTTACAGCGACTTTTTTCTAGGAAGTCTCTAACCTCCTCTGTAGGTAGCATGGGTTGCATGTAATCAGAGGCCACTATCTCAGCCCTTTGCACCGCATCCGACTCTTTAGTCTGGTTCCACTTGAACCACTCATTCACAGTCTCATACACCACTGGCCCCTTTTGACTGGCCCTCCTAGGTGGAGACATCTTCTCAGGCCACTCTGAGCTCACTTCCCCTTTAACTTGCTTTGACATGAACTTCTTGCATTTTGACTGCCTCATCCTTGCAGTCGCATGCACAGCAGCTTGTTACACAGTTCACAGCAGGAAAAAGGAAAAAAAATCTCACAGGTGCACCACCTGTATGCCACACAGTCCAAAATTAAATGTATGCACAATGCAGTTCGCCTGGCTGCCACACACAGCTAGCAGTAGTTCCTGCTGGGACTCACCACTGGAGCAAGGACCCGGATTCCACCGTCTAGATTGCCCGCTGAATCCACCACTGTAAACATTGGGGGTTGTTAACTCAATGGTAAATGCATTTTTCAGCGAGTCCACAGCAGTCAGATGTTAGGTTTGAGGGCATGGCAGCCCATTTTTATTTAAAAGGCAAAAATAAACAGTTCACACACAGGATTCCCACGCAGGGGTTCTTCTCCAGTAATGTTCATAGAAAGAAAAATACCAAGCCTCCTGGCTCCCAGGCTCACTCAGCCTTGCAGTACCTGCTATACCTGGCCCACTCCTGGCCTCAACAGGATTCTCCAGCTTACTGTCTCACAGACTTCCGGACTTCCTCCAGCCCCCTTGGACTCGCTAGCCACCTCAGGTCTACCAGCCTTCCCAATCCGCCAGGCACAAAGTCCCCCCACACCAGGGATGTAGTTTTCCAGGGCAGACAGCTTTCCACACACACTGTGTTGAACCAGCAGCCAGCTGCACACACTCCACCTTCCTCTCCACTCTGTTCTCACCAGTCCCTGATTATATTGGCTGTTTTCACCTGAGCACCCAACCTGCTGGCTATTCCCAAGACCTGGACACAGGGCCGGAGATCCCATCCCGCCCAAGTCTCTGCAGGATCTCCAAACCACACAGCCCCATTCAAACTTAGAAAAACCCGGAGAAAGCTGCCAAAACAGTTTTCTCCATTTTAAAGTTATGCTGTGAAGTTCTTCAGTCCACTGACATGCAGACTCTGTGTCCGTTTTTGCTGCATTTTTATGGTGACCGGGACCCTGACTATTACACATCCTAGTGAAAATATAACATCAACATGTCAGAAAAAATATAACAAATTCAAAAACAGAATCACTGAGTTGGAAAAAGGATCACCCCTTTATGTCAGTATTTTGTTGAACCATCTTTTGCTTTAATTACAGCCTTTAGTCTGTTGGGATATGTCTCTACTAACTTTGCCCATCTAAACTTTGCAATATTTGCACACTCTTCTTTGCAGAACTGCTCAAGTTCTGTTAAATTTATTGGTGACCATTTGTTGACTGTAGTCATCAATAGGGATGAGCCGAACACCCCCGGTTCGGTTTACACCAGAACCTGCGAACGGACCGAAAGTTCGCGTGAACAATAAAGTCTATGGGACTAGAACTTTTGAAATCAAAAGTGCTAATTTCAAAGGCTAATATGCAAGTTATTGTCCATGTCCCCTGGGGACCCGGGTCCTGCCCCAGGGTACAGGTATCAATGCAAAACAAGGTTTTAAAAACATCAGTTTTTTCAGGAGCAGTGATTTTAATGATGCTTAAAGTGAAAAAAAGTGATATATTCCTTCAAATATCACACCTGCTGGGTGTCTATAGTATGCCTGTGAAGTGGCACGTGTTTCACGTGTTTAGAACTGTCCCTGCACAAAATGACATTTTTTATAGGAGAAAAAGTCATTTAAAACTCTGGCCCTGCAATATGGATGAAAATCATTGAGAAAAATGGCATGGTCCCCCCCCCCCCTGAAAAATGGCATGGGGCCCCGCATCTTTTGCTTTTTTACAGGCAGTGCAAACAAGACAGATACTGTAGGTTTGTTGTTAAGTCGGTTTGTAATTTTGAACTGGTACATTTTTAAAGTGTAGCTCCAGCCAAAAAAATCTATTTTTAAGCTTTTTGGAAAACATAGGCAAGGGTTATCACCCCTGTAACATTTGTTTTGCTGTCTGTGCACCTGTTCTGAAGATTTCACCTCACTTTCTGTCCCAATGACAATTTTTTTTAGAAAATTGTTTTTTTTTAGTTAAACAAGGATTGGTGATAAAGCATCAGTGGAGAGGAGACACCTTTTTCCCCATATTAACTCTTACAGGAGAGAACTTCCCTTCCTAGGGGTAGATTTCCTCTGACTTCCTGTTGTCTCCTTCCGTTTGCAAGTAGGAGTCGCAGAAAACTGTTGCAGAACACTGTAGGTTCTCACAGTTAGTGTGGGCGCTAGAAGGGGCCCTGCTGTGAACTATTATATCAAGAATTGTAATTACATGCCATTGTTGAACAGTGGTAGACAAATTGGGCCTTTGGTGGTGCCGGTGCTACAACACTGTAAGCCCTCACAGTTACTCTTGGTGGGCGCAGGAATGGGCCCTGCTGTGAAATATTAGATCAAGAATTGTAATTACATGCCCCTGTTGAACAGGGGCAGAAAAATTGGGCCTTAGGCACTGGTGCCACAACACAGCAACCCCTCACAGATACTCTAGTTGGAGTGCAGGAATGAGCCCTGCTGCAAAGTATTGCAGCAAAAATTGTAATTACATGCCCCTGTTAAACAGGGGCAGAAAAATTGGGCCTTAGCCTCTGGTGGCGGTGCCCAGAACCAAAAATGTTCTTACAAACTATCAGCATGATCATTGAGGAGGAAGAGGATAGTCACTCAGCATAACAGGATAGTCACTTAGCATCAGCATAGGCAGTCTTGAAGGGATCTGACATTTAAAAAAAAAATATTCGGTTACATCAGCATCAGGTGCTTGGTGGTGATCCAAGACTGATTAATTTTTTTGAAGGTCAGTCGATCAACCAAGTCGGTGGACAGGCGCACCCTGTGAATGGTTACAGAGCCTCCAGCAGCACTGAATGTGCGTTCCAAAAGAACACTTAATGCAGGACAGGCCAGTAGCTCAATTGCATACTGTGCAAGCTCTGGCCAGTGATCCAGAGGATTTTCGATGGGAAAGGTGTCCAAGTCTGATCTTGCCCCTAGGTATTCCTGCACCATGTAAATCAGACGCTGGCGATGGTTGCTGGAACCGATCATATCTTGGGGCTGCGCACTAAAAAATTGTCTGAACGTATCGGTCATACGGCCACCTTCTCCACTGCTCCTTCTTTGACTGACCGAAGCCTCAGCAACACGTTGTCCAGGATCAGGATTTTGTAACCTGCCAGTCTCTGGGAACGCGTTGCACAGACCTTTCTGCAAGGCCTCTCGAAGATGTTTCATCCTCTGCAACGGAAAGATAAGGTCTGCAACCTTACCCTTGTAACGTGGATAAAGGAGGGTTGCCAGCCAGTAATGATCCCTCTACTTGATACCATGAATACAGGGATCCTTCCGCAGGCTTTGCAGGATCAGGGAGGCCATGCAGTGTAGGTTTGCTGAGGCATTCGGTCTGGAGACCTCTGGGTCACTCAGGACAACATGATCCGCAGCCACCTCCTCCCAGCCACGTACAAGTCGATGAGTTTCTTGGGACTGTAATTGATCCCTTGAAGACTGGTGCTGAGTGCTCCACCTCCATGCTGACACAATCCTCCTCCTCGTCCTCTTCCTGTGTGATAGGTGGGCAAGCAGGAACACTGTCTGGGTAAAGGGAGCCTTGAGAGAAAATGAAGTCCTCCTCTTCCTCCCTCTGTTCTGTCTCAAGGGCCCTATCCATTATTCCATGCAGTGTGTGCTCCGACAGGTGGATTCCTCTCAGTGCAGGTTTCAGAGAGGACTGAAGGTAAAGTGGGCGTAATGTCGCGAACCTAAAATTTTCAGTTTGCGAACTGCGAACGCGAACTTGCACAAATGTTCGCAAACGGGCAGGCGGATTTTAAAACCCACAGGGACTCTTTCTGGCCACAATAGTGTTGGAAAAGTTTTTTCAAGGGGACTAACACCTGGACTGTGGCATGCCGGAGGGGGATCCATGGCAAAACTCCCATGGAAAATTACGTAGTTGTTGTTTTTAATCCATAAAGGGCATAAATCACCTAACATCCATAAATTGTTTGGAATAACGTGCTTTAAAACATCAGGTATGATGTTGTATCGATCAGGTAGTGTAAGGCTTAGGGTTAGGGTTACAGATAGGGTTAGGGTAACAGATAGGGTTAGGGTTACAGACAGGGTTAGGGTAAGAGATAGGGTTAGGGTAACAGAGAGGGTTAGGGTTAGGGTTACAGACAGGGTTAGGGTTACAGATAGGGTTAGGGTTACAGTCTGTAACCCTAACCCTAACCCTGTCTGTAACCCTAACCCTATCTGTAACCCTAACCCTAACCCTATCTGTAACCCTAACCCTAACCCTATCTGTAACCATCACCCTATCTGTAACCCTAACCCTATCTGTAACCCTAACCCTAACCCTATCTGTAACACTAACCCTGTCTGTAATAGGGTTAGGGTTCACAGTGACAGACCAAACTCTGACAGACCAAACTCCCCGTTTAACGCACCACAAACACCTGCAAACAGTCCATTTGCACAACCGCAAACTCCCGATCTACACAAGGTTGGATACCAAGCTAGCCACGTCCCGTTCCTTGTTCACTCCTCACTGACGTCAATGAACGTTTTGGAGATTGCAGGCGATGTTTTTTTTTTAAAGCCTATGGTCGTGCTGAGGTAGTTCAGTGACAGCTAAGTGACCCAGAAAACAATGATTCTGCAGTGTTGGCCCATTGCTGGCCTAGTAGGCTTTAATGATCACCTTAGATGATCACAAAGAAAATTAATGTTTTTTCTATGCAAAATTATCCAGCCGATCGCTTTTGGTCTGTTCACAATGAAGCAACGACCTTATCATCTGGGGTGTGCCAACTAGGGATGTACCTGCGTTCGGTTCGCACCAGAACGTTCGAACAGACTGATCGTTCGCGCAAACATTTAGAACCCCATTGAAGTCTATGGGACTCGAACGTTCGAATTCAAAAGTGCTAATTTTAAAGCCCAATATGCAAGTTATTGTTGGAAAATGTCTTTGAGAACCCGGGTCTTGCCCCAGGGAACATGTATCAATGGAAAAAAAAGTTTTAAAAACTGTAGTTTTTTCTGGAGCAGCGATTTTAATGATGCTTAAAGTGAAAAAAAAATAATTAAAAAATTAATTTAAATATGGTACCTGCTGGGTGTCTATAGTAGTGGCACGTGTTTAGAAATGTCCCTGCACAACATGAGAATACTCTCCAAAAAAAGTAATTTAATATTGCTTGCGGCTTTAACCACTTGAGATCCACGCTATAGACAAAAGACGTCCACAGCGTGGCTCTCAAGTGCCGAGTGGATATCTTTAGACGTCCTTTTATGTGCATTACCCGCGCGCGCCACTGGGGGGCGTGCATTGGGTAAACACTGTCCCGGCGCATCGCCGAAGAGCCAATGTGTGTACCTGGCGGCCGCGATGTCCGCCGGGTACACGCGATCGTCGGTAACACAGCAGGGACCTGGAGCTCTGTGTGTAAACACAGAGCTCCACGTGCTGTCAGAGGAGAGAAGACCGATCTGTGTCCCTTGTACATAGGGACACAGCATCGGTCACCTCCCCCAGTCACCCCCCTTCCCCCACACAGTTAGAACACACCCAGGATACACATTTAACCTCTTCCTCACCCCCTAGTGTTAACCCCTTCCCTGCCAGTCACATTTATACAGTAATTAGTGCATTTTTATAGCACTGATCGCTGTATAAATGTGAATGGTCCCAAATTTGTGTCAAAAGTGTCCGATACGTCCACCGCAATATCGCAGTCTCAATAAAAATCGCAGATTGCCGCCATTAATAGTAAAAAAAAAAATCATAAAAAAAATCATAATTCTGTTCCCCATTTTGTAGGCGCTATAACTTTTGCCCAAACCAGTCGCTTATCGCGATTTTTTTTTTTTTTTTACAAAAATACGTCGAAAAATACGTATCGGCCTTAACTGAGAAAAAAAAATATTTTTTTAAAAAAAAATGGGATATTTATTATAGCAACAAGTAAAAAATATATATATATTTTTTAAATTGTCGCTCTTTTTTTGTTTATAGCGCAAAAAATAAAAACCGCAGAGGTGATCAAATACCACCAAAATAAAGCTCTATTTGTGGGGAAAAAAGGACGTAAATTTTGTTTGGGAGCCACGTCGCACGACCGCGCAAATGTCAGTTAAAGCGACGCAGTGCCGGAAGCTGAAATTTCGCCTGGGCACGAAGGGAGTTCATGTGCCCAGTAAGCAAGTGGTTAATGTAATGTTTGGTCCCTGCAATATAGATAAAAATCATTGGAAAAAATAGCATGGGTTTCCCCGCCACCACTCCCCCCAGGTCATTACAAGACCCAGTGCCGATCCTGACCTCCCTGGGGCCCTAAGCAAAATTACATGGCACATTAAAAATGAGAATCGGGGGGGCGCTGACGACAGTGACATGTCACAAAGTTGAAAGTTGAGAAGCGGTTGGAGGGGGTGTTCTGCTGTCGGAAATGACTCAGCCAGCGAGTTTAGAAGCGGGGTGAGGGGGCGAAAATTACTTCTCACCAGGCGGGGCCTCTAGTAATTTGGGGGGCCCTTTGCAGCTTTGCAGGGCCCTAAGCGGCTTGTATAGTGAGCCTATAGCGAGGATCGGCCCTGACAAGACCTTTTGGCCCTATATACTTTGAACAGCAGTATACAGGCGTTGCAAACAAGATAAGGACTGTAGGTTTCTTAAGTAGAATCAGAACCATGTCATACTTTGCTCCTGCATATTGCACAATTTCCTAAAGAGACCCTCAACAAACTACATGACACTTGTGCCTGATGAGGCCACTGATGTTCCAGTGGTGGTGGCCCGTGAGACTGTCCATACAGGCTTGCCCCCCAAAGTGCACGTGCTGTGTGGCAACAATATGTCGATTATTTTAGGGGTGGGGGGGCCATTACAATGCCAGATCTTGGCTCAATAAATTCTTTTTTTGGGAAATAAAAATTCGAGAAAAAAGGGGGGTTGCCATCCGGGGGCCCCCTTTGAACAAATTCTGTGAAGAACTCCTGTTCTCCGAAGGCCTCCATTATTTCTGCAAGTCAAAATTTAGCAAAAAAATACATAATGTCAGTCAAGCCTTAGCTTTATCCCCATATCTAATCCACAAACTCATCCACTGATCATGAAGTCCAAAAATCAAGTTTCGTATCGTCGTACTGCACGATCATTTTCCCGACGTTTTCTACCGACTGCGAGCGATGTTCTAACTCACGCAATATCCCTTTATACACTGCGCATGTGGGAAGCTCCACACGTATCCCCGCCTATGACGATCGTTCTAGTAATTGGCACGCCCCTTTTCGGTCGGTCAATGCACTTCACTGAAGAAGACATGATGGAGGAGACTCAGGAGAGACAGGAAGCTGCAACCACAAGTAAGGAGAGAGGCCAGGCACACACTAGGAGCAGGAGCATGAACCAAGCCACCAGAATGACCTTTGATGAGATGGTGGAGATGGTTGCCATTGTTGAAGAGGAGGACTATGATTGTCTAAAAGGGCCTTACAAGAAGCCCAAGAAGGTAAAGGGCCAGATAATGGAGAAGGTTCAGATGACTCTCCATGAGAAATTCAAGGTGCAGAGGTCAAGGGATCAGTTAAGGAAGAGGTGGTCAGACTTGAAAAGAAGAGACCCAGAGCAGCTGGAGAGGATTCAGAGAGTCCTCATAAGACGTAAGTAATTTTTATGTGTACTCTGAGTTTTTGTTTTTATTATTTTGCGGCATGGGCTTTTTATTTCAGGTTGTGTATATATACAGTTCAAGAATAGATGTCTCAAGGTTCACGTTTGTGGGCATAATAATCGGTTGTTCATTCTATTTATGATCATTTTATGTGAGACCATTTTTTTATTTAATGTAGATGTGTTATTAACTAGATTTAAATAATCCAACTTAAGTCAATACACAGTAAAAGGAGAGTATGTTCAGCACAGCAGTTGATTACACATATGGACACAGTAGCACAATGGTTGGCACGGCCGATCCGCCCTATAGGCTCACTATGAAAGCTGCGAAGGGCCCCCCAAATAACTAGAGACCCCGCCTGGTAAGAAGTCATTTTCGCCCCCTCACCCCGCTTCTCAACTCGCTGGCTGCATGGGAGAAGAGGCAAGAACTCAGCACCCCTTGCTTCTCAATTTAATGTAAGATGTAATTTCCGACAGCAGAACACCCCTCCCTCCACTTCTCAACTTCCTTTAATGTGACATGTCACTGTCGTCAGCGCCCCCCCGCTTCTCATTTTTAATGTGCTATGTCATTTTGCTTGCCCCAGGGCGGTCAGGATTGGCACTGAGTGTTGGTCACAAGAAGAACCTAGTTAGGGTGTCACACAGAAGTGATCAAGTGTATACTTGTTGTTTTTCCATGTAGGAAACTTGGCCAAATATAAAGAAATGCAGCAGCTTTGGTAATGGATAAAATCCTGTGTTAAGCTTAGAAGGATTGTAAAAACAGACAATTGTACCACACTTTTTAAAAAAGAATGATTGATATTCCTCTTTCAGGCCTCTAATCTTGTTTATTCATGTATCCCATTTTTCACAATCTCATAGGGCGCAATGAAGCTGCAGCACTGGAGCCGACCAACCCCACACAGAGCCAAGCCCACCCTCGACGCATGTGCAGGAAGTGCAAAATGCCACCACATCAGGTCAGTGTCATACAGCACAGCTTCAGGTAATACATGTAGGCCTGCATAATTGTAATACATGTTTTTTTTCCAAATTTCAGGAGGTGTCGGAGCTGTTGGGGGCGGATTGGACACCTACAGTGCCCTTGTCCTAATTGGGGAGATCAATTCCTGCATGGCAGAAATAGAGGAAACAAACCTCGCCCTAGACAATATTATAAATAAAATGCGGAAGCTGGAACAAAAAATTAAGAATCTTATGGATGTGCTGGGGAGGGATTTAAAAAAAAATAGATGTAGACAAATATTTCAAATCAAAAAAATATTTCTTAACCAAAAAAAAAAAAATTAAAGAATGTTTAGATATTTTTGAAAAAAATTAAAAATGACACATTTTAAGTGTGATACAATAAATATTTTTGGATACTCAACAATGTGTGGCTTCTTATTATATCAATGCTGCCTAAAAGAACAAATCTAGATTTGTGGTGTTTACATTGACAACGATGAGTATTTAATACAGGGAAATAAACATGACACTATGATAACGTAGGAGAAAGCTAGAATGAACTCTAATTAGAAAATAATCAAACAAAGAAAAGTACTAGAACAGGTGCAGAAAAATTGGGCCTTAGGCACTGGTGGCGGTGTCACAACACTGCAACCCCTCACAGATAATGTAATTGGAGCGCAGCAAAGAGCCACATGCCAAGTATTGCATTAAAAATTGTTATTAGACGCCCCTGTTAAACAGGGGCAGGAAAATTGGTCCTTAGGCACTGGTGATGGAGCCCAGAAACAAACATTTTCTTAGTAACTATCAGCAAGATCAGTAAGGAGGAAAGGATATTCAGTCAGCAGCATAACAGGACAGTCACTCAGCATCAGCATAGGCAGTCTCCAAGGGATCTGTCATTTAAAAAAAAATATTCAGTTACATCTGCATCAGGTGCTTGGTAGCTGGTGTTGATCCAAGCCTGATTCATTTTTATGAAGGTCAGTCGTTCGACGGAGTCGGTGGAGAGGCGCATGTGATCGGTCACAAAGTCTCCAGCTGCACTGAATGTGCATTCTGAAAGAACGCTGGATGAAGGGAAAGCCAGTAGCTCAATTGCATACTGTGCAAGCTCTGGCCAGTGATCCATCCTCAAGACCCAGTAAGATAGAGGATTTTTGGTGGGGAAGGTGTCCAAGTCTGATCTTGCCCCTAGGTATTCATGGTATACCATGTAAACCAAACGCTGGCGATGGTTGCTGGAACCGGTCATACCTTGGGGCTGCGGACTAAAAAATTGTCTGAACGCATCGGTCAGACGGCCACGTCCTGAAGAGGATGCACCGTGTCCACCACCAGTGTTGCCTCTAGATGCAGAGCCTGCTTGCCCTCGTGACTCTCTGCCATTTTTTGTTGTCTTTCCAGACATTTTAATAGCCTGCACAGGACAAAATCAGAAATAAACAGCACCTGTCCAGTAAGATCGACTGCGTTTATGGGCAAAAACACAGCAAACGTGCAGTAAGATCGACTGTGTTTATGCGCAAAAACACAGCAAATGTGCAGTAAGATCGTCTGCGTTTATGGGCAAAAACACAGCAAACGTGCAATAAGATCGACTGTGTTTATGGGCAAAAACACAGCAAGTGTGCAGTAAGATCGACTGCGTTTATGGCCAAAAACACAGCAAACGTGCAGTAAGATCGACTGTGTTTATGGCCAAAAACACAGCAAACGTGCAGTAAGATCGACTGCGTTTATGGGCAAAAACACAGCAAACGTGCAATAAGATCGACTGCGTTTATGGGCAAAAACACAGCAAACGTGCAATAAGATCGACTGTGTTTATGGGGAAAAACACAGCAAATGTGCAGTAAGATCGACTGCGTTCATGGGCAAAAACACAGCAAACATGCAGTAAGATCGACTGCGTTTATGGGCAAAAACACAGCAAACGTGCAATAAGATAGACTGTGTTTATGGGCAAAAACACAGCAAGTGTGCAGTAAGATCGACTGCGTTTATGGCCAAAAACACAGCAAACGTGCAGTAAGATCGACTGCGTTTATGGGCAAAAACACAGCAAACGTGCAATAAGATCGACTGTGTTTATGGGCAAAAACACAGCAAACGTGCAGTAAGATTGACTGCGTTTATGGCCAAGAACACAGAAAACGTGCAGTAAGATCGACTGCGTTTATGGCCAAAACACAGCAAACGTGCAGTAAGATCGACTTCGTTTATGGGCAAAAACACAGCAAACGTGCAATAAGATCGACTGTGTTTATGGGCAAAAACACAGCAAACATGCAGTAAGATCGACTGCGTTTATGGGCAAAAACACAGCAAACGTGCAATAAGATCGACTGTGTTTATGGGCAAAAACACAGCAAGTGTGCAGTAAGATCGACTGCGTTTATGGCCAAAAACACAGCAAACGTGCAGTAAGATCGACTGCGTTTATGGCCAAAACACAGCAAACGTGCAATAAGATCGACTGTGTTTATGGGCAAAAACACAGCAAACGTGCAGTAAGATCGACTGCATTTATGGCCAAAAAACAGCAAACGTGCACTAACAGCGACTGCGTTTATGGGCTAAAAAACAGCACACGTACAGTAACAGCAACTGCGTGTATGTGCAATTAAATAGCACACGTCCACTAACACTGAGTACTATGTTTAGGTGTAAACTAAACACTATGCAGGCAATACAACACGTTAGAGCACTGCATCTAGCACAATCTACTGCCTAACAATAGGTATAGCTGATCTAGCTAAGCTATACAGTGTATAAATATATGTACAACGCTAGGATGTATATATATCCTCTACACACTGTAAATTTAACTAAACTCACTAGCCTTCCTGCTCTTTCTATCTTTCTATCTATCTATCTATCTATCTATCTATCTATCTATCTATCTATCTATCTATCTATCTATCTATCTATCTAGTAGAAAAGACACTGGCCCAGATTCAAGAAGCACTTGCGCCCGCGCAACCATAGGTTGCGCGGCGCAAGTGCTTACTTGCTCCGGTGTAACGAGTGCTCCTGATTCAGGAACCTCGTTACACCGAATGCAGCCTAGGATGTGACAGACATAAGCCTCCTTATGCCTTCACATCCCAGGCTGCATTCTTGCGTTGGCCGCTAGGGGGCGCGGCCATTGTGATCGGCGTATAGTATGCAAATTGCATACTACCACCGATTCACAAAAGTTGCGCGGGCCCTGGGCACGCAAGGTACGGAGTTTCCGTACGGCAACTTTAGCGCAAGGTTGCTCCTGCTATAGCAGGGGCAACCTATGCTAAAGTATAGCTGCGCTTCCCGCTCGTGAAATTTAAATTTCACGTCGGTTACGTAAGTGATTCGTGAATGGCGCTGGACGCCATTCACGTTCACTTAGAAGCAAATGACGTCCTTGCGACGTCATTTGCCGCAATGCACGTCAGGAAAGTTTCCCGACGGAGCATGCGCTGTTAGCTCGGCGTGGGAGCGCGCCTAATTTAAATGATTCCCGCCCCCGGCGGGATCATTTACATTAGGCGCCCTTACGCAGGGCTAATTAGCATAGCGCCCGCGCAATTTACGGAGCTACTGCTCCGTGAATCGCTGGGCAAATGGAAATATTTGCGTGGGCGCAGAGAAAAATCTTTGCTCTTTGCTCACGCAAATATTGCTCCATTCTACCTGAATCTGGGCCACTGTGTGCCAGATTCACATAGAGATACGACGGTGTATCTCCTTCATAGAATCAGTTACGCATAGATATGCCTAAGATCCGACAGGTGTAACTGTGTTACACCGTCGGATCTTAGGCTGCAATTCCAGGCCGGCCGCTAGGTGGCGTTTCGGTTTATTTACGCGACGATTATGCAAATGAGGAGATACGCCGATTCCGAAACGAACGACCGCCCGGCGTTTTTTTTTACACGTCGTTTGCGTTCTGCTTTTTCCGGGGTATAGTTACCCCTGCTTCTATGAGGCGCAGCCAATGTTAAAGGGTCACTAAAGGAAATAGCTGAAATGACTGTTTACAGGGCATAGAGACATAATAGTTAACTGATTCCTTTTAAAAATGATAAAAAATTGATAAAAAAAACAATCATATAATGTGCCTGCAGTGTAGTTTCGTTTTTGCTGTTGTTTGCTGGTTCTCTGATGTACAGAGAGCCACTAGAGGGCAGTCAGCCAATAGAAAGCAGTGATACTTTGTCTAAAACTCCTCAGCACCAATCCAGTTTCGTTTTACACACAGTAATCACACCTCCTTGATTAGTGACCACCGTGAGAAATCTCCCAGTACTGTGGTTATCAGGAAACAGGCAACCAGGAAGTGTCCAAAACAGAGAGGATTTACAGCAACATCAGAGCAAAAACGAACAATGAGGACATGAAACCAGGACTGCAGCAAGGTAAAGGAAGCTATTTAGCTAAAAAAAAAAATTCCTTTAGTGACCCTTTAAGTATGGCCGTCGTTCCCGCGACGAAATTTGAATTTTTTACGTTGTTTGCGTAAGTCGTTCGCGCATACGGATGGAGGTAATTTACGTAAACATCGAATCCAATGACGTCCTTGCGACGTCATTTGAAGCAATGCACGCTGGGAAAATTTTCGGACGGCGCATGCGCTATTCGATCGGCGCGGGAACCCGCCTGATTTGAATAGTACACTCCCCCTAGCCACGGAATTTTAATTCCGCCGGGGGATTTACGATACACCGCCGCAAGTTTTGAGGTAAGTGTTTTGTGAATTACCCACTTGCCTCAAAAACTTGCTGCGGCGGATCTTAAATCACATAGGTTACGCGGATCTAAAGATCCGCTAACCTATGTAAATCTGGCCCTGTGTCTCTATCTATCTCTCTCTCTCTCTAACTGTCTGACTGACTTCTCTTTAACAAAGCCAGAACACACTACATGCGGCCGCCTTATAGGCGGCCTTATATAGTGTGGGGCGTGTACTAAACCCCCTGAGCCATAATTGGCCAAAGCCACCCTGGCTTTGGCCAATTATGGTTCTTCGTTTTTTGCGCGCTGTGATTGGCCAAGCATGCAGAGTCATGGTGCATGCTTGACCAATCATCACTGCTCAACGCCGCAGTGAATTATGGGCCGATGCACGGCATTCTAATTTGGCGCAAACTACCCGTTTTGTTCGAAATTCATCGAACGTACGAACAGACGATGTTCGAGTCGAACATACGTTCGAGTCGAACGACCAGCTCATCCCTAGTGCCAACATTGCCATTGCCAACACACTCATAGAGGTGGTCGCTTCATTGTGATACGCAAGCCCCTTCACCACAACAAGGTAACGATCACAAAGGGGAATTGACACATGTATGTGCCTTTTTTTTGGTTTTGTTTTTGCAGCCACAGTGCAGCACCAGAGGCCAGAAAAATTAGGCATGTACACATGCCTTAAAAAGTAGGTATTGTTACAGCTGCTGCTGTAGCAGCGGCCAGAAAAATTGATGTTTTCCAGGCAGAAAGTGCACTAAAACATTGCGGCTTGAACCCTATTTGGTGGCGGATAAGTCACGCAAGTCATCCGGCATGCAGAGATAAAATACAGATGCGTGTGGACCATTTGTAGCCCAAGGAAGCTCATCTCAACAGGCCTTTAGTCAAATGTATCGCCCACTGTCAGTCCCTTCGGGATCCATGCCTCATTCATTTTAATAAAGGTGAGGCAATCTAGACTTTTTTGACCTAGGCGACTTCTCTTCTCAGTGACAATACCTCCTGCTGCACTGAATGTCCGTTCTGAAAGAACACTTGAAGCGGGGCAGGCCAGAAGTTCTATAGCAAATTGGGATAGCTCAGGCCACAGGTCAAGCCTGCACAACCAGTAGTCAAGGGGTTCATCACTCCTCAGAGAGTCGATATCTGCAGTGAAGGCGAGGTAGTCTGCTACCTGTTGGTCGAGTCATTCTCTGAGGGTGGACCCCTAAGGGCTGTGGCGATGCATAGGACTGAAAAAGCTCTGCATGTCCTCCATCAACAACGCGTCTGTAAAGCGTCCTGTCCTTGCCGACGTGGTCGTGGTAGGAGGAGGATTACTTTCACCTCTTCTACTGTTAGATTCCCGTTGTGCTGTGACATCACCCTTATACGCTGTGTAAAGCATACTTTTTAATTTATTTTGGAACTGCTGCATCCTTTCCGACTTCCGGTAATTTGGTAACATTTTAAGGCACTTTTTGCATTATACCGGGGGTCTAGTAGCGTGGCCACCCAGTACAGGTCGTTCTCCTTCAGCCTTTTTATACGAGGGTCCCTCAACAGGCACGACAGCATGAAAGACCCCATTTGCACAAGGTTGGATGCTGAGCTGCTCATGTCCCGTTCCTCGTCCTCACTGATCTCACTGAAGGTCTGTTCTTCCTTCCAGCCATGTACAACACCACGGGTACCAGATAGGTGATAACGAGCACCCTGGGATGCCTGCTGTGGTTGGTCTTCCTCCTCCTCAAAGCCACATTCCTCCTCTGACTCCTATGCCTCACACTCCTCTTCCATCGTTTCTGCAGGTCCAGCAAGTGATGCTGATAAGGCTGTTTCTGGTGGTGATGGTGACCACAACTCTTCCTCTTCCTCTCGCTCATCTACGGCCTGATCCAGCACTCTTCGCAGGGCACGTTCCAGGAAGAAAACAAATGGGATGATGTCGCTGATGCTGCCTTCAGTGCGACTGACTAGGTTTGTCACCTCCTCAAAAGGACGCATGAGCCTACAGGCATTGCGCATGAGCGTCCAGTAGCATGGCAAAAAAATTCCCAGCTGCGCAGAGGCTGTCCTAGCACCCCGGTCATACAAATACTCGTTGACAGCTTTTTCTTGTTGGAGCAGGCGGTCGAACATTAGGACATGTGTCAACTTCCCCAAATTCAATTCCGCCAACAAATTGCTTCCGTTGTCACACACCACTTTGCCGATCTCCAGTTGGTGCAGAGTCAGCCACTGATCCAACTGTGCGTTCAGGGTGGACAGGAGTGCTGGTCCGGTGTGACTCTCTGCTTTCAGGCAAGTCAACCCCAAGACGGCGTGACACTGTCGAATCCGGGATGTGGAATAGCCCCTGGTGAGCTGGGGGGGTGCAGTTGATGTGGAGCAACACGCAGCAGCAGAAGAGGACTCAGCCGAGGAGGTTATTGAAGAGGATGGAGTAGGAGGAGTAGAGGAGGTGGCAGCATACCTGCCTGCAAGTCATGGCGGTGTCACCAACTCCTCTGCAGAGCCACGCATTACATGCTTGGCAGCCGTCAGCAGGTTTACCCAATGTGCAGTGTAGGTGATATACCCGCCCTGACCGTGCTTTGCAGACCAGGTATCAGTGGTCAGATGGACCCTTGCCCCAACACTGTGTGCCAGGGATGCCATGACTTCCTTTTGCACAATAGAGTACAGTTTGGGGATTGCCTTTTGTGAATAGAAATTTTGGCCGGGTACCTTCCACTGCGGTGTCCCAATAGCTGCAAATTTTTTGAAGGCCTCAGACTCCACCAGCTTGTATGGTAAAAGCTGGCGGGCTAAGAGTTCCGACAAGCCCGCTGTCAGACGCCAGGCAAGGGAGTGACTCTGTGACATTGGCTTCTTATGCTCAAACATGTCCATGACAGACACCTGACTGTGGGCAGATGAGCAGGAACTGCTCAAGGTGAGAGACGGAGTGGCAGATGGTTGAGAGGGGGCAAGGAGAACAACAGTGGTTGACATGTCTGAAGATGCTGCACCAGGAGGAGGATGGTGGCTTTGATCTTGTGTGCTGCTTGTATTCATCATCATGTGTTGATCCCATAGGCGTTTGTGATGTGCGATCATGTGCCTTCGCAAAGCAGTTGTACCTAGGTGGGTTTTGGATTTCCCACGACTCAGCTTCTTTTGACACAGGTTGCAAATGGCATCACTGTTATCAGAGGCAGACACACAAAAAAAATGCCACACTGCTGAGCTTTGCAATGACGGCATTCTGGTGGTGGCAACAGCATGCGTTCATTGGCGTGCTGTCTGGATGACCCCGGGTGCCGATACATGCTGTCTGACTGTGCCACTAGCTCCTTGCGATGACCTCCCCCTGTTTCCAACTCGTCTCCTCCTCCTCTCTGTCTCCCCATCTGAACTCTCCCCCTGTTCTTCTCTTCGAGCGGGCACCCATGTGACATCCCTGGACACATCGTCATCATCAACCGCTTCACTTGTATCTGAAAACTCAGCAAAGGAAGCATCAGCGGGTACATCATCATCACACCATACGTCCATGTGTGTAATGCTGCCTGACTGAGTCATATCCCTTTTATCGACAACCTCTGGCAATAATGGTTGCGCATCACTCATTTCTTCCAACTCATGTGTAAATAACTACTCTGACAGATCAAGTGAAGCAGCTGTGATGCTAGTGTTGGTGGTGGCGGCATGCGGGCGAGTGGTAACTTGAGAGGTGCCCGAAGCTGAGCTGGAGGAGGATGGTGCGTCAAGGTTCCGAGCGGAAGCTGTAGAAGATTGGGTGTCCTGTGTTAGCTAGTCAACTATGTCCTCAGAACTTTTCGAGTTCAGGGTACGTGGCCTCTGAACACTGGCCATTATTCTAGGGCCAAAGGGAATCACAGCACCACGACCACGACGGCCCCTGCGGGGTGGCCTGCCTCTGCCAGTCATTTTTTTTTATTTGTTTAGTTGTACTATGCGTGCAAGCTACTGTGACACCAGATATTAGTGGCACTGTGCACTGGCAGAAGTTGGCAGAGTAGACGCTGTAGGCCTGACACACGCCTGCAGACAACTGACTGCTATTCTATTGCAGTCAAAATTGTTTTTTTTTTTTTATTTAATCTACTATGCCACCAGATATATGAGTGGTGGCACTGAGCAAGTGGGCACAGTATACACTATGAGCCTGACACATTCTGGCAGCCAGGCAACTGAGTAATATTCTATTGCAGTCAATTTTTTTGTTGTTTTTAAATGTTATCTACTGTGCCACCAAGATAGATGAGGGGTGGGTGGCACTGGGCACAGTGTACGCTGTACCCCTGACACACGCTGGCAGCCAGGCAACTGACTACTATTCTATTTCAGTCAATTTTTTTTTTAATGTTATGTACTGTGCCACCAAGATAGATGAGTGGTGGGTGGCACTGGGCACAGTGTACGCTGTACCCCTGACACACGCTGGCAGCCAGGCAACTGACTACAATTTTATTGCAGTAAAAATATATATTTTTTAAATGTTATGTACTGTGCCACCAAGATAGATGAGTGGTGGGTGGCACTGTGCACAGTGTACACTGTACCCCTGACACACGCTGGCAGCCAGGCAACTGACTACTATTCTATTGCAGTACAAATATATATATTTTTTAAATGTTATCTACTGTACCACCAAGATAGATGAGTGGTGGGTGGCACTGGGCACAGTGTACGCTGTACCCCTGACACACGCTGGCAGCCAGACAACTGACTACTATTTTATTGCAGTAAAAAAAATTTTTTTTAAATGTTATCTACTGTGCCACCAAGATAGATGAGTGGTGGGTGGCACTGGGCACAGTGTGCGCTATACCCCTGACACACGCTGGCAGCCAGGCAACTGACTACTATTCTATTGCAGTAAAAAATATATATATTTTTAAATGTTATCTACTGTGCCACCAAGATAGATGAGTGGTGGGTGGCACTGGGCATAGTGTACGCTGTGATCCTGACACACACACACGCTGCCTAGCAGGCAACTGCAATTAGATTACAGAGAAAAAAAAAACAGACTGATATACTAGCCCTAAAAAGGGCTTTTTGGGGTGCTGTCCTTACAGCAAAGATCAGATGAGTCTTTCAGCACTGAAGTGGACACTGAAAACACTAGCCTAGCTATAGATTTCCCTATAAACTCAGCAGCAGCAACACTCTCCCTCCTCTCACTAAGAATGCAGGTTCAGAATGAATCTAAAATGGATGCTGCCCGAGAGGTGGGAGGGTCAGGGAGGGAGGGTATGCTGCTGATTGGCTGGAATGTGTCTGCTGACTGTGAGGTAGAGGATCAAAGCTTGCTCAATGTTAAATAATAGGAGGCGGATCGAACATCGCATATGTGCGCTCGTGGCGGAGAACGCGAACGCGCAAAAATCGCCGCAAATTATTTGCCGGCAAACAGTTCTGTACATCTCTAAAGTAGGGTTGGAGATCCCAGCTGATGAGGAAGGAGAGGTCCACTTTGTTCTTTAGTGTGGGTCTTTTAGGTATGCTTGACAACGAACTGCATGGCAGGTCGACATATGTTTGGTCAAGCGTGTGGTGCCCAAGCGAGTGATGTTTTGGCCACGCGAGATACGTTTGAGACATATGTTGCAAATAGCAGCGGTGCGACCTGATGCACTCGTCTCAAAAAAGGCCCACAGCAAAAAACTTTTGGAATATCGCACAGAGACAGCAACGCCCTGCACATGCGGAGCTCTGCAGTGTGATGCAGTAGGTGTGCTGCCCTTAAGCTGGCCCCTGGAGGTCATCCTGCCTCGTTGGAAATGTGCCTCCTCCTCCTCTTTCCTATCTGGCACCCACGTGGAGTCAATGACCTCATCATCCCCTCCCTCCTCATCACTGTAGAAAACCTGGCAGTATGCTGCAGCTGGGGGAACATGACTGCCAGATTGCTGTCCTCTTTGGGCACCCCCTCTCTCTGGGCTCACGTTACTGCCTTCCTCTAGCTGGGTACCATCATTAGAGCCGTCAAAACGCTGCACATCCTCCTGCAGCATGTACCCAACACTGTGGTCAAACAGTTCGGGGAACTTCTCAGGAGGACATGGTGGGGCTAGGGAAGGAGTGACTGATACCATTGAGCAGAGGGAAGAGGCCGCATTGGCAGCTGCTTTGCCAGACAAAGTACCCTGAGCCTGGGTGAGAGAGGATGGGGAGGATGAGGACAGCTTGGTCATCCACTCTACCAAGTCTTCTGCATTCTGCGGCTCAACATGGCCAGCTGCCGAAAAAAAGGACAAGCATGTCCCACTGCCACGTGCTGATGAGGATGCACCATGTCCACGACCAGCACTGTTGCCTCTAGACGCACAGCCTGCTTGCCCTCTTTTATTGGCTGGTGACTGTCTGTCTCTCCTTGTTGTCCTTCCAGACATACTAATGGCCTACAGGGAGATGTAGCTGCACAAAGCTGGGATGTATATACAGTTGCAATAAAAAGTATGTGAAATGATATGTATTTCTGCACAAATTGGTCATAAAATGTGATCTGATCTTCATCTAAGTCACAATAATAGACAATCACAGTCTGCTTAAACTAATAACACACAAAGAATTAAATGTTATCATGTTTTTATTGAACACACCATGTAAACATTCACAGTGAAGGTGGAAAAAGTATGTGAACCCCTAGACTAATGACATCTCCAAGAGCTAATTGGAGTGAGGTGTCAGCCAACTGGAGTCCAATCAATGAGATGAGATTGGAAGTGTTGGTTACAGCTGCCCTGCCCTATAAAAAAACACACCAGTTCTGGGTTTGCTTTTCACAAGAAGCATTGCCTGATGTGAATGATGCCTCACACAAAAGAGCTCTCAGAAGACCCACGATTAAGAATTATACGCCAGGATGAAAACAGTCACAGAAATTGAAACGAAAGTGAAATGACGAATACATGCATCTATCTAATACAGTATATGGACATATCATATGATACAAGTCAGAAATATTTTAAAATACCTAGATGTTATTGTAAGACACTTTGTTAGAAGAAAGAAATATATGAGAAGTGTGATTTTATAAATAGAAGGTTTTAACCACTTGCCGACCGCGCTATAGCAAAAATACAGCTACAGCGCGGTCGAGTTACTGTGACAGGACGTCCCTGGGACGTCCTCGTGCACTTCCGCGTTTGCGCGTCTCCTGGGGCGCGCTCGCGGAAGTGTCCGTGCTCGCCGGGTCTAGAAGACCCGGCGCATCACGGATCACGGTAAATTGCCGCGAATCGCGGCTGTTTACCACGTGATCGCTCCGTCAAATGATGGAGCGATCACTTGTAAACAAACCGGCGTCATTTGATGACGCCGGTTCCTCCCTCTCCTCTCTGTACCGTTCGGTACAGTGCGAGAGGAGAGGAGAGGGGGGGGGGGAGCGCGGGGTGTCAGCAGTGCTGTGGCTGGATCTGTGACAACTGCAGTCACAGATCCAGCCATCCCTCCCAGCTCAGCAATACTCTGCCATACTCTGCAGACTCTGCAATACCCCATACTCTGCAATACCCCATACTCTGCAATACCCCATACTCTGCCATACTCTGCATACTCTGCCATACCCCATATTCTGCCATACTCTGCATACTCTGCCATACCCCATACTCTGCCATACTCTGCCATACTCTGCATACTCTGCCATACCCCATACTCTGCCATACTCTGCATACTCTGCCATACCCCATACTCTGCAATACCCCATACTCTGCATACTCTGCAATACCCCGTTACTCTGCAATACCCCGTTACTCTGCAATACCCCGATACTCTGCCATACCCCGATACTCTGCCATACCCCGATACTCTGCATACTCTGCCATACCCCATACTCTGCCATACTCTGCATACTCTGCAATACCCCATACTCTGCCATACCCCATACTCTGCCATACACCATACTCTGCCATACCCCATACTCTGCCATGCCCCATACTCTGCCATACCCCATACTCTGCCATACCCCATACTCTGCCATACCCCATACTCTGCCATACCCCATACTCTGCCATACCCCATACTCTGTCATACCCCGTTACTCTGCCATACCCCGATACTCTGCCATACCCCGATACTCTGCCATACCCCGATACTCTGCCATACCCCGATACTCTGCAATACCCCATACTCTGCAATACCCCGATACTCTGCAATACCCCATACTCTGCAATACCTCGATACTCTGCAATACCCCGATACTCTGCAATACCCTGCGCAATACTCTGCATTACCCTGCGCAATACTCTGCAATACCCCAATACCCTGCGCGATACTCTGCAATACCCAAATACTCTGCAATACCCCCAATACTCCGCAATACCCCAATACTCTGCAATACCCCCAATACCCCAATACTCTGCAATACCCAAATACTCTGCAATACCCAAATACTCCGCAATACCCCAATACTCTGCAATACCCCCAATACCCCAATACTCTGCAATACCCAAATACTCCGCAATACCCCAATACTCCGCATATATAATATTTTGGGGTTCTATGTAGTTTTCTAGCAAATAAATTGTGATTTTTCCATGTAGGAGAGAAATGTCAGAATTGGCCTGGGTGTTCCAGAAAGCCTGATGGCGCTTCCTGCATGTTGGGCCTCTGTATGTGCCCACGCCGTGTAAAAGTTGCACACATGGGGTATCGCCATACTCGGGAGGAATAGCAGAATGTGTTTTGGGGTGTCATTTGTGGTATGCATATGCTGTGTGTGAGAAATAACCTGCGAATATGACAGAAACAAGTTTGTTTTTTGTTTTTTTACAGAATTTTCGGTCGTTTTTCTTTTATAGCGCAAAAAATAAAAAACCCAGAGGTGATCTAATACCACCAAAAGAAAGCTCTATTTGTGTGAAAAAAAGGACAAAAATTTCAAATGGGTACAATGTTGTATGACGGAGTAATTGTCATTCAAATTGTGAGAGCACCGAAAGCTGAAAATTGGTCTGGTCAGGAAGGGGGTTTAAGTGCCCAGTGGTCAAGAGGTTAAAGAGTTAATCAGCATTATGAAAGGCGTCAAATTGTGATTATAAAAATATGAATGAACCTGTATTTAGAGTAACACATATTCATCAAACACATATCAAAATAAATCATGTATCCATATTAATAATCATTTGGTGTAAATTGATAGATATCTGTGTAATGTTTAGAAAAAAAAACAGTTTTAAAAGATATACATGTATACAGAAATATAGAAGCATGGTATGTAGGAATCAACAAAAATATACTAATTGTATTTTATATAATATAAAGTTACCAGAATGTTAAATATATATATATATATATATATACACAGTACAGACCAAAAGTTTGGACACACCTTCTCATTCAAAGAGTTTTCTTTATTTTCATGACTATGAAAATTGTAGATTCACACTGAAGGCATCAAAACTATGAATTAACACATGTGGAATTATACATAACAAAAAAGTGTGAAACAACTGAAAATATATTTCATATTCTAGGTCCTTCAAAGTAGCCACCTTTTGCAGCAGACACATCTCTAGAACTGTTCAGAGGAGACTGTGTGAATCAGGCCTTCATGGTAGAATATCTGCTAGGAAACCACTGCTAAAGAAAGACAACAAGCAGAAGAGACTTGTTTGGGCTAAAGAACACAAGGAATGGACATTAGACCAGTGGAAATCTGTGCTTTGGTCTGATGAGTCCAAACTTGAGATCTTTGGTTCCAACTCCCGTGTTTTTGTGCGACCCAGAAAAGGTGAAAGGATGGACTCTACATGCCTGGTTCCCACCGTGAAGCATGGAGGAGGAGGTGTGATGGTGTGGGGGTGCTTTGCTGTTGACACTGATGGTGATTTAATCAAAATTTAAGGCAAACTGAACCAGCATGGCTACCACAGCATCTTGCAGCGGCATATTCCATCCGGTTTGCGTTTAGTTGGACCATCATTTATTTTTCAACAGGACAATGACCCCAAACACACCTCCAGGCTGTGTTAGGGCTATTTGACCAAGAAGGAGAGTGATGGGGTGCTGCGCCAGGTGACTACCTCTTGAAGCTCACCAAGAGAATGCCAAGAGTGTGCCAAGCAGTAATCAAAGCAAAAGGTGGCTACTTTGAAGAACCTAGAATATGAAATATATTGTCAGTTGTTTCACACTTTTTTGTTATGTTTAATTCCACATGTGTTAATTCATAGTTTTGATGCCTTCAGTGTGAATCTACAATTTTCATAGTCATGAAAATAAAAAAAAATCTTTGAATGAGAAGGTGTGTCCAAACTTTTGGTCTGTACTGTATACATACATATATATATATATATATATATATATATATATATATATATATATAGGCCCGGATTCACAAAGCACTTGCGCCGACGTATGTCCAGATACGCCGCGTAAGTGCAAATATGCGCCGTCGTATCTGTGCGCCGTACCCACAAACTAAGATACGCCTACAAACAGGCTTAATCACGCCGACGTAACTTGCCTACGCCGGCTTAGGGTGGGTGCTCATTTACGCTGGTGGCATGGTGGCACTGCCATTGATTAGCCATTCAAATATGCAAATGAGGAAAATACGGCGATTCACGAACCTGCGCCTGCCCGACACAGGCTACGAGAGGTGTGCGTAAGTTGTACGTCCGGCGTAAAGTTAAGCCCCATAAAGGAGGTGTAACTCAGCAGCAGACATGTGAAGGTCTGCATCAGGGAACAGAAGCCGGCAGTTTTTACGTAGTTTACGTTGGACGTGTGTCTGGATGGGCGTAGATTATGTTCATGGCGTAGGCAGTGATCCGGCGTATCTTAGGTAGTTGTTCCGACGTGGTTATGAGCATGCACACAGGGATGCGTCCACGACACGACGAATGCGCAGTTCGTTTAACGTACTTGTCTGGCTCTCAAACCATCATTTGCATGGGGTCACGCCTAATTTGCATTGCTCACACCCACTTCCACCTACGCCGACTTACGCCTTCGAAACCCAGCACAGTTTTGGCAGCATTGGCTTTGTGAATTCCATGCTTGCCTCTCTGCGCTGTGTCGGCGTAGCGTACATTGAGATGCGCTACGGCGGCGTAATGTGTGCCTTCTCTCTGTGAATCCGGGCCATAGTCTCCCCAGCATCATATAAATTTTACACATTCTGAAAATAGAATATTAACTTAAAAGAGTTGAACTCAAAAAGGTGAGACATCTGGTGGTTGAAAATTATATTACTTGAGGATCTCAAAGTCCAGAGAACAGTTGATCATTAAGTGGTGAACCTATAGAAACTAGACACTTTTGGACAGTT